>NC_079554.1:2090389-2407340 GCF_015846415.1 Triplophysa dalaica | reverse complement strand
GACACAGCAATAATGGCTCCAGATGAGAGAAGTGTTCAGGCAACCAGTACGAAAACCATTCGGTGATGCTAACAGCACAGCAGCGACGCATTAAGGCTTTTACAAGTGATCCTAAAATGTTGCAGCTGGAATTACTTTTTCACTTTTTGACTAGTGGGGCCCGGCAGCCGAACCTCATGAGAGATGTTAGAGAGAAACATGGCAGTGGCAGAATTGTTTTTAATGTAGCTTTTGTGTCGCGAGCGTCTGCTGGATGGCGGGCTGAATAGATCTCTCTCTGAGGGTTCGGGCTCTCCTCTTTTACGCGGCGCAGCTTTAATCGATAAAACTGACAGAAGCTCAGAAGCCGGTTTTACCCCCCACCCTCAGGCCCTCTGCGATCGCTCTAACTGTTTGAAAGTGTGTTTGCAAGAGCGGGCACAAATGAGAGGGAAAAAGTGTGTATGGGGCACTTTAATTCAACGGTAAATATTTCCACAGCAGGGCTTCGGGTCTCAGCACAGATGCTTATTACGAAGAAAAACAGTGCTCTCCTGGGCTGCATCATAAAACAAAACATAGTCCTGTAGAGGGAAGCGAGTGTACAGAAATAACAGACGCCTCCTTCAAGCTATAAACTCGATCGTGGTTAATTTAATTTCTGAATGATGTACATCTGTTAGATTGTTCCCTGATGAAAAGGCCGGATCAAAGCAGGATCCTTAGTTTCCATACCGGTTCATTCTAGCTAATGTTGGTTTGTTGACGTTTAACGTTTTGATGCATGGCCATTTCCATTTACTTTAATTTACGCTCAAGTTTGATTGTCAAGCTGGGATTTAAAATGGATAGTGAATAACGCTGAGGAATTTTAACAAATAAATGTGGCGCAGAACAGATGTTTGGTTTTACTTTAAAGACTTTGCAAATATGTTTGTTCCACTGTGACCCACCAAAAAGATCTAATAAATTTGTTGAAACATTTGTAAATTAAATATTACAGATGCACCGATATATCGGCAAATAATCAGTATCGGTTGATAAAAGCAATTTTTCACACATCAGCTATCGGATGATAGTTTAAAAACAGATGATGATCAGGGTATGTATATATGATATATATTGATATATCCTGTCAATTAAAAGAGGACATCAAAATGCAATAATTTATATATATCTGTACATAATTTTTTTTATGAAACATCACCATTTTGATGTTTAATATTAATAGTCAATAGATGAACCAATAACATTCCGAAGGTTAAGAAATATTAATTTAAACTTCAAAATAAGCATTGGGACTCACACAATACAATACAAAAATAGGCTTATGGTGTTGGTGTAGAAATTTAGTATCGGTGTATATCTATTAAATTTCTATAGTAGGGCTGGGTAAAATAATATAAATTGCTAAAAAAATCTGTTGTTAATGCAAATGTGTATTTCTGTAATATAGAATCTTGTACAATTCTGTTGTGCAATTTACTGCAGTAAAATGTATTTTTGTGTAATGTAGCATCTATGTTCCCTTTCTGTCGGTCTCTCGACGTTGTGTCGAGAACGACAGATGGGGTTCGCCCTTGAGAACCAATCAACTCTGACTACTATAGAAAAGGCCAATGGAATTTGGCGAATGAAATTTGCATGCCGGGCTCCGCCCCCGGATATCCGGTATAAAAGGAAGCCGGTGTGCAGCATTCATTTACCTTTTGTTCTTCAGAGCCTTCGCTCATGACTACGAACTGAACGAATTCAATGAATTCTTCGTCTTCTACTGCCAGATCTACGACGTGTAGCAGCGGATCGTCCCTACCTGCAGCGACCTTCCCCTGGGCGTCTCGGCAGTTCCGAGGTGTGTGAGATTTATCTAAAAGTCCTTTTCAGGACTGACTGAGCATTCTCCAGCGGCTGTTCTCCTTGGTGCGGAAAGGAATGGATACGATCGCTGCATTAGGTGTGTGGGCGTCCAGCACACTGAAGCAGCGTTCGTTGACACATCTGCCCGCACTGCGGGTAGATTGTCATTCAGAAATTGCGGTCACGGGTGGCTGTCTTCCTACGGGAACCAGCCACCATTTCGTCTGCTACCAGGGCTGTGACATCTGTGGCTACGGCCCTGATGACCACCCATGTTAGCAGCGTTAGTGATATGGGGAACTCTGCGAACGTAAACCCGCCAGCTAAGTGCTCACGGGCCGATCGCACCCCGATTCGCTTTTCTGAACGTTCCCCAACCGGCGGTGGCATACCGTTCTGATTCTCACGCACACACATCGAGAACGACATGTCCCGCTGTTCTCTTGGGTGCGGCAGGGGTCTGACACGATCGCTGCATTAGGTGTGTGGGCGTCCAGCACACTGAAGCAGCGTTCGTTGACACATCTGCGCGCACTGCGGGCAGATTGTCATTCAGAAGTTGCGGTCACGGGTGGCTGTCTTCCTACGGGAACCAGCCACCATTTCGTCTGCTACCCGGGCGGACATCTATGGCTACGGCCCCGATGACCACCCACGTTAGCAGCGTTAGTGATATGGGGAACTCTGCGAACGTAAACCCGCCAGCTAATTGCTCACGGGCCGATCGCACCCCGATTCGCTCTTCTGAACGTTCCCCAAACGGCGGTGGCATACCGTCCGGATTCTCACGCACACACATCGGGAACGATGTGTGACGTAGATGAGATGTCGCTCGCAGCATCGGAGGGAGACTGACATCCGACTCTGACGAATCCGAGCTCCACCCCCAGCGGTCGAGTTAGGAGGAAGCAGAAATGTCATTCATGCTAACCCGGGTTTCCGGAGGTGCATGAGGAGCTGTAAAACTTGGAGCGCTCCACTCTCGGACCGCTCCAGTGAAAACCAGCTCCACCTCCCTTACTTCCCTCGATGGTGGGGCAGCCAAGGACTGTGTCGAGATCCCCCGAGTGGAACGTCCGCCCGCGGTGCACCTGTGCCGCGGACGGCTACCACCTGGGGGGAATCGGCCACGCCTACGGTCCAAAGCACGTAGGACTTCGGCATCACTGGTGTCGAGGGCTTGCGATGCCGCGGACCAGGCTGCCTCCTCTCTCTTCGCCATGGCCATCCTGCAGGTCCGCCAGGCCAAGGCGTTGAGAGAGCCCCACGAGGGTAAGGCCGACCTGGGTATAATGCAGGATCTCCGTGCCGCCGCTGACAGCGCTCTACGGGCGACTAAGGCGGCGGCACGGGCCCTGGGTCGGACGATGTCCACGGTAGTGGTCCAGGAGAGACACCCCCGGCTATACCTTGTGCAGAAGAGTGACACCAAGGAAGTCCGCTTTCTTGATGCACTCATCTCGCAGGGTGGGTTGTTGGTAAAGACCGTCGAGGACTGCGCTCAGCAATTAACCACATTTTTCTCACCGCGACTCGGCCGCCTGAAGGCCTCCGAGATCCCTCCGACGTCTGCTTCCCTGCAACCCAGGACCCCTTCGACATCGATTCCGGTTCCTGTGTCCCCACAGGCGGCACCCCGGAAGCAGAGGTCGAGGGGGAAACCTCCACCCCGTCAGCAAACTTCTCACGAGAAGGGACATTGACGGGAAGACTCCAGGGAGAACAACATCGGCCGAACCATCACAGCCACGGCTCTGATTGGTCGGTACGTGACGACTCCTGCCTCGTCACCAAAGCCGGGCCCTTTTCAGGGCCTGGCGCCCACTTACTCACAGAGTTTTTTTCGGTCTCCCCGGGTGTACTTGCAGCCGATCCCACACTCCACTGGACTGTGCTCGGCGAACCAACCTCACGCCCTGGCGAGATAGTTGTCACCACTCTCAAACCGACAGTGCGTGCCATTGTCCCGCCAGGCAGGTAAAAAGGCGGAGCCATCCTTCCCTCCGGGGACCCCCCGCAACAGATGGTTAGCTCCGCCAGCCGACGAACCACCCCCCGTGGAAATGATGAAGCAGACTGCCCCCTTGGACACCCTGTACAGTCCCTGGGAGCTCAAGAGCTGCCCACACTGTCTCGCTGGCTAATGCGGGTGGTCCGTCTTGGTTACTCGATCCAGTTTCCCAGAGACTTCTGGCAAAACAGGCATCAAGTTCGTCCAAAATCAAGACGTTCAGTGGGTCACAACCTGCACTTCATCATTCCCAAGAAAGACGGCGGGTTGCCATAGGTCTGCGTACCCTGAACAAGCACCTTCACGAGTTGCCGTTCAGATGCTCACGCAGAGGCGCATCCTGACATCTCTCAGGTGTCAGGATTGGTTTGTGGCAATCGACCTGAAGGACGCTTACTCTAATGTCTCGATCCCCTCGACACTGCCCCGTTTCCATGGTTCGAGTTCGAGGGGTGGGCATATCAGTATAGAGTCCTCCCTTTCGGTCTGTCCCTGAACTATCTCGACGACTGGCATACACTCGTGAGAGCTGTTCTGTACACAGAGGGACCTGGTGCTCCGGCATCTACATCGATTGGGATTTCAGGTCAACCGAGAAAAGAGCAAACTCTCCCCAGTGCAGAGCATCCTCTTTCTCGGTATGGAACCAAACTCTGTCACCATGTCGGCACAGCTGTCCGCAGCACGTGCCCAGTCAGTGTTGGAACTGGAGGCTCCTGGGACACATGGCATCCTCGGCGGGGGTAATACCCCTCGGGCTGATGCACATGAGACCGCTTCAACACTGGCCACAGAGTCAAGTTCCGAGGACAGCGTGGCACACCGTCAGCAGGTGCATGGTGATGACGCCCTGCTGCCGACGCACCCTAACCCCTTGGTCTTCCATGACCTTCCTCCGGGTGGGGGTTCCCCTCGGGCAGGTTACGAGGCACGTCGTGGTGACGATGTACGCCTTGCTGCAGGGGTGGGGTGCAGTGTGCAACGGGCACGCAGACGCGGGGCGCTGGACGGGCCCCCGTCTGCGCTGTGCAATTACCTAGAGTGGTGTACGCTCACGGTAACTAACACAACTTGCCCGACGCCTCCTCCTGTGGAGTTAGCAGGTGATCCGCTCCCTGCGGGCCACACACATCCCAGGCAGACTGAACCAGACAGCCGACATGCTCTCTCGTCAGTATACGCCTTGCGGAGAGTGGCGACTCCACCCCCGGTCCAGCTCATTTTGGGTGTTGTTCGGACAGGCACAGATAGACCTCTTTGCCTCCCATGACACCACCCATTGTCTGCTTTGGTACTCCCTGACCGAGGCCCCCCTCGGCACGGATGCCCTGGCGCACAGCTGACCACGGGACGGGCGGAAGCACACCTTCCCCCCCCAGGAGCCTCCTTGCACAAACACTGTGCAAGGTCAGGGAAGAGGAGCACCAAGTGTATTGGTTACACCACACTTGTCTAACCGCACTTGGCTTCAGAGTTGATGCTCTGAACAGCGACTCCCCCTGAACCATTCCCCTGACAGAGGACCTGCTCTCTCAGGGGAAGGACACGTTCTGGCATCCCAGATCAGACCTCTGGAACACCCATGTCTGGTCTCTAGACAGGACGAGAAAACCCTGAGATGGCTACTCCCCCTCTATGGCTGAGACCATCACCCAGGCTAGGGCCCCATCTACTAGGCGGTCACACGCCTCTAGACGGCGCCTCTTCTCGTCCTGGTGTCTCTTTCTCTCTACGAGAAAAGACCCACTGAGGTGCTTGATCAGGATTGTGTTCCCCTTCTCACGAGACTGGAGACTAACATCTCCCCTCCAAACTGAAGTGTATGTAGTCGCTATCGCCACTCATCACGACTCAGTTGATGGAAAGTTTCTAGGGCAACTCGACCTGATCACCAGGTTCCTAACGGGCGCGAGATGGCGGTATCCGCCTCATCTCCGCTCCATACCCTCTTGAGAGCCCCTCAGAGGTTCCGATCTTCCTCACCTGAGTAAGACAGCCCTCCTGTTGGTGCTCGCTTCCGTCAAGAGGGTAGGGGACCTCCAAGCATTCTCTGTGTCCCCGGATTGCCTTAAATTCGGCCCTGGTAATTCTCACGTTATCTTGAGACCCAGGCCCGGATACGTGCCCAAAGTTCCCACTTCTCCCTTCGGGGACCAAGTGGTGGACTTGCAGGCGCTCCCCACTGGGGAGGAAGACCCAACCCCATCCGTGTTGTGTCCTGGACCGCACGCAGAGCTTCAGTAGCTCTGACCAGCTCCTAGTTTGTGTTGGAGGACAGCAGAAGGGGAAGGCTGTCTCCAAGCAGAGTCTGGCGCACTGGGTCGTGAATGCCGTTACGACGGCATTTCGATCTCAGAATCTCCCATGCCCATTGGCAGTGTGGGCTCACTCCACCGGAGTTTAGCCACCTCCTGGGCACTGGCAGAAGCACCTCTCTACCAGACATCTGTAGAGCTACGGGTTGGGCTACGCCCAAACACCTTCGCAAGGGTTAACAACCTTCGCGTAAACCCGGTGTCAGCCCACGTCCTGCGTGGCGACATGTAGGACTGGCATCCGGGGGGGCGTATGCCTGCGAAAGCACCTTCCCACCCTCCAAGAGGTACCATGCGTTCTCCTCCTAGGACGAGACCATATCATATCTCCACCTTATTCCTCCCCACGGGTAGGAGGTGGCCTCTGCAGCGCTTCTCTGATTAAGAGTTGCGCTTTTCCCGGTGTAAACCCGAGCCGGACGGCCTCTCGCCTGTAGAGAGCTAAGGCCCCGTCCGTGAAAGGTTACCGGTCAGGGCTGTTCCCATCTTTCTCCCAGAAAGCTCTGGAACCCCCCGACCACCACACTGGAAGGTTACAAGTTTCACGAAAGCTTCGAGCTGACACGCCCAGGCTTGTTACCGTCGCTTCGCTGAGATAGTGACGCGATACAGCGTTTGTGGCGTTTTCCATAGATAACCCCATCTGTCGTTCTCGACACAACGTCGAGAGACCGACAGAAAGGGAACGTCTTGGTTACGTATGTAACCTCAGTTCCCTGATGGAGGGAACGAGACGTTGTGTCCCTTATGCCACAAACACGTATCGTATTCTGCTGCAGTCGTGAGAGTATCTCAGGCTCTTCAGAACAAGAGGTAAATGAATGCTGCACACCGGCTTCCTTTTATACCGGATATCCGGGGGCGGAGCCCGGCATGCAAATTTCATTCGCCAAATTCCATTGGCCTTTTCTATAGTAGTCAGAGTTGATTGGTTCTCAAGGGCGAACCCCATCTGTCGTTCTCGACACAACGTCTCGTTCCCTCCATCAGGGAACTGAGGTTACATACGTAACCAAGACGTTTAGTGTATATTTAGAAAAAGTTAGTACAATTTGAGCTTATGTCATTAATAATGATATATTGTTTATTGCAAATAAACAAAAACTGTACAAATTTTCACATATTTTACAATGTTCCTATTCAGCATGTTAAACTTCATAAAGAAACACAACTTTTTTTACATTTACATTTATGCATTTGGCAGACGCTTTTATCCAAAGCGACTTACATTGCATTATCCTAAACATTTATACACAGGTATGTGCAATCCCCTGGGATCGAACCCACAACCCACAATAACGCAATGCTCTTACCACTGAGCTACAGGAAAGCGTTATTGTAACATTGTGTAATGGAATTGAAACAAAATTTGGTCGCAACACCCAGCAGTATTCTATAGGTAACATTGCACATCAATATCACTTAAATAGTTCAGTGATTCAAACTATATGTGAAAAACATTTTTATGAGTAACTCATACTAAAAAGTAGAACAACCCTTGCAGTAATTTCATTATTTATTGATTTTCTTTCTATTTCATTAAATTTCTACTCTATTTTCTTCTTTTTTATCGTTATTCTACATCCTGTTGCCTCCACAAAAACTCAGGATTGAAAATGTCATCACAATTCTTGTTTTGTCATAATCTAGCTGACAAACCTTGAAGCTGGTTGGTCGACCAACTCTTGCTGGCTACCATCACACCAACATCGAAACCACCAAATCACACCAACTGCTGGGAACCAGCGATGTCCTTTATACAAATGAAGTAAGACTTGCAAGCTATGTTAACTGAAGGATTTAGAAAAAGACACAACTTCTTTGATCACAGAAAACCCAAAGTTAAAGAGATTATTGTATTTAATCGCTTGCTGGTCTTGCAAAGCCGCTCATTTAGATGGGAACGACACATACTGTAAAGCACCCAGCCACAGTTTGTTTCATTTTATGTGCCATTTATGGTCGAGTAAATCTGAAACCCATCTACGTTAACTGAAACCCACCATTTGAGAACCAAATCACTAAACCCTGAACCATGTGGACAATTCCTTCTATAGACTTGAAAATCATGTCATAATTGCGTGTGGTGTGAACATAGCCCAAAGGATGTTTTTTCAGACACATTTAGCTTCATCTTTGAATGTGACAAAAGGTTCATGCTGTATGTAGATGAAGAATAATTGAGTATATTTAGGGGTATAATTGAGTCTGTGAAGTCACATTTCTCTGAGCGAGGGAAAAAATGCTTCCTGCTAATAAACAGAGCGAAACATCAATCAATATCCACTGCAAGGAAGGCAAGCTGTTTGTCCCACCGCACTGAAAAGCCCCTCGCTGATGTAAATGTCAGGATGAAATACTCGAATACACATTAAAGAGAATAATCTGACCAAAAATAAGCGTTCTGTAATTCTTTACTCTCTTCTGTTGTTATATAAAATATAAAAGGTATTCTGGCCCCCTAGCTAATTGCATTCCGGGGATGCCCCTCGATGTGTCCGTGATCAGGTTGCGGGGGGACCTCCGTCCACGATCGCTTTGACACCCGATACGTGAGTATCGGGGGTTTGCCTCCGAAAGTGAGTGGACCCTTAGAATCGTCCTAACGTCTCTCCCTTTCGGCGCCCCTGTTCAAACTCAATACAGTTTGATGATTTGATTTAATGTTCAGTGGAACACAAAAGTATGCATCTCATAAATGGATAGTTCACCCCAAAATACTTACTTAAACATGTATGACTTTCTGTCTTTTGCAGAACACAAAAGAAGATATTTTAACGAACATTGGCAACACTTGCCCTCATTGACTTCTATGGTATGAACACAAAGCTAATGTCACACGGGTACGGACCAACATCAGGGTGAGTAAATATCACAGGATTGTCATTCCCGGGCGAACCGTTCCTTTAAACTTCCTGCAGCAGAGGAAGTCATAAAAACATTTCTCCTTCACGGTGAACACGGCAACCCCTCCGAAACGACACCCAGCTAATCTAATGTATGGTCTGCCCCCATTAAAACCCCTCCACCTCGCTCCCACTCTAATTACAGCCTTTAAATGTCACACACACACACTCACTGCAACATTAACATTCACACAGGCTTTTATTAGAAAAAGAGAGAGACGGAGCCGGCGAACGGAATAGAGATGCAGGAGAGGTGGAACGTCAGCATCCCGACAGTTGAACTTTCGCTGGGTCTCGCTCTGCTGTAATGAGGATTCGGAGTGCAGGTCTGGCCTGGTAATAAGAAAGCTACCGTCAAAGGTTAATGAGGAGGGACCTCTGCGCGTTTGTTCTCGCACACACGCTAATTGGGATCTGCCTTTCTCTAAACCTTATGATGTAAGACAGCGACCGCAAGGCTGTGGGCACGAGGAGTGGCACCCGAGCCGTCTGGATATTAGGCTTCGCTCTACACCTGTCTGAAGGAACAGGATCAGACTAAATGTGAACAAGAGGGCAATGTGGATAACTCTTGTGAGACATACTGTGTGCTCTGAATGACATACAACTGTGGGTTTAACCAAAGGTTAGGTTTGTTCATATTTCGACTTCACATGGGTGTCACTTTTTCATCTTAAAGGTGCAATGTATTATAATGTCCTTTTAGCAGCATCTAGAGGTGAGGTTATGAATTGCAACCAATGGCTTACTCCACCCCTCACACCTCCCTTTTCCATACACGACGGTGGCTGACACAGGACTAAATTGTCATCACGTTTTCACTTCTTTGCTGAAGCAAGAAAATGTATTCACGAAACGCGCTCTGTAGAGCAGTTTGTCCATTCATGACTACTGTAGAAACAACATGCTGAATTCCATGTAAGGGGACCTGTGGTGTATGTAGATAGGTAATAAAAGGTAATAAAAAACTTAAAAAAACGTAACGCTTCATTATGTAAGGTCTTTATACACCTTTGAACACATGTATATTATATGCATTTCTGTCAATAGATTATCAAAAAGATTACACACTGGACATGTGAATATGAATGCATTTACGTTTAAAGGAATAGTTCATTGATTGAACCAGCCTGGGCCGGCCAAAGCCTTGATGGATTGAACTGTCCGTCTTACTCAATTTAATACAATATAAAATCAATTGACAGTTTTTGAAAAACAAAATAACTTAATTACGCCTGATTTCATGATGAAAACAGACAATGGAGTGACTTCTGTTTGGTATGTATGATTTCACATTGCATACCGTCACATACACTATATAGAGTATGCAGTAATAATATGCAGTGTTTTAGTATTCCACACTGAACACTGCCTGGGAAATATGATTTTTACACGTCTATATAATCTGCTTTACGGAAGCACAGGAAGTTGAAAGCATCCATTGTGTCTACTTGAGGGGCTTTGAAAGTTGAGTTAGCCGTATATCATTTTTCCTGCTTAGCATTAACGGAATATAATGTTGCTGTTTACCTCTCCCTGCGGGTTTAAAGATTTACAGTGCGCTTGATGTAATGAAAATGGAAAATGTATGGATTTTTATTTCGCTCGTACGGCTGGGTAAATAATCTTGCGCTTAAAACAGCAGGGGCTAATATTACAAGTGATTTTCTGCTTGGAGTGTTTTGTGTCTCAAACTACAGGTAAGAGATATGCGGGATGTACGGCGGTTAAAACGCCAGAGTTTTTAAAATCCGCTTCTTCCCCCTCGGGGACTGACCCTCATTGATAAAGTGCTGTAGATGAAGTCTAAAGAATCTAACATGCATGAATGAAATTTCAGCTTTCTTCACCAGAAGTGCTGGCTACATTTTCATCTTGTTTTACTTGTGGCCATTAACTTTATCTGCGGGCTTGATTGTTTAATGACCCACTATTAGGTTACATCTCCATTAGGAATTAATTGCGACTGATGTTACTGCAGCCTGTGGTCTCAAAAACCGACATGATTGACATGTAAAGGTCATTGTTTGGAGGCAGGGTTATCATAAACTGTTAAAAATTGAGTAAAAAATTTGTAATTTTCCAGCAGCTGGGGTGCCAGTAAAAGACCGTAAAATTACAGTTTTCAATTACATTTTTCTTTTTTTGCTACTTGACATTTTTACTGTATTCTAAAAATATATGGAAAAACCTGTAAAAATGAAAAACTATTTTTACATTAAACGTGAAAATCTGTTTAAAAAAGCAATAAAATTACAGTATTTACAGTGTAGATTTATTATTCTGCAATCATAGGTGAAAAAAAAAAAAAAAATAGACGCACAGAAAATGCTTGTCAATTTAACTATGTCGAACTGAAAACAACGGACAGGGAACCGAAGAACCCTATATTATAAAAAAAATGTTGGGTTGAGCACTCCAAGCATTCATGTGATATACTGTCATGGAGAGCGCTATTGTATTGAAGTGTGCCCATGTGACAGAGAGAATGAGGAACTCTAGAAGGCTTTCTCTCACTTTTAGCAGTGTACATGAGAGGCTGAAAAGTACTTTTTCTTTAGGCTCCTTAAATAAAGAGAGTAGGCAGTGCATTGGTTGGTCTGCATATTTGCCACTTTATATTGACTTATCCAAGACTTTATAACCTGATACAGAGTTTATTTAAACCGACCTTTCTGGAACTCGGTACTTAAGTGTTGAACTCTACAGTTAAACTGTATTATACCCTTGTCCAAACAAGCCCTAAACAACAGCACATCCCTTCTAGCCATATATTCACCGATACTTAATTTCTCCACCAATACTAACAACCTAACAATATCTAAATTTGAAGATCTCTTAACATCCTGAATGTTTTTAAAATTAATATCGCACATGAAAGTGGTGATGTTCTTTAAATCATCATTGGCTGATGTAGCGATCATCGGCTGTTTCGGCCGACAGCATGAAAATTTACTTTTAACAGAAGATACCGATTATTGGCCGATATATCGGTGCATGTCTGCTTCTGTCATTTTATATAATCAAATCTTACTCTAAATAAAATACTGAATTCTCCCATAAAAGATATTTAAAATATTTAAAGATCAAAGTTTATTTTAATTTAGCCTTAAATACATTTTTAATATGGTACTACTGTATAGACACATCTTTCACCAACTTGCAAGAAAGATCCTTGCTCTGTTCCTGGCCTAAAAAAAGCTAAAGACCCACTGAATATAATGTACATAAATTTGTCAAAATGTTACAGTATTTTGTGTTTCATGAAATCACAGAGAAAATAATAAAATCACTGGCGTTCCTACGGCTCTAAAACCTTTTTGGTTCCATTATTCTTAAGAGTAGCACCTCAACGTCAGACTTCCACCCCATTTTACATTACAGGGGGATATTGACAGTAAAAGCATGGCATATTTGACTGAAAGAAGATCAGGATATCAGGCACGGGTTTGATTTACACAGATGCTTTTACAGTACACATCCACCGAGTCCTGCATTTATCTATGCCACGCAGCTCCTCCATGATGGATTACAGAGAGTTTGAGAGCGCAGCAAAGCCAGGCCGGTTCAACTGTAACCCAAACCTGAATTAATGGAGCGTTTTTGTGGGAACATCTCCTATTAAACGTGCATATTTAAGCGAGTTGATGCATTATCTGTATCTGGACTCCAATCTCTCCATGGCTACATTATTACAGAATGTGAAAGAGACGTACGCATTACAGTGTAGATGAAGAGAAAAGCAGAAATATTCAGAATCGAACCCGGGATCGCTTGTTTCATGCTCAACCAGCTGAACTTTCTGTAGGAAATTACACAAAGTGATTGACTTGTGTAGCTACAAGAAAGTATTTCAATCAGCTCAAGACAAGTATTTTTGTCGACCACTTAAAGCAACTGTGACGGTCTACTGCGCTCTTAACATTTCATTTATCGCAAAAGCAAATACACAGAAACTGATATGCTTGAGACAAATAAGCTACATGGCTTGAAACAATATTGATGTCAGACTAGATCATGAGCAAACTGGAACAACACAAACAACACTACGGTGCATTCTGGAATGTGTTCCACTTAAAATAAAGCATCTTCATTACAATACAGTAACACTCACAATAACACACATGCCGAGTTGATGAATATTTTTACAGCACAGCCTGAACATCATTAAAAACCCTGATAATACACATTGTCAACAGTAACAGTACTGTATATAAAGACAGATTTTTACTTATTTGCATATTTAAAAGTAAACTCTATACCAATAGTGTGACTTGTGTGACCAATGGCAGACAAAAAATACGTTTGGTAAAACCGTCCCAAATTCTGCTAGGCTGAGTGGTATTTAAGCGTGTTGTACAATGCTGATAAATATGTGACCTCACATTACATATTATTGAGTTGCACAATTATGCTAGAAGCTGATGTACTATATTAGTTGCCTGAAAAAAATAATTTTATTCAAATAATAACTATTAATGCTTTCCCGCCAATGATGAGCTATCATTTGGAGGCTACGCCTCCCTGGCAATAATAGATTTGACATCAATCCGTGTTTCCGCTATTGTGCAGTAGGTGGCACTGTTGCTCACCTTAAAAAACAGTAAAGCATAAACGGATCCAAAAGCAGTAAAAACTCTGCTTATGTTTGAAACATCTTTCTGAATCTGATCTGAAAAAGTCTGCAATGCAATTTTTTAAGCTTCTTGTTCAAAATGTGGTATTTTTGAAGAAACCTGCCCATATACAGTACCTGATGAAGATAGGATAAAAACGTTTTTGTTGTTGTTTAAAAGAAGGCGCTTTGTTCTTTCGTTTGATATATTTAGCCATTCAAATTTTGTGAAAATCATGCATGATTTGGCTTTTGTTAGAAAGTGCTGGCAGGGAAAGAGTTAACAGGTTAAAGTATTTCAAATGTGCACTCTGTAAGGTCTGCCTCTCTGTCAACATCTCGGTTTGAAACATAAAATTGCTTTATGTGGTTATTCTCATGTGGGTTAAAGTCAAATGTCGTCAAACTCAAAGCTCAAAAAATCATTATTATAAGGTTACAACAAGTTTCTATTGTTTATGTACTTGCTTAACTACAGATTTTGGTTTATTTGTATAAAAAAACAGTTGTTTTATATACCAACATTCCATTCAAAAGGTTGTTTTTTTATATCATGGTTAAGGTTTTAGGTTAGAAACAGCCATGCACATTATTTTTAGACGTAATAATAAATATAACCAAAACATTTGCAGAGGAAAACAAATATTCTCATTCCCATCTTGAGGTCTGTGTAAGTCACTGGATTCTGTCTGGCCTATTTTTAGTGGATATATAATTATTTTCTAGCACTATTAACACTTGAGCACTCACGACGAATTGAACTTCTTTTCTGCAGGTTTTCCTGTGGGGCTCTCTGGAGATGCTGGACATACAAAACTCCAGACAATTTACCCAACTTAACTTAATAATCAATAGAAATGAGGTCAAAAGTCATTAAAATGAACCTGTTAGGTAAATAAACGCTAACCAATATGGGTAAAGTACGTGGAAATGAGTTAAATGGTCAATAACCTCTATATAATCATTGACAAAATGAAGTAATTTAAGAATAAAAATTGATGTCAGGGGGACCTATTATAACAAATCAAAACAGGTAGTAAACAACATAAAGTTATAAATGTGTAACTATCATCCTCCTGCTATAGATTCTGACTCCAGCTGCGGTGTTCAGACCGACTGATGCTTGTTTTTGGAGATAATTCAAGACATAGATTCTGTGCGACACGGTCTCTCTGTGTTCTGTGTCTTCATTTATTTCAGTCATGATCAAAGATTTGTGGACAGCATATGTTCTGACTCGAGTATGGAAAAGGTTTGCTCTGGTCGAAAGAAATTTCAAAATGACTTTCCAGGGAACGGTTCAATCAATACGGTCATTTGAGAAGGTTTGACTTACAATCTCTTTTCACAGATAAGGGAGGGTTGTCGCCAGTTGGATATGTTGTGAAAATAAAAAGATAAAGCAGAGTTTGAGGCTAAAGCACACTTTAAAATTAACAGAAATATTCTGCCAGTCAAGTACAGAGTCGGGAGATTTTCAACTCCTTTATTTATGCTTCAATTAAATGACTTTAATATCCTCATAATAAAATATAATCAAAGACAGCTTAGTAATGCAAATGGTTGTGTTTTGTTATTGAAGGGACTGGAGGGGACAACCCATCCATCGACTGAGGTGCCCATTTTCCACAAGTTGATATGGTTATTTAGATTTTACGTGAAATGTCTTAAACATACTTTGGTAATGCCATAAACCTGACTGAAAATTTCACTCGATGCCCCCTTTAAACAATTTAACCACAACGAATAAATGCTTTGACTCATCACCTCCTGTGGCTTTATGGGGGATAAAAGTGTTAATTTGACAATTTGGCCAAATCAGTAGACAATACGGGTACTTTTTACCTACAACTCATTTAGTGTATTTATTTATTAATGTAGTAGGGACGTTTTGGTTCAAGAAATGTTAAATGAGCCCAAATGACATTTACGCATTTGGCAGATGCTTTTATCCAAAGCGACTTACATTGCAATGTCCTATACATTTATGGTATGTGCAATCAGGGATCGAACCCACAACCTTGCGTTGTTGACGCAATGCTCTTACCACTGAGCTACAGGAAATAAGGACTGCAAAGAACCTTTGAAAGGTTGTTGGTTCACACTCTGATTATAAATGATACCAAATCGCTTTGCCATGTGTTGTCTCTAACATATTCGTGGGGATTCTTACCGTCTTTAAATTATGCAAAAGTCTAAACGCTTTTGGTATTTTTATAGTTAGCACACCACATTTAAAAATATAATCTGGGAAAATCACTACTAATGGCTTCCCCTCGTTTTGACCGGGACGGACTGTTGTCAGAACAGTATTACAGACACAGAAATCCATAACAAGACAATTCCATCCTCTACAAAAACTTCCACATCCAGTTACTATCATCAACGTTGAAGCAAAGCAACTGTGTTTAATGGTCTGAAAACTCATCACTGGGATCTTGATGGGCGACCATTAGTCAGGAATAGAACCGCAGGTGGAATACCAACAACCGTTGTGATAACAACCTCACGGAGGATGGATCACCACGGAAACCGAAGAAAATACATGGAGCGTCTCAGATGAGACGAGATAATGGAGGCGATATTGAAATGTGATGCCAAGCCTGATTGTTTACATTAGGCGAAGGGAGGAAAACAAAAACAATTCAAGCAATAAATAGACTTAAATGAATGAGGCGGCGCATAGTTTAAGCACATGTCCGCGCGGAGCAGGTGGCAGATGTGGCGATCGCTAATATAAACATTTAAAAGTTTTTATTAGGGACAAACCTCTGAAGCCACAGACTTCAAATGAAAATGTCAGGATTGGTTTTAGTCAAAAGACACGGTGAAGATCAGAAATGCTGGGCTTTCAATGTGAAGGCATCGTCCTCTGTGTATTGAATTCTACTTATCCGGCACAAAAACAATGAGGATTTTGGCTTAGAAAGCATTAAATAACAGATCAGTTTACACAGTACCACCAATAAATCTACAAAACAAAATATGTTATATAACTGACACAAAAACATAAGCATTTGACTGTTTTATTTTTATAAATTGAATAAACATTATGGAATATTAACAATACTGTGCAAAAAAAATGAACTGGTTCATATAAGTGAAGACAAACGCATAATAATTCAAATCAATTGAATTGTGTTTATTATAGTTCCAAAAAAGAAATGACAGCTAATAAATGATGAGAGAATTTTCATTTCTGGGAGAACTACACCTTTAAGACACAATGTCAGAGTCGGCTTATGCTGTCACATGGCTGAGAGAAAATGAGATGGACTCCCCCGTGTCCGCCATGTTTTATAAGGTTATAAAAATGACAGACACCCAGTAGGGATCGCACTGAGACAGAAAACTTCACATCACACTGATCCAGAATTTGAGAGTTGTTTATTGTAGCTATAAATAAACAAACATGCTGTCTGTACCTCCCATTTCTCAAAATAACACTTTATATTTTATCGCCGGATCTCAGTCACTTCAGTACTGATAGTCTTTATTTATCTGAACTCCAACCTAATATAAAATCAGCAGCTTCATGTTATTTGGGATGACACTTTAATGTTTTTTTTAATAATGTGAGAATATGTCTGGTGTGAGCCCCCTCCCAAGTCTACCTAAGACAAACTCTGACAAATGGATTGTTGTGAATTGTGGGTTAATAACAGACTCATATTTAATGATTTGGAAATAAAACAAACACTGTATTGATTTCTAAATCCATATTTGTAATGTCTTTTCAATGTTATTCTTTCAATATTGTATGTAGTGTCTCTGAATTATCTTCATTTGGGGGCTTATCTTAACAAATATCAATATACAGTATATGCGAGTGCAAATGTTATCAGTGAATTGCCATAGAAAAATCACAGCCGAATTTATGAGTGAAGCACATTTCTTCACACTCTTGTTATAATTTAACATGTTGAAATCTGAAGTTCTCATTAATTTTTAAGTTATTTTGTCACATATTTGTCACATAGGCAGTGAAATCCTTCAAATCGCTGCTGGCGTCCTGAAACTTGTATCTCCATATGTTGCGATTTTAATTTGTCACCCGTTATGTTTGTCACAGGGTTGTGCAAAAATCTAAAAGTATTCAAAAGTGCTTGTCAACTTTGACGACACAGTATTATTTCATCTAAAAAGTGTTTTTCCAATTCCTGTATAAAAGCAAATTTATGCAAAACAATACGCAATAAAATTATGCAAATTAGGGATAACAATAATAGCGAGAATAAAATTAAATATGTAAAATTTAAGATTTAGACAATTTTGATAATTTTGATAATTTAGGGTTGTCAAATGATTAATCGCGATTAATCGTATCCAGAATAAAAGTTTGTGTTTACATAATATATGTCTGTGTACGGAGCATATTGATTTTGAATTTATAAACACAAAAACATACACATACATGTAAATATATTAAGGAAATAATATATGTATCTATTTATATTTACCAATAATTGAAACTTTAATTTGATATAAAATCATTAATTATATGTTAATTACATATCAATTATAAATAATATATCCAAATGTATTGATCTTTATATTTTTCTTAATATATGCATGCATGTGTATGTGTTTATAATTGCTAGCTTTATATGCACAATAAACAGACATATACTATATAAACACACTTTTATTCCGAATGTGATTAATTGCGATTATTCGTATTTTCTTCATATATTTCAAATGTATTATTAGCGTTATTTTTATTAAACAGTCCAGGGATGTCTAAGCTAAACTCTTTGACCCTTATAATGGTTTTGGAGTTTGTGAACATAATACCATCATTGGACAATAAACGAACAGTAAACGTAAACGTTTGTGAAGAAAGACTCGGCAGGCCGGCCCTGATGGATTGTTGAGCTCAACAGGTTAACTTCCATTAATCAGAGCTCTTGCATTTCTGTACTTGTTAAAAAAACGTATCTCCAGCACAAAAAGTCCAGATTCCCTCTAGCTTTGCTTGTTTAACCAAGGCAGCGCCATACATATAGTTTTCAGAACGTAACTAGGCAACATTCAGTCTGCTAGATACACGTTCAGCCCTCATGTAATATTTAACATGATTCACGATGGTTTGAGTTGAGAAAAGTGGCCTCTCTTAGGTTCTTCTGTAGCAAAACCTCAACTATTGTCCTCCTGAGAAGCACTCGACTCTAAGCCGAACGGGAGTTGGAATTTAATGGAAACTATTCACAAATGGCTTTGACAACGAGAAAGTGATCTCATTCATAACTTGTTGAATTGAAAAAGGGCATTGGGGATTTTTGCAGGGAGGCAGCATTAAAGCAAATGGCAGAACTATATAAGACCAGACTCACCGACGGTATCGTGACAGAACAGTGTATAGACTTTTCTTTATCAAAGCAGTATAACCATGCATAGATTTAAAGCATAGAGGGGCCTATAGCTACAGGTTTCACATAATCTTCACTCATGAATCATTGATTCTTTGAACGAGATTGGTACTTGATGAATGAGTCAATTCAGTGAAGTCTTTAAATGTGGAGAAACCCATCAGCTAGCTTTCTGTTCATCATTGAATGCCAGGAAGAAAGATGCTTTTACCCATAATGATGTAGTTACGGCATCTGCCAGCAGGGGCTCACTCACCAATGTTAGCCAACTAAACCTGTCAGTCGAATCAGATTTGGTGGACATTTTTTTGAACTAACCTTTGAATAAACAGAAAGCTTTGCCACTGACTGATGTAAGAGCATCTATGGTGGTAGGGCTCAGTGGTCATGGGTTAGATCCCAGGGGATTGCTCATACTTAAAAACAAAATGTATAGGATAATGCAATATAAGTCGCATTGGATAAAAGCGTCTGTCAAATGCGTAAATGTAAATTTACACTTTTAAGAGGAATTGAGTATTAAAAGCATATCCAACAACCAATCTGACTTTATTATACTGTGTGCACCAGAGATATTAACAAGATGTGCCACTGCCATTATGGTGAACGTGAAGGAAATGCAGTGTTCATTTTTGCCACTCTAGCAGATTAAGTCCTGCCTTCCAGTATAAAGAACCAATCATCAATCGCTAAAGACTTGAGGCGCTTGTCAACCTGTGAGCATGCGCAGTAGCTCAAGTGACCTCCAAAAAGGTGCAATTTAAATTTAGGAAACGAAAGTTATGGCACAGTTAATGTCAGGTTTAGTTATTGATCGGAAATGTGCCATTTAATTGAGTTTTTGGCCAGCGATTTTAGAAAAATCTTACGAACATGGCCGCCGAGTGTCATGACTTCCATAAACGTACTTTGACATAATGAGCGTTCTCCAAATCACCAGCACAACCAACACCAGGACGTATCGAGAGAAACTCAATATCCATTGTCATAAAAATTAAAGAACCTATTAGTGTTACTGGACACATATAATAATTCTACATATTTAAGATATTTAATATGCAGTAAGAAAAATAAGCAGCATTATTTAAACCCAACTAACAGTCAAATAATTGAACCGTTTAAGCATTGTAAAAAAAAGGGTTAGTTAGGTAGCGACCACAATCTGGAAGGCGTGGCCAAGAGATTTCATCGCCCCTTGTGGCTGGCTGCAGTATAGCTCATATATCCTATCATAAAATATCATAAAACCCCTCTCCATGTAAACGAATGGGACAGGACTGAAAAAATATATTCCCAAAGATGGTTTCTGTCATTTTAGTTCTTATCACGCGGATGAGATATTAGTTTTAAGATGCTTTAAAAATGGAACAACATGATCGACAGCTTTTCTGAGCGAAGACATTGAAGCTATCTCTGGAAGAGACTAAAGCTATAAATTCATTAAAAATTTTCGATAATTGCAATTGTCTCGCAATGAAAAAGAGTCGAGAACAATCACTAACGCGCAGACACTGGCTCCAAATGACACAATCTGCGTAAAACGTCAACGGCTAATTTTGGGACATTTTGGCTGCATTTTAAGAAAGTATTGTTAAGTAAAGCAACACATTTGACGACACACGTTAAAATATTTACTTTTAACTTGACTTTCTACCACAAACTACCTACGGAGTAGTTTGCCCAGGACAGGCTTAGCATTAACCAGGGTAACCTCTTCACATATAGGTTCTCGATGGACAAATAAAAAAAAGGTATTCCAACAAAAAGCAAACTATAAAATATCAGTTTATAAAACAATACTCATGCATGGTGTTCATTACGTCGAGTAGATTCCACCCGATTTACCGCGTTAAACAGGAAAGACCTTAATATCTCAAAGTGGATGTTTCACAAGACATCCATGTCCCTGCGAGGAAGTAATGAAGAGTCTGCTAAGTGCACCTTTATCCCTGTGTCGATGTTTGAGAAAGTGTTTTACACAGCTGCTAATTAGCTGCTATTACAGCTCCAGTCGCTCTGGCCTAACAGACTCCAACACAAGCCATCTGCTGATGAGCCCCAATTACATCTCTTCAGCCTCCGACCCCCTCCGCCATCACTACACACAGCAGAGCTCAAACTGACACCTTCAAACCTCAATCATTCAGTCACTCTCTCAGCCTCACAGAGACGAGAGGAGGTCCACAGACTGCACCGTGCCAGTGACTCATGATGGACTTCTGAAATGAGTCGACAGTTGACTTCTAAAAAATATCATATCCTCACTCAGTTGTTTCTCTTGTTTTCTAACACAGTTAAGTATGTAAACGTCTCTCAAATAATTTTTATGTGTCACAGCAAGTTTATAGATGATAATCACTGATACGGTGTTAATACTATATGTTATACAGTATTGGTGCAAATAAACAATCGCAAGCTTCTGTTTGATACTCCAACACAGTATCTATAATTGGTCCAATGTTTTTTTAGTTTATTAAAGAGTAAGTAGCACATGGTTTTTCAGGTCCTACTTTGGTTTATGGAGTGTCCAACAGTTTATGTACATAGAAGCACTATTATGTCGTAATAATAGGTAATTATTCTTGCCTTACTTCTGGCCTGACTCTCAATTGATTCGTTCCACAATTCATCCTCCTATCTGTTAGCCTACTGTCATGTGATCGGTCAGATGGTGTAGTCTGCTGTGATTGGTCAAACGCGTTTGTAACGAGCAAGGCGGGACGAGAGCGAGTGATGATAATGAGTGTCAGCTGCGCGTTGCACGGGTATCACATCCGACAGTCGACCGTGTGGAAGCTGGCAGCATTTTACTTTCGTTTTGTGCTTTGTCTGTCTTTTATTAAAAGTTGTTGAACGTTCACCAATTCCCGCCTCCTTCCCATTCCTTGAACTTGATACAGCGTCCATCATGTGTAGCAAATGGAACGCCTACCAACATTGCTGGATTACAGTTTACAGGTTATTTATTATATAAAGTGTATAGATAGAGATGGCGGGTTCATAGATAGATAAACAAACTGTACAAACAAGTTTATTTATATAGCACATTTTATACACAAGGGCAATTCAAAGTGCTTTACATAAAATGATTGATAGAAAGAAATAAAACGTATCTTTAATATGCAAATGATTTAAGATCACACATACTTTAGATTTTAAGAAACAATTGATTAAAAATGTGAGTGTATATATAAAAAGAATAAGAACAAATAAAATAAATTTGAAATAGAAATAGAAGTGCAGTTGATGTAAACCAGCACAGTGCTCAGGTTGTGAATGCACAGCTAAACAAGTGTGTTTTTAATCTGGATTTAAAAGTATCAGCTGTTGGTGAATGTCTGATGTCATCTGGAAGCAGATTCCAGCTACGGCGCATAATGGCTAAACGCTGACTCGCCCTGTTTTGAGTGAACCCTTGTTATCTCTAACTGACTTGATCCTGATGATCTGAGAAGTCTGATTGGTTTATATTCAATGAGCATATCTGAGATGTATTTAGGTCCTAGACCATTAAGTTATTTATAGACATTTAATAATACTTTGAAGTTGATTCTAAAAGTAACTGGTAACCAGTGTAAGGACCTGAGGATTGGAGTGATATGCTCAGATTTTTTGGTTCTGGTCAGAATCCTGGCAGCAGCGTTCTGTATGAGCTGCAGCTGTCTGATGGTCTTTTTGGGAAGACCTGTAAGGAGTCCATTACAGTAATCCACCCTGCTGGTGATGAATGCATGGACTAGTTTCTCTAAATCTTGGCTTGAGACAAAACATCTGATTCTGGCTATGTTTCTGAGATGGTAGTACGCTGATTTACTTATTGCGTTGACATGACTGATGAAACTAAGGTCAGACTCCAAAATGACCACAAGATTTTTTACCTTGCTTTGTGTCTTTAGACCTCTCAAGTCAATGTATATGTTTACCTTGTTAGTTTCATCCTTATTACCAAAAACAATGACTTCAGTTTTGTTTTTATTTAACTGAAGGAAGTTTTGACACATCCAGCTGTTAATTTCATCCATGCATTGGCAAAGAGAGTCAATAGGCCTGTAGTCATTGGGTGAGAGGGCTAGATAGATCTGAGTGTCATCTGCATAGCTGTGGTGGGCAATTTGGTACTTTATCAGTACATGTTAACGTTAGCGTTATATCCATTAGCTAAACACAGACATAAGGTGGGAACTATGTTTAGTGACGTATGGACGTGGCGGTTAGAGAGAGTCGAGTCCCTTTTTTACAAGTCAATAACTTTGTTATTTTTTCACCTTAGGACTTATAACTTGGCAGACTGCTTACCTTCAAACACGGCAATATAACACACTGCATGAAATGTTATTTTCATGATCTTATGATACTTTTTTACTTTTAAAATTAAAACTTTGAAAACTTTTATTCACTGAAATCAAATAAAATAGTGGCATAAAGATAAGTTAAAAAACTAAATAAGTTAAAAGCACTAAAAAAGCCTAATTAATAATGAAAAGGAATTAATCTTATAAAATAACATTCAAAAATGACAAAAACAAAATTTTACTAAAATTAACATAAATGCTGAAAATCTAAAAGTAAATACCAATTAAAAATATTAATAAAATTAAATAAAACTAAAAACAAAACTATAATAACTCTGAATTGGACCAGTAGGAGTAAATTTCAGTAATAAGCATCATACAAATTCGATAAATGTTTCAAAGTCTCTAAACTGTTTTTAATACCATTATAAGTACAGATCTTCAAATGTAATGACATGTATTTCTGATGCCTGTCCATTTCATTTCAGGGATTAATTTGATGTATTTGTCAAAACTAAGATTCTGATTTGAAGTTAAATGCCTAATGGTTTAATTAAACAGGGTTAATGCGAGGCCATTGATAAAGTATTTTAGGTATACATTACCACTGCCATATACACATTAAGAAAATAGCATGTGGTCGAAGATTCGAGCCCTTTCCTTCTTCAGCAGACGCCTCTAACATGACCTCACTTTACTTCGGCTGTTTAGCCCCCTGTTGGCTCATTTAGCCATGAAGCTTCAATTAAAGTTAATGGAGTCAAAGCTCTTAAAAGCTTCAGAAGTAATGACCGTGAACAGAGGAAGCGGTGGACAAGCACGAAGCCCACCAAAGTCCACTTTTAAACTTTCATTTAAAACAACCAGTAAACAGAACTTTGACCACAAAATTTGCTTCAGTGGTGATGCATAAGAGTACAGGCAAATAAACATCACAAAACATATTTCATTGGATTAAGCACACACGTATAGTTGTAGTTTGGATCAGTTTTGCGGGCATTGGTCCCTGTCTAAACCAAACATTATATTCATAATTCTGGAAATCATTATTCATTTGAGTAAAACGTCATATGTAATTTTTTTTACATATCTAACAAAACTATCTGCATCTCTGTACAAAGAATGTTCACTGCCAGGCAAAATTGAGGCAACAACATGCAAATGGTGATATTGACATGTTTTTATAAACAGTTGTAATTTCTAGTATTAAAGGTCCAGTTTGTAATTTTAGGGATGATCTATTGATCGAAATGCAATAAAATATACATAGCTATGCCTTTAGAGGTGTATAAAGACCTTAAATAATGAAGCGTTATGTTACCTTAGAATTGAAACGAAAAATCTTTTCAGTATTGCATTGAAATCATGGGCAGTCGAAGAGCAAGTTTTCAGTGTTTGTAAGTGCTTTTCCGAAAGATTTATAAGGAAATCTCTCCGTCTCAAGGTCCGACGTGAATCACAGCTCAAATGGAGATGCAACTTCCCATATTTAAATGGGCAGCCGTAAAAGCGTCTCTCAGAGAAACACAACATCCCTCAAACAGCCTTTCAAAACTGTACACACTGGGTATGAAAAATTAAAAAAAGAAAAAACAGAGAGGGACGAGATTTACTGCAACACATTAAAAAGAAGCAACAACTGCAAAATGTCAGAAAGAGACCACAAATCATAGAACGGGTGACTCTCATCTGTGGTGGGGAGGTTTCCGTATTCGACCTAGATAAGATTAAGTACTTTAACAATTTGATGTTAAACAGATATCTTTCAAAACAAATACGTTTTGTGAATTGCCAATCGATATCAGTTGAAAAAACAAAAGCTGGAAGGGTTGACTAGACAGCATTTTAAGAGCCTCAAAGGCGTGCTTCCTTCAAAGAGGTCCAAAAGATGCCCCCCATCAGAATTATTACAGTTTTGATTTTAGTTTTATGAAATGGTATTATTATTTAAATTTCTTTTTTATTTTTCAATATTGGGTTTATGTTTTTGTCATTTATAATTTATTTCCTTATTTTTTATGTTGCTATAGTAGAGTAATATATATATTGATGAATTATAAACTTATCTTGTTTAATTTTGAGGCCACAATAACCTTTTTCTTTTGATAAGTCTCATAATAATTTTAAGGTCAATATTTTATTTGATTTCAATAACAGCATTTTTTTATTTTAGAAAACTAAATGCTTGCTTAAAACTCAATTTAATTGGTATAACAACATTTCATCAGACATATGGCTCGTATTTGCCTGATGAAGGTTATTAGACCGAAACTTTTTTGCAAGCACTGATAGTGTGCAGGATTTCTTTTCTTTTTTGCTTATATTTGGACCCGTTGGTCTTTTTTTCCTATGCACCTATCTATTAACTACAGGTGAGCAAGATGGACTGTTAGTAAACTAAAATAACCTTGCCGCCCCTTATGAATAAGTAATGCATGCACTTATATTTCACTCAATACAAAAAAACATTCATTCATTCACACCATTACAGCATCATTAATTGGTGTATTTAATGGTTATAAAAGGATCATATCCATAACAGTTAGAGCGCCGCCTTAGAAGTCAGCAATGTAGGCAGCAAAGAAACTCCTCAACTCTTTTGCTGTTGTGTTGCATGTTAAGAAATAATTCTTATGACAGGTTCAATCGAGGTCAAAAGACAAACTCTTCATTATCTTGGGATTTATAGCCAGCGGAGGACATGAGTTCTTTCCCACTGGGCCGTGAGCCTGTCAGAACCAATCATGTTCTGCGCCTGGAGGGCTCTGTCCAGAGGGATGACCTCATAGTGTAATATCCCAGCATGCTCTGCCTTATTCAGGATTCAAGAGCGGTGAACAGACAGAATCAGGGCATAACCGCAACATCTACTACATGTGATTCCTATGAAGTATTCATGTGTCAGTCTCATTTAAATCTCAACGAAAGTGATGTGAAAACACATTTGTTTCAGACTGTTCATGTCACAGATTTTAAAAGACAACTTTTTTGTCACCTGGTATGAAGGCGTAAGAAAAAATTCAGTTCAAAGCCAAAATAACTTTATTTAAAAGTATTGAAATCAATAAAAAATAAATAAAATGTTTGATGTGTTTTAAGGACAACGAGTGAATTAAGCAAGATGACATGAATCCCCCAGTCTACATTTTGATGCATGTTGCGCACACAAAAGTGAAAAGCACTTTTTCCCTTAAAAACCAATCTCTAAAAAAAAAATGAAATTAAGTAAAATGATTTGTTTTCATTGTACACAATGAGGGAATTCACCTGGAAGCAAACATCATGTTTACAAGGAACCAGAATAAAACAACTACTATTGAGGATGACGTAATTACTACATTTCTTTTTATTTCACAACAAAGGACTCTGTTTATCTGTACGAAATGAATAAACCAGGTGCATTTGCAAAAACTTAGTTTAGTGGTAAATAGCTCAGACAAAGTTGAACAGTTATATTAACAACAATTAGCAGGAAGGAAGGAAAATATCCCCCTACGTTGTTACTGTCACAGACAATTAACTTTTAATTATTGTTAATATTTAGTGTGTGTGTGTGTGTGTGTGTGTTGTGCATAAGTGTAGAGAATTAAATAACAAGACTTTCAAATACTCAAACTAGTTAAACTGTTCATTTTATAGCTTTCATTTCATTAATGGTAACATTTTCCTCCCTTTTATCCAAAGCGCTCATTTCTTATATTTTTATTGCACTGCTGGGAATAAGTGTGGGGTTTACTGGTTTCCAGGCTGCTACAATGAGCATTACTGATGAAGAATGACTTCATTTTGCAGAGTTTGTGGGATTAAATATTTTATTAAAGAGTAGAGGCTGTTAGTACACGAGATATTCACAGGCCCAAATGTGTTTTTTTATTGTGTCTTTAGTGCAACAACGGTGAAACAATCAGTATTAGTCAAAAAGTTGGCTTTGAGACTACATCGCACCTTGTCTCCGGTGGCCAGGGTTGCAAGTTCTTCCTTTAAGTTCAACTTTCTTGTTAGGTTGCCGTCCAGAGACTTTTCCTCCAGTATATCCAGAGACTGTTTCATATATTCTTTGTGTTTAACGATAGCACTCTGATGACGAGAGAATACCCATAATGCACCCTTAGGTTCACATTGAAGGAATTCCTGCATATAAGACAATGCAGCAGCCCTTCCTGCACAGTCATTATCCAAAATCACTCATTCCTGTTCAGTCACTCCATCAAGTGGAATATATTACAGTATATACATTATAAATACAAATAAATGGATGTATAAGGGGCAGTTTCCAAACTGATGGTTTTACGATATAGCTTGTCAAAATTATCAGACTATAGGAAAGTACAAAGAAAACTACTTCAATTCTCTCTCATACATATACACGGCACACAGACACACATTTTCACACATACACACACACACATATAGATTTCCAGCATCTTCTAGTGGCTATAGATTAGTTTAATGGCTTATGCATTGATGTTTGCTAACAACCTGTCCCCTGCTTCAAGTCCAGTTAGCCCTGAAAGCTAATTTACACCAAACAATTCATTCTGCTTCAACACGTCACCACAGAAGGTTGTTAGGCTAAGAAAGGACTAGTGATTAATACATCTGGAATCATTGATGTCTCTAACAAAATATATGCTTTTGACCATAATGACCTGGTAAACACACCACAATAAAAATGACAGAGTCTGTGCGCATAAACTGACGTCACAGACTTTTCTGGTAGATGGGAGTTTATTCATAGTGTGTTTATACTGAAGCAAGTATAAATTTTGTGAATTATAAGACAATAAAATCTCTTAAAGGAATTGTTCACTCGAAATTATATGCCCTAATGCCATCTCACATTTACATCACCCTCTTTTAATACGATTCCATCACTTTACAGTATGTTTGGATTTTTCTACAACTGTAAAAAATAATTTTGTGATGTAAAAAATAATGTTACTGTTTCAAAAAACGTGACATTTCAGAAAAGACCTCAAATTTATATAAACACGTACTCTGTTATTTTACATTATATTTTTGAAAAACGGCCAAAAACTGTAAAATTACAGAAAAAGACAAAAAGAGAAAAAAATATTTATTATATATCCTTATATTCTGTAATTTTACAGGAAAAATATTATTTTACAGTGAACAGTTTAATGATATTAATTATCTAAAAATATAAAATGCTTTTATTATGTTACCTGCTATTTCACCTTTAAAAGTCAAAATAGACTTTAGTCATTAGTATAGTAGTTTTCTTTTTTTCCCAGGGCTGTTTGTTAAAATCAAATTTTACAATTGACAATTGACATTGTCATGTAAATGGTAGCATCATCTTAAATGTAATTTTGATATTTTTATGTCTCGTGACGAGTTAAAATGTATCAACGGGTCATCATATTTAATTAAGCCTTGGGACATGCTGTTTCGGTATTTAATATCACTTAAAAAGCTGAAAAATTATAATAGTTTACTCTCAGAAATGAGAGTGAATTATTTAACTTTAGAAGACATTTAATAACCCATTGAATTCATTTGGATTACTTTAATGATGAATGGATGTGGCATCAACATTTTTAAGCACGACTGCATTAACAGCCACATACTTTAATTTAAAAAATATTTTGTTCAAACACAGAATAGAAGTCATATAAAATTGGCTTGAATGTGATTAAATAATTTTTCGCTCACATTTAACACTGTGTACTGCATATACTGTATGAGCACATACATACACAATAAAATATTTCCAATACTTCAGGAAGCATGTTTAACACATTTGAATGTGGTCTCAATGTAAGAAAAGTGATGAGGAATAACTTGTGAGTCTTCTACAGTTGAAGACATCGTGAATCTGCGTTTCTTACAGTGTCAGATGATTTTTTTCTGTGGTTATATTTGGAAGCTTCTGTGTTATTTATCCTGCCCTGTGCACGTCCTGATGATAAACGCTGATGTGATTGGACACGCTGTAGTGCCACAGCAACATTCATCATGTCTGTAAAAAGTGACAGGCAGAAACACAGGAGGACGAGAAGAAAGGAGGTGATGAGGGAGAGGATAAAAGCTAGTCATCGTTTAACCTCAAAATCAACAAACACTGTGACACAATAGAAGCGGAAACAATGTTGCATTTTATTCATTCTCAGTAGCTGTTCCCCACTCCATTTCCCTCCCGTCCTCATGAATGATACATTAGATCAGCAAAAATGATCATTTATTCATAGTTCTGTCTGTCATGCATAAGACATAGCTTGTGTTACATTAACATGATGTCAAAATTGCGGGCCGGGGCTTGAGCTCACTCTTAAATATGAACAAGCCTACAACAGAGAACCAAGTGTTTAAATCATCAAGGACAGACATCTTTAGTTAGACTTCTTAAAGCTGAAGTGTGTCCTTTTTTCAATGTTAAACTCTTTGGATTGGTGCAAACCTTGCTATAAACAGAGATGGCGATATAGAGGCAAAAGTTACGGATTGAAGCTGTGTTCTCTAAAAATGTATTTGGGGGATACATTTTTTTAATATTAATTTAAAATTACTTTCAGTTTTATATGAAAGGGTTTTTTTATAGTAAATTATTTAGTTTTTTTTTTATGAAAATACAAATGGAAAATCTAAAAAGAAATATTTCATAACCAGAGGAAAATTTGTTAGGCAAATATTGGCTAATAGACAAATAACAATATCAAAGAGTTATAAAAGAACGCAGAGAAAATTTCTGAGGTGAATGTTTGAGAGTAAAAGCTATATCTTTGGCAATGGATTGATGTCCTTGTCATTAGTAGCCGGGAGCAGTGTGTCAGCTTCACACAATTTACTCTGTGACTCATTCCAGTCATTTTCATTATAGACCAGAGCCTTTATCCATACACCCCTGAGCCTGACAATCAATAAACACACACACAGTTAATGCCATATGCTACACTCAAAGTATACACCGACACACACTCCAAATCAATACCACGCATTCCTTCTGACAGCTGTTATTGTTTCAGATATGATAAACAGTTACACTTCATCTATTGATCATACTGGTGTCAAAATAGTATCTTTGCAAATCTACATGTATGTTTACACTACAGAGTTAAACTAACCAAAGTTGATTTCAAAGAGACTTTCTCCTCCATCTATCAGTTTCATATGTCCAGTGTTATATCTACCGTTTATCATTCATCAACATTCATCACCCACATGCCGTGAGCGAACAGCTGAACGAAGCACATTGAGGCGTGTGCTCTTTCTCTCAGTCTAGTTGATGTGTACGCGTCTTCTGTTCGGGAGGAAATTGCCCATGAAAGGTATGAGGACCTCTGTGACGTAACCAAGAGCCATGTTTGAAAAAACAAACTTTACGTAACTTGTACGAAAGCCGAGGGAGGGTTTTTGGCATAGTATTACTACGTTATACATCCCATTCGTTTTTTGACACTGTGCACATGTTTAGCATGAGAATCCAGCATGTTTAATAAAGTAAAAAAGGGCGGAATGCATGAAACAGTATTTCAATCCCCCTTATTGACACTTATATACACATATTGATATGTTTTATTACCAAAACCAGTGAGCACTTCCTTAAAATAAAAAATAAATCACAGCTGTCCTTCTGAAACCTCATACATCCATAATTCCGCGAATTAATTTTTTTTGTTGTGAATCATATTATTAGACAGCCTTTATGTTTGTCACTGGGTATTGCTAATATCTAGTCAATAAAATGTTGACAACACAGTATGTTCTTTTTATGTTTAAAAAGTTCAGTGTTTTTTCCATTTCCTGAATTTGGACATATGAGGTTTCAGAAGAACAGCTATGATTTATTTCTATTACAATTATTTCTGTTCTATTCCTTTTTTCTATTTATTTCTATTCTATTCCAATTTTCCATTTAGTTGCTGTCCTTCTGAAACCTCATATCTCCATATTTCCTTTATAACATTATTTGTCATAAATCATTATTATTAGACAGCCTTTATGTTTGTCACTGGCTATTGCAAATATCTATTTAATAAAACACACAACACATTATGTAATCGTTTAAAAAGTTCATTGTTAAATTTGTTCAGTGTTTTTTCCATTTCCTGAAAAAAGCTCATTCGGACATATGAGGTTTCAGAAGGACAGCTGTGATTTATTTCTATTACAATTATTTCTGTTCTATTTCATTTTTCTATTTATTTCATGCTGTATTTTCATTTATTCTATTTGTATCTTTTTCGTACAAATAATTCCTTTTTTACATTGATAAAGTTGTACATATGCAACATTGGGATTCTTCAGAAATGTACACAGCATGTTCTCCACACAGCCAATAATAAATTGATTGTAATATTTGATTTGTTAACTTATTCAAGTTCCTGTGTATTTTCATAGTACAAAGAACTGATGAAAAAATCTTTATCCTTGAGTGAAGTCAATATTCTTTAAAACCTGTCAAATGTATTTATGAGACACTATAAGAGATGATTTTTTGACTATGTTGAATGTGACTGCAGTAAAGATCAGACTGGAGCCTCTCCAGTGGCTCTCTGTCATTATTTAAGGAATCGAAATAGTCACTTCACTCTGTGGTTATATACGAATGTGACATTCAAATAGAAAATACATCATGAAAGTGCTTCAAAAAACCTCCTGCATAACAGAGAGCAGGTGTCTCTCCTCCAAGCCCAGAGCGTGTTCTCTCATTACAGTTTCTGAGGATTGCTTGCGTGCTGTTTACCTCAGGCCAGATCTTTCTCCGAAAGCACGAATCGGATGGAGAACAGAGAAAAAAAGAAAAGATTTCCTGATCTCAGATGTAGCTTTAGGCCTCTTTTTCTCTTCTAGTTCCAGTATAATTACCCACAGTCCTTCACCTTACAGCCTTGACAGCCCTTCGACTTGTCTGCTACAGAAGGAATGAAACAGAGAAGGCGTGAAATTGAGGGTGAACGACGCATCACTCGGAAACATGCTTGTTATTTTGACCCGAGCTGTTTGCTCGACCTCACTGTCGCTGCTGAGAGGTGAGAGTTTCACCTGACCGAAGAGCGAGACGAACAGACTCGGAGGAGGAGGTTAAACGAGCGCAGCGCACGTGAGAAGATGTGAGGAAGCGAAGGGGAGAATGAGAGCTGCTGTCAGCCTGGCAAACTAAGCCAACAACAGTGCTAACGAATCAGCGTCTGATACCCGGAATGTGACAAAACAACATCAACAACCCCGAAGCCAGGTCTACAAGCACGACGGGGTGTTCATTCAACAACATTCATGCTTTCGGTCAATACATTGATATCAAATCATGCACTGATCTTTTGAAAACTTAAAGGAATAGCTATGCGACTGTTCAATCGGTGACTGGTGGTGTTGCTTAAACATTGATTTAAAATGTTCGATTGTTTTTTGTGCATATGAGCAATTCCAGCATTATAGATGTGACATTTTCAGTCAAAACTTAAAATATAAATTCTCAGAGAATGTATTTATTACCTATATATTGAATCATATGATTATATTTGACGAAATCCCAGTTGAAAGAGTCTAGACATCAGAAAAATATCTATCTTTGTACAAGTTTTTAATTTTAAAAGAGGGAAAAGTTTGTGCGATATGGATTTTTAGAAAGAAGGACAGTTCTCTCCTCTCTGATTACTTCGCCCCCTTCGTCTTGACATGCCGTCTCACGCATGCGCAGATCTTTATTACAGTAATACATAAAGTGACCATACCCCGCACGCAAGCAGCACGGTCAAATTAACTCTCACAGTGTTTATATAAGATTTTGCTGTGTTCGGATATAAAATCACACCCCGACCATATTTTTATAACACCGGTTGTATTGCAGCTATAAGGAAACGTCCGCTTGATGACATCATGTTACTGGTATTTTGAGACAGCAATGTGAACGCTGTCTTACCGTTAAATGAACAGAATGCCATTGCTTGTGGGAACAGCACATTTGTGTATTATAAATTTACCTGAATGACTTTACCAGTAATTTACCAGCATTGCTGTGTGTAAAGGGCTCTGACATCATTTCTTTTTTATTTTAAGGTTGACATTTGCATGGAATTGCCCATATGCATTCATATGTTGGCATAGAAGATTTTATCATGACGTAAAACACGATATGAACATAAGTTCATCCATCTAGACAAGTTTTGAAGAACAATGATAACTACACCTCAGGTCACAAACTTGTTGGCGAGTTAACAAAAATCTGCCTCGACTCCCAAAGTGAATGCATTGCAGTTTTACACAATGCGTTGAATTACTTCTGTAGAAATCAAAGTAACTGTGGCAGAAAAAAATTGTCTCTTTCCACAATATTTACCCCGGAAAATTAATTTAAAATGTGTCATTTCTGTCACAACCGTGTTACGTCATTGTACATCTGACAAAAATTCCAGTCTGTGCCAGACACGTATATACAGTCACTGGAATGGCAGAGAGCGGTTCTCTATTACATCGTCCTGCTCACACTGAGAGGTCTTGCCACATGAACGTTTGCATCTTTTAAAATAGTGTCACAGCATGTATGTTTACAGGACATCTCATCTCCCGAGTGCAGCGGCTGAGAATGAACCGGAATCCTTCTTAGAGTGAAAGTTTTTCAATAAATAAGCACCTGACCTGGTTTACGCCTGTTTTTTAGCACGCGAGCACATGATTTTTGTTTGCGGGTGCTCCATGTGTGCGTCTGCCTGTCCTGGCTCCTTTACGTCAATCATTACAGCTCTTTCATATTCATCTCTTTTTAATCAGCCCTGCTCATTATCAGCAAAATTACATGCAAATCTGTCAAAATTACTAGAGACTGCCGGGGAAAGCCAGCAGTGAAGAGCTGGAATAAGATCATTCGGCGTTATCTTCATCACATTCCTTCACCCTGCTGCTTTTCAAGCTCTTTAAAAATTAATTCGAGCTCATGAAATCAAAACAGAGTTTAGTGGCTCTTAGTCCATATTTGTTAGATTGGAGATCGTTTTTATTCTAATGAACTTCCATATGCTGATCAAATTCTCTTTTTAAAATCCATGGTTTTTGTGCACAACTATACTTGCATGTGTATTAAATGAGTAAGAGTTGTGGAATTACAATGGTAAGTTCAGAACACACGGAGGCCGCAGAGCAAATGGGCTCTCAACACTCTCTTCCGCAGATATAAATGTAATATTCTTTCTTAACCAAATATATACCTTATCTATGTGTGTGTAAAGAATGCTGATGAGATATGAAACGTAACCTGTAGTCAATGCGCTCATATATTTGTCTATTGACTGTGAAGCCATGAACCTCACCGCACATCACTGGTCTCAGACATGCATATCCTGGCTGAAAATGAACAGGTATCACAGGATTTATTTATGGACGAAGGGTAGAATCTTGTGTTCGCCCTTTTGCTGTAAGACACATCTGCTGTGATCAGCAAAGAGTGTGTGTGTCTGAGAGTACAAAAGCATGTGGTAAGCAATGTGTGTGTAACTGACTATGTCAAAAGCAGCGTATCTGTTTGTGGTGTTTAAATAAAGAGTGGGTATAGAATGCATCTGTGTGCGTGCTTGTGTGTGTGTGTGTGTGTGTGTGTGTGTAGAGCAGCTGGGGAGAGTGTTGAAGAAGAACTGATTTGTTCAGCAGACAGAGATGATGTATTTTCATGGAGACCTCTAACATTAATCCACACCAGATTTAAAGGAAGTTAGTTCAACCAAAAACAAAACTTTTGTCATATTTCATTCACCCTCATGGGGTTCAAAACCGGTATGTCTTTCTTCAGTGGAACACAAAAGAAGATATTTTGAGAAATGTCTCACACATTCAAAAAAATCATATGCTGTTTGAATGATGATAAATCATATGTACACACAATTTCAAACTTGATTACACTGTAAATTGTCAATTTAATAGAATTTTACATTTTTTTCACATATTTTTGAACTACGGTAAATCACGGCAGATTACAGAAAAAGGCTGTCAAATTGTTAAACTGGAAAAAAGTTACATGAAAAATTTCAATTTTTACAGGATATTTTTACAGTGTATTTTTCAAATACAGCAAATAACAAAATTACAAAAAAAAATTGCAATTGCCAATTTTCAAGAAAATATAAAAAACTACTTTTTTAACATCCGCCATATCTGGTTTAAAAATAAATGTTTTTTCCATTATTTTTTACAGTGTAGTTTATAAATAATGTAGTTCTGTAATGAAAGTTTAGGCTTAGTAATGGTAATTGTGTTTTATAATCCTGTTTAAACATATTCATAAAGCATTGAATGAGAAATTGAACAACATAATTCTTGGCAGACGTGATTGACAAACAAGAGGAGACAAGCAGTGTGTTTGGTGAATAAGCGAGCGAAAAATCTAAAATGAATCAGTCCTGCTTCAAGTAGGCAGTGAATGATTATAGATTTATTTCAGCAGCTCTTGAAACACGAAGAGGAAAGCTGAACATCTGCGATTCCTTCACACCACGCTGCCATTTTACTTTCCAGCACATACCGTGAGTGCACTCACAAAAGTGCTCAAACAACAAACACGCTCAAATATACCCTTGATGCCAGACTACCATGTTTATACATTCAGTTTTGCTGGTGACCAGCGTTAACCATCTTGACCAGCATAAAGCAACCTGTGGTACACCTATGGAGATTCAGCAACAATTGACTTTATTCACAACGTTTCTTAGTCCATCGTGGGGCAATTCTCCCGGAATAGGCAAAAGAAATAGCCCGCCCACTCGTCAACCGACAAGCGAGAAAGACCCACCTCAAAATTGGCTGCGCTACGTCCAGATTGGCTGCGCTGTGGGCTTCCGCTGCAGGTCGTTACTCTTGCGATAGTGAGGGAAGTTGATGTGTGTTTGTTTACCGCATTTCAGTGATGGATAATATATACACAAAATGGTGGATATAACATTGGATTTGGAGATCGAATGAAACTTTTGGAGCGCTCCCATTACAAAAAGACACCGGACATGAACCGCATGTGGTTACCGCATGTGGCAAGCTACAGCTTTCCTGTAGCTCAGTGGTAAGAGCATTGCGTTAACAACGCAAGGTTGTGGATTCGATCACAGGGGATTGCAAATACCTATATAAAATGTATAGGATAAAGCAATGTAAGTCTCTTTGGATAAAAGCGTCTGCCAAATGACTAAATGAAATGAAATGAAGTAAGTGAAAGAAAGTCATGTGTTGTGTTGTGTAGGCAATCGGCGCGTACGTGCATAATGTAAACAGCACAAACTTGCAGTAAATCAATAGTTATGCAGGGATAGTGTATTGCGATGATGTATTGCTTGCTTGTGATTTAGTTCCTCCCTACGCACACCCCCAAGAGGTCGTATTTTTGCGGAAATAATCATACAGCTGTATCTGTCTTTTATAAATTTGATCAAACGAAATACTGTTTGAAGATACAAAGTATGCAATACTTCTCTATAGGTACTGAAGATTAATATGTGTTTGGCAGAAACTGTGTGTGTTATGGCAGCTTTAACACAACATTATTAATTCACACTGTTAAAAATGAAGGTGCTTCACAAAGCAATGGAAGAACCTTTTTTGTCCAAATGGTTTCATAAAGAACCTTTACCATTTGAAGAACCCGATTCATAAAAGGTTCTCTGTGGCAAAAAAAGGTTCTTCAGATTATAAAAAGGTAAGAAAGAGATGGTTCTTTAAGGACCCTGTGACTGAACGGTTCTTTGTAGAACCAAAAATCTGGCCATGTGTCTTCTACACACACACACACGCACACACACACACACACACACACACAAAGAGCTAAAGACAGCAGGGTGAAACATCAAGATTACTCCATTTATTTAGTTTAATTAGCAGGCCAATATTCTCCTAATGAGAAGTATATTTAAGCTGTTTTCCTAATGTCTTATCAGCAGTCATAACAGTTTTTAAAATCTAGCCTGAAGGAGTTTATCTGTTGTCATTTACGTCAATTTTAGATTGTGAGAACACCTGAAATCTACTAAAGACAGCATGTGTTCAAAGTGTCGATCATTCTCTTAATTTGTACTTAAATGTTTTGATGGCAGTAAAATAGTGGAGAAATATTTTATACTGTTGATTATTTTGCACATTGGATCTAACACGTGGGATTTTTATATTTATTTCACACAGAAATAATCTGTCTGTGAGCGTCAGTGAACTTCCATGGATGTGGAGGGTAGGATTAGAGCCTGGGAGATTTTAATGAAGCAGTCAATGAAAAGATGAGTGAAGGCTTGATCAATCTATTTGAACCAAGGTTTACTGTAGGACCATATACTTAGACATTCAGCGTGAATCTAAAATGAAAGAACCCGTCTTAATTCTCTCTTGATGAAGGTATAAATCTACTAAAGCTTAAAGTGACTCACTAAAATTGAGAAAAACATTGATTCACTTTTGAGATGCACAGATATATCGGCCAATGATCGGTATCAGTCGATAAAAGCCATTTTCAAACTATCTGCCGAGAGTTTAAAAACATCCAATGATCTTCGCCAAAATGTCCTGTCAATCCAAAGTGGACAGGAAAATGCAATGAATTTGTGATCTTATATAGAAAATGTTAAGAAAAATCACCAGTTTGATGTTCAATATTAATAATCATTATGTGAATTAATAACATTCGGAAAGTTAAGAAATATTTATTTAATCTAAATAATTGCTATTGGCAAATTTCACTCTGAATAATCACATATCTGTGTCAGTGCATCTCTAATTCAATTCAAGAATAAAATCATAATATTTTGTGAATAAAAATAAATTTTCAAGGTCAATTTAAAGTTGTAACTTTATAATCTTAAAAGTAGCACCGGTTTTATAAAAGCTGCAAAATTGAGAAATATGATATTGATAGTAAAAATAATTCAGTGCTAATGTGCAAAACAAAGACTTTTCTTTTCAATCTTGTCATATAGTTACAGTATCACATGAAGCGGACAAAACCCAAAGTCCTTAAACAACAATGTGCATAAAAAGGCTAAAAACAAAAACAGGGCAGGGACAAAATGGCCAAGCCAACAGAAAAACATTTTCAGATTTTAACTGAAGATTATGAGATAAATCTGTATTTATATATGTTTAGGTATAATGACAATACAATCAGATTAACAGATTATGCAATGTATGTGATGGATATGAGATTTGAGGACAGAGACACACGTTCTGAAGGGTTCTTCTACTGTCTCATTGCAATGAGACATATAAAGGTCTAGGTAAAGCACAAATTATATAAATATAAACAAAACATTTAAAGCCTTATTGATCAAACAACCTGCTAACTGTGTAGACAAGTGAAACAGCTCATGAAGAGTCGGATGCGTAATTTAAAGCTAAAGTGTGTAATTGATTTGATGTTTAAATACTTTCTTCTATCCGAGCCTATAATGCACAAAGACAACTTGAAAGTTGTAGACACTGTGATTCTGTGGATCTTTCAAAACATTTCTCTGCTTGTTTCTGCATCCTGACCCGTCTAACACATCAAGACTAACAGTCCTAAAAATAAAGGTGCCTTATGATGCTTCAGAAGAACCATTCTTGGCTAAACGTTTCCATAAAGAACATTCAACATCCGAAGAACCTTTTAGCCAATGGCTCTTTGGCGAACCAAAAAGTCACTTAGCTGTTTCAAAGTTACATTTTAGCAATCATGTCTGTTTCTTTCAAATGTTTTTCTATTTCTAAGCTACTATGTACATTATTATTTCCCACAGATGGCAGTAACAGGGTTGAATGTGGGAAAAAAGTCAGGGAGACTGAGAAGAGACAAAAGCACTGAGACGAAAGGAAGAAGAAAAGTGTGGAGTATACAGTACGTAAGTTCACGTCGCTGACGGAGGACGGGGAAAGGTAGGATGCTCCGCGGATGCAGTGGTGGGCATCAAAGCTGCAGCACAGAAAGAGATGAAGGCGAAACAGAGCGGAAATAAGGCCAGTGCAATTGCAGCTGAGCCACGGTGGTCGATTTCCTGCCCAGTGGGAGAGACATGGTGTTAAAAGCGGCATGGCAATTGAGTCCCCGGCGGTTGTCAGGCTGGGAAAACCATGGCAGCCAATGCAACGGCAACAGATGGAGGGAGAAAAGCAATCGGCAGCCCACAAGAGAAAGGCAGCAGTGCTTACAGTCATATGGAGGAAGGCAAATTGTCAGAAGTCTCAAAAGACCATGTTAAAAATGGAGAGCAAGATGGAGAGAAGTGAGGTCCAGGACATGGGGAGCCAAAACTTACGCCCTGAATATTCTTTCCTAATTTTTGTAAAAGTTTGTCTTTACAATTTTAAGTTCATGTCTGGCGATTTCTTTGGTCCATTAAGGGTTACAGATGTGTCAAATACTTTAGACTTGAAATAAATCCTTTTTTTTATTTCTTATGTTATGTTATAATTATTAAAATGGCTGCTGATATAAAGTCTGACCTCATACGCGAGAGTGAAACATTGTCAATTTAACACATTTCCTCATTTTATTCAAGTTCAACTATTGTAGAATAATATCAAATTGATCTTCCTTCCAAACCATAACCATTCTGTTTGCTTGGAAAGACTTTTTTGTTAATTTCCGCATTTAAATGACATTTTAATGATATTTTCAATGTAGTCTCAGAGCTGGGCATGTATGTTTTATATAACACATTTTTTGCACACACACAAACATCAACACACGTCTGATAGACGCTGAACAAAAAGCAGCTGGGGACATTAAACAATGCTGTGTAAACTCCATTAGAGACGAGTCCATTAAACACAGAGATTGCTGTCATTGGATTGCTAACAACAACTGCACTTACGCAGCCTTTCCTGAAAAACAATTGGTAAAACACAGCGCTAATACCAAGGTTTTGGCCTAGATACCAGAAAATTACAGTTTGTTGCAGAACGTTTTACAGCGCACATACAAATCAGGACTTGCAACTGAAGTTACACGATTACAAAAATTGCAAACCCCATGACAAACGATACAGAAAATAAAAAAGCAAATTTTATCTTTCATTTAATATTGGTGGTTAAATCTTTACAACAACTTTCTGAAGCATCTCCTTTTCCTGACCAATGACATGAGCACATGAGGACAGAATTTGCATTTCTAGGTGCTGCTTCTGCAATAAGGTGCTGCATATGAATTTACTCATTCATTTTTATGGCATAAAATAAACTCTTTCAATCAAACACCTTTTCAATCACAACAAATGACGTAACACAACACTGAAATTAAACAGATAATATAAAAACAGCTCTAGTGACAAAGTTAATTTGGTTTTGATAAACGCTATCATTACGCTGATAGAAAATAAAGTCAATATGTTTCAAAGCATTTCTGCACAATGACTGACTCTATGTCTCCATGTGTTCAATGCTTTGTTTTTTTATTCATTTGTAAGTCAATTTAAACAAAAGCATCTACTACTTTATATTTGCAAAATTTGGAAATAATGCTGACGATCAGATTGCGGTGCATGCATGACACAAATGTTTTTCTCGGGGTCGTGCCAAAAAACTACATTGGTGGATCCATTGAGCAAAACCATCCCACAAACCTCGACCGTGTCATATCAAACTAGCCTATCAGAAACACAAGAACTATGTGTATGTGTTTTCTAACGGCATATGAAAAGAGTCTAAGAGGATCTAAAGCTTTAATGCATGAGGCTGGATGAGACAATACTCTTTGATTGCCGAGCTGCTTTGCGTTCCACAGCTGGGCTTTTTTCCTATTGAAATGTACAGAGCCTCTAAACACATTGCTCACCATCTGTTACATCACACACACACACAGATGGGCTAACAATACGCCGTGTCATCATATTCTAGCAGGGTGTAATGACCTATAAGAGTTTTGACAGCAGATAGAGTTTGACCCGTGAGCAGACGTGACCTCGGGGCTCTGTAATCTCCTGTCTCATATCTACAGCTCTATTTGCTTCTTCAGCAAAGTCAAACCACTGAAGACTGAGGTGACGTTGACCTGTGTTTTATCAGTGACTCCGAAAACACTGGTTTGTTTCCCATAAAGAACTACTTTAGCAAAACCATTTGGTTGGAATGAAATGCATTTTATCACTCATTAGTGGAACACAGGATCATTTTTCAAACATTAGTTACGCAGAACAAAGTAATTGAGCAACATCTGTTTTATGTGGTTTCTTATAACTGATACAATACTTCAAAGCAAGATCAAAGCATTTCTGCTTGATAACGTTTTATACGTTTTTGTGAAATCAACCGCTAATTAGAAATCCTTTTCAAATAAATTGGAATATTTCCAGTGTAAGACATTTTACATTGTGATGAAATGCACATTTAAACACCCTTAAAAAAGCAAAATCAAGACAAATTGTTTGTTTCTTGCATGCAATCTATTAAACTTTAATCAAAAAAACAAAATTAAAAGAACGCTTTGTCAATGGGTGAAAAAATAAAATGAATTCATTTTCTTTGAAAACCAGTTTGATTATGTTAAGCAAGAGTAGACTGCTTCTGAAGTTTTCTTCTTCTACAATTTTTTGATTTCAGGTCGGAACACAAGACAAGGATTACCTGTTAGTTTGTTTCGTAGGAATTCTTTTTTTTAGAAAGGCACAGATATATCACTATCGGTCAATGATAACAATATTTCACACGGATGATAGTTTAAAACAGACACTGATCAGAGAAAATACAGTATATCCTGTCAATCAAAAGAGGACAAAAAAAATGAATGTGTGCTCTGTACATAGAAAATGTTAAGGAACGTCACCAGTTTAATGTTCAATATTGATAATCATTAGATGAGTTCCAGGTGAAGTTAATCAAATCACAGAGCACAAATTCACAATACTGTATAGAGTATATGTCCACACATATAGATATACAGAAGCTAAACATAAACTGAACTTTTGTTGAACTGTGTGGTCTGTGGGAGATAAGTTGCTTTTCAACAACAGTTCAACTAGCAATTATTGATATAAAAACAATTAACAGAAAAAACAAGTGTCCTGAGAAACAACACTAAAAAACCTCAGATTGTAACCAAATAACTAACTTTTTTTATTCCTGTTCAGGTCATCTAACATCAAATGTGACATTTCTTTCTTTTCTTTTTCCTTTAAAATAATTATCTGTCTTTGATTCTGGATTTTTTATATTAGACACATTTTTAAAATATACTTTTTAAATGTTACCAAATGTAATAATTTGGCACCAAAGTGTTAAAGCTCCAAATGTCATTTACTGTAGTAACGTCCCTCATTAACAGTGCAAACCATGCAAAGTGTACTAAGCAACTACACGATCAATGCTGTAGTTGTCAGTGTGTGTTTGTGTGTGATCAGAAAAATAAAGGCTGTAACATCAGGTGGCCATCACACAGCACTCAGACCCTTATCTCCTGGTGTAGCATTCCAACACACAGCTATATTTACCTCCCAATCTTAACTACAGTGCTGATCAATTTCCTCCAGTCTGGCCGGCTCTGTGAGCGAGCGCTGCTGGATGGATTGAAGCATGCTCTAATGCCCATGACAGCACGCTTCAAATTACAGAGCAGAGAGAGAAAGAGATCTCTGATTATACAGCAAGTGTTCGGAAATACTTCCTCTAATTCCAATTCGGCTTCATGCCGGGCTCTTTGACTGGGCCTCCCATGGTCATTCTCAAAAACGGTTCATGTCCCTGATCTACGCGTGCATTAACGACCTTTATTAATCGTTGTTACAATTTTTTACAGTATGTGTCCACCCTGTTACCATCATACTGTATATGGTACACTTTTTAAGGAACACTTAAAATACATGTTTTGTTTTTGTTTTAAAATGTTGTGTCTCATAAGGGCACAAAACTATAAAGGTCAACCCTGTTACCATCAGGTGCACTTTTTAAGGAACACTGAAAACACATGTTTTTTTTTTTCTTTTTAAATGTTGTGTCTCATAAGGGAACGATCCTATAAAAGTCAACCCTGTTACCATCAGGTACACTTTTTAAGAAACACTGAAAACACATGTTTTGTTGTTGTTATTTTAAAAAGTTGTGTCTCATAAGGGCGTGATCCTGTTAAGGTCAACCCTGTAACCATAGTATTTTACAGTAATACATTGAACATTTAAAAGTGAATATTTTTAAAACAATCAGCAATACTTGATCTCTCTAGAAAACACATTGTTAGATTCACAACCATTAAAAAAAATGTTTATAACTCAAATGTAAAAGTGTCAACCCTATTCCTTTCTAGAAACTAACGCTAGAATTGATAAATTATTATTTAAACAGAAAACGTTCAAACTTTAATAATTACGAATCTTTAAATGGCACCTAATTCACAGAATGACTCAAATGCCTTGTTTATGTTCCAGGCCCTGTGTGAGCGAAACCTTCAAACAATCAAGTCAGAAAAGAACATGCCAATCCATCATATTTGGGATTGAGGCTGGAACTGGGAACAGTGAAGCTTGTATGGTTATTTGTGGGCACTATGTAGTTCATGTGGCTAAGATTAAGGTTTTCTAGATAAGAAGAAAACATAGACAGGGCCAAACTATCACTCACAACATCTCAGTTACAATGAACTGATGGGAGGAGAGTTTGGGTCACCACTAGAGAAGCGCTGGCCCTTCAGAGCCTCTCTTTTAGAAGAAAACCTACTGCCATGCCATGTAATGAAAATCTGAGATCTGTTTCACACATGTCAATCTTTCTCTCTTTTCTCTCGATTATTCGTCACGACCACTATAGTGTGTGTGTCAGTAAACAGAAAGTACATCAGTATCAAATATTTCTCCCTTCTTATTCTAGTTACCAAAAATGAAAATAATTCAAATCCATTAGACACAACTTGAATATAAACTCAAATAGTGCATATGTCAAATGTTTAATATACGGAGATGACTAAAACTATGACGTTCGCTGGTTACCCTAAATCCCTCAGCATTGCTCTGTCTGAGCTTAAATAGGAGCTGGTTGGCATGTCAAAATGGGACAGCGAATAAAAAATCTGATTGTTTGTGGTACACATAGCAATAGGAACTGAAAAGAAAAGCGTTCTGCAGACAGCACTTTTAATAACAAGGAATTACAGCTGTCAAAATTAACACATTAACACATGCTCTGAATAAGAAACACAGCTAAAAACACTCTTAACACTTTATTGTTGTTGTTGTTGTTTAAAAAGCATTATTGTGATTTATTTAGTTAGTATTTATTCAGTATGCTAGGTGGCACCTACAATAAATCAAGCTCTGAATATCTAACAAATATAAATATTACCCACAAGCAGAGCGCATGTGCAGACGTGAAAAAAAGAGGATCAGAGCTCCACAGCACTCGATTAAGAGCAAAACACATCCACTGTAATTGTACGCATGTGGGATTACGTCAAATTGGTTACGTTTTTTTCTTTCATCTTAAAGCTACTACAGGAACATTTTTTGTTTTTTGCTGAACAAAATCAATAAAAGATCCATGTTCAAAATGTATAATAATAAGAGATACACCGATATATCAGCAATAATCAGAATCGGTCGTTAAAAGCTATTCTTCACACTATGAAGAATGACCAGGCCGATATATCCTGTCAATCAATAGAGGACAGAAAAATGCAATAAAGGTGTGCTCTGTGTAGAAATATTCACGAGTTCACCTGAGCAGATAATGAAGATAGCAGGAGTAGTAAAAGTATGCGTGTTTGGCGTGCTGTCCGGGGAGCAGGTTCCGAGCTCGCCGATTCCATCCGATCCCGGTACGGTCCCGCCCCCCAATAGGGGCGAGTGCGCCGAGCTCGGAAACGGCCGAACCCAGAACTCACCCCCAGGAGTTCTGCTATCGACAAGAGCTCAAGTAGAGGAGCAGGGGAGGTGGTGGGATGTGTAATCCTTTAGAGATGGCTTCAGGTAAGAATCTTTCTCTACTTATGTGCTGGTTCGCTTAAGCTGATAGGTTAGAGTCTATGATTGCTGATTGCGAACCAGCCGGTCTTAATTATATGCTCTGATCTATAGTCATCCATTAACATCATATGTTGAAAAACATCATCAGTTTGATGTTTAATTCCATTCCATTCCATTTTCTACCGCTTATCCGAACTACCTCGGGTCACGGGGAGCCTGTGCCTATCTCAGGAGTCATCGGGCATCAAGGCAGGATACACCCTGGATGGAGTGCCAACCAATCGCAGGGCTTGATGTTTAATGTTAATAGTAATTATATAAATCATTAACATTCATGGCGGCGTTTCCCGATAACGTTGTCTCTTAGCATGCTTTGAAGACTCTAAAGGTATCTTAACAACAGTTATACATTTTCTATGTGTGTTTCCCGAACTATACCTCATGAGGTTACTTTCCTACCTGTCACGTTACCAGGTGCTGTACATGGCGGTGGTGCTGAATTAATGGATATCAATCGCTCGACAATCAATTATACACTCTATACAGAGACTGCTTTATGTGAGATAGCGGCGTTCTTTATAAAATAAGTACGTTAAAAATAGTTGAGGTTGCATTTATTAGGAGTCATAGGATATAAACCAAATTACAAACTAAATCCAAACATGGATTTTATTTAATTATGAAGTGGTACATTTAAAATATCAAGAGGAATAATAAAAACAAGTATGCCATAATTGTGCAGCCCTAAAATTAGGTATTTTGATATTGCAATTAAATGTATTAATTCATGACAAGAACAATAAAAAGTGTGTTTTTCCCTATTTGCTCATTTAATAGCTTGTTAATAGTTTCTTTTCATTATACCTTTTTTTGGGAACCCCTGGTTTATATTATCATAATATATGATGCTTAAGTGTCTTTATTAACTCAATAAAAGTGCAGAACGCGGACAATATAATCAACAGCTGTAGCAGAGAAGACACCTGAATTTAGGGACTGCTCCGTTGAGTTTGTCTCGAGTTAAACCAACAAGATCTAAAAGTTGGTGAGTTTGCTGCCATGGCAGGTTAACTTTTAATTTATAAAAGTATACCTGCAGCATCAATTGTAGCCAGGTTTTCACAGATTAAATGCACATACACTAAATTGCTCTGCGGACGGCACCGTATTAGATTTAGCAAAAATATTCGCTGTATCGCAACTTCCTACCACAATCTTTCTCTTTAAATATACACTTTATGCTTTGGTTGGCAGCTGATGCACCTTTAGATAATATAATTTAAAAGATAACAAGTTCAACCAACAGTGAGACAAATATATTCTTTGCATGAAGACACATCAAAATACTGGTGTATTTAACATTCAAATTTTATTTGTATGGACTTCAATGTAAATAAGACTTTTTTGACAGTGGCCATTAGCGGAGTGAACCATCAACAGTGATAAGGTATAGCTAAGAGCTCTCCAGACCAAGTTTACGATCAAACGACTTACAGAAAGAATACTTAAGGAAGGACGTTTTGGGAAACACATATTAACAATAAGGTACAGTTCAAGATATAACTTAAGAACGACGTAGCTTTACAAGGTTTCGGAAAACGCGTCCCAGAAAGTTAAGAACTATTCAGTTAACCTTTAGAATTAAGTTAATATGAGTTAATATAGCCACCAAACTATTGGTATCGGCAAACGGCAGATAATAATCGGGTATGGGATTGATGGAGAAATTTAGTATCAGTGCATGAGTAATAATAATGATTTATATGTTAGATTAGAAGTGTTGAGTATGATTTGTTTGGTTTAATGTTTCAAACAGAGATGGCATACAGTTTTTGAAATATAGTTTTGAAGACATTCATGCTGTACTTTTGGATGAATATTGCTTTTCTGAGCATTGAGACATTTTTAGATGGAAACACTACAATTGTTGTTTTGTGAAGAGATAGCATCATCGCTTTGAGTCCCACGAAACACATGGACTGAAATAAATCTGTCAAATACATCCTGAGCACTTCTGAATATCCAAAAAGACTTTAGGTTTTGAGGTAGAAGGAACAGAGTCGACTGAGATATGTGACTCCTGCTGCTCTTCATTCAAAATCGGACATTGCACAAAACTAGGAAGACGACATACATAAGAACAAACCTGCAGGTGTTTCAATGTCAACCAAGAAGTCTCCTCGAAATCAGATTAGGGAGGAGAAACAATGCTATGCAGTGCTGGCGTTTTCTGCAGGTGTGTGATTATCAACCGAAAGGATCATTTATCACATTTTACACGCAAATTGTTTGCTAAACAGGATTTTAGTATAATGCACGTTTGTAACTTGTGTCCACAAACTTATGACTCACTGATGTATTTTCTTTGCTTTAAAATAAACATTGGTCAATAATTGTGTATATCTTCATGGGTACTGTTGTGTTTGTGTCACGTCACACATCTGTATCATGAATTGCAGATGTTTAGATTTAAAAAATGAGGTCTTCATAAAAAACAACAAATACACACACTTAATACAAAACCTGAGTGCTGGGTCGGGGGGGCATGGGGCATTGCCCCCCCGGGTTTCTTTTGGCCCCCTCCGAAAATATATAGATGTCTATTAAAATAATACAAAATAAATACTTATTTAAAGATATCTATTGAATAACAACCTGTCAATTTAATCATTGAAAATGTAAAAATGTTGCATTATAATTGCAACACGACTGTAAAAGAAACAATGCATTAAACAAATAAAAGGTTAATTGTAATGAAATATTTAAATAGACTGGCAGCCCTACAATGAACAGACTGTTCTCAATATACAACGCAGCTTTTGCTTTACCATACCTGCTGTGTACAGGCTTTGCTATAGAGTTATTTTCCCAGCATCCCTAGCGACAGCAGGCTGTAATAGTGGGTTTGAGGTAGTAATGCATTTAAGAATGTCAGATGAATGGACATTTGCAGAGGAATAAACTCAGAATAAGAAGCGATCGATTAGCATGTCGTGGTAAATAACAGCTGTGTTGATGTAATGAATGCAGCTCTCTATCTGAGATCGCAAAGAAGGAATTCTGGAAGAAGGGCCATTGACGTTCCATTAAATCAAGTTACACTTAAATAAATGCCAGGACTCAAAAACGTCGTTGGAATGAGTGAGAGATATAAACGAAAATTACCGCCTGCACTAAATGCTTACCAAGCTGGAAGGGGGTACGTTATATATTACATTTATAAATCAGAGGTTTATGGGAAATTATAAATTATTTGGACACGGTTATTAATTTATGTTATCCTAAAGGAGACCAAACGCTGATCAAATTGCTCTTAGGAGCTTTGCTGTGCACGGAAGGATGAGAAAATCCCAGCCACCCAGCCACCCATTTCCAGCCACACATTTCTCTTCCAGTTTGAGACAGACCTGTTGATGGAGGACAGACTTAGAAGAGCTCATGAATTTTAGATTTCTGCTCAATGTTGTGAGATGTTTATTTCGAGTGTAACTGTTATGAGGCGCATCCCAGCAGATGTTCAGATGGCCCTGCTGGGTATTAAAGAAATACTTCACCCAAAAATTCATTTTAATCCGTATTGGAGTCAACTGATGGAGCCAGTTCGAAATGTTAAAATGTGCACTACATGACAACCCTCATCAAAAATGTTCCAAACATACTAAACCTCCACAAAATAATAATCATGAAATGATGATGAAAAGAGAGTCAAATTAACAAGAAACACAGAACAAAGAACAGAGAAAATGAACCTGACCGTCACCCTGCCCCGCATCATAATAATATATCATCCATCATATAAATAAAATATATATAGTGATAAAGCCCTGGAGACTTTCTTGTTTGATTCATGTGACGTCTGGTTGTGTGAAAAATGGTGCATGTGTGTAGCGCTGGTGTTGTTTTTTTGAACAAGTAAATGGATGTAAATTGACGGAGCTGAGCAGAGTAAAGTTTTATTAATGATGATGTCACTTTCCATTAACTGTGTAGAGGAAATGATTGAAATGAAACCTGTTCATTTACTGCTTCTGTGTTGCTGTTGATATTATTAAAGGATTTTTTTTATTCAATTATTGAACATAAAAAAAACCTTTCTTTCCCCTAAGGGTGAGAATGACTGTCAAAACATCTCAATTTCACTTATAAAATACTTTCTGGATACCCTATTAGGTTGTGTAATGCTTTTACGTTTTTTTTATATCTTGTCCTCATCAGCGAGTGGTTTAGAGCAGTGACCTTTTCCTCACTACATGATTTACAGAGCGGTGAGTTTTATCTGGTTTGCACATATTTTGTTCTAATATTACACCTCTTATAATAACTTCTGATGATTGATGGATGCTAGAACAAAGAATACTGGTACCAACTCAATTGACTATATTCAAAATATCTACTAATGCAATATTAAAATATTGAATGATCAAATTTGCTAAATACTAATAAAAAGCCCCAAAAGAAGATTCACAGACAGGGCTGCCACGGTATCAAACTTACACTTCACAGTTATCACGAGCGGACAGGGAAGCAAAATCGGCCCTGGATTATTCGGCCCACATTGGCCCTTCTTCATTTTTGTCAACGGGGGGGTTTGGTGGCATCGGCCCACCACTATTTCTTTCTACGGGGGGTGTTGTATTTTTTAGCGACTCATTTGCGTCCATTCCGGCCCAATAAGTTAGTGGCCAACCGGGAAAAGTTCCGGTACTCCAGATGGCCAGTCCGCCCCTGGTCACGGCCGTCGGTGGGCCTGAAAGCATTTGCTGTTAAAGACATTTTTCTTGATCTGCTTAATTTTTTTATTTTTTAGCCAACAAATCACAATTTAAAATCAGGTGTAAGGATTAGACAGATTTTGTAACCATTGTGGCTCTTAAGGCAAAACTTCCAACAGTTGTTAAATTATTTACGATATATCATGTGTGTAGAATTAACATGATATCGATAATCATGTGTGGTTTTGATGATCATATTACAGTTATTGACGGTACCGGTATATTGTGCACCCCATTCACAGAGATGATTTATTATTCCTGTGTACACTGAAAGCTTCTGTCATCTAAACCCCATTCACACAGCCCGCTGATCCCCGAAAATTGCCCCAAAATTGCCGGACTGCCTTCTGTATGAATGCAAACGCATCCCGGATAGATCCGAAAAATGTTTCCGGAAAGGGGACCTAGTAGCGTTAACGGGATCAGTCCCGGAAAGCCCTGTGTGAAGGAAAGGCAGGAGCAATGCCGTAAGGGGTGTGACGTAGCGCTAACGCACGTGTCATTCCAATGATGTAGCTAGCGGACAACTGTTTGAGCGGGTGGTTTAAAACCCAGAAAGCACTTCGATATACAAAGTTTGCATATCAACATCTATCGTCCGATCAGCTGCCATGTTGTTCAACACAATGTAAACAGTTCCGCTGTTGTAGCACGTCACTACCGCTTTCTTTTCTGACGCGCATATTATACATCACGTCAAGATCGTGTCACGTGTCTTTAAGAGATCTTTATAAGATGTGTGTGAACGCACACACAGATTCCAGAAAGTCACGGGCAGTGTGAATGATCCAATTACAGAACACATTTTCCGTGTATTTTCCAGGATCTCTGTGTGAAAAGGGCTCACGACAAATTCTTGTGTGTCTTATAATATTAATAAGACTTGTAAACAAGAGTAAATGAAGTGACATTGACACAACATCTGAGCAAATACAGAAGCACACATATGGCAGGAAAAACCATAAAATACACTACAGCTGCATTATCCCACATGGGCGTCTTTAATATGTCATTAACTTCTGTGTAATGTGGTATAAAACAGCCTCCTGTCAGAAACTCTCATGTAATCAGTTTGTGTTAGAACGGAAGGCTCGGGCGGTTAGTCAATGAAATGACGGTGTGCACATGGATGAAAATTGTGTCATCATTTACTCACCTTCAAGTTGTTTCATACCTCTGTATGTATCATTGTAGTGCGGAACACAAAGAAACATATTTGGAAGAATGTTTGTAACCAAACAAATCTGGGGCACTGTATATTTCCATAGTAGGGAAAAAGTACCATGATTGTCAATAGTGCCACAGGTCTGTTATTTTGTGTTTAACAGAACAAAGATTTTTATAGTCTTGGAAAACCTTGAGGGTGAGTTAATGATGACACAATATTCATTTTTTGGTGACTATCCTTTTAAGAGTGCCGAGACAGATATCTAATAAAATATTTTGACATTTAGAACCCATCGCACACACCGGGCACATGGATAAACCACTTTAAAAATGGCTTGAGAATGTAAAATGTGGACGGTTTGTAACCTATTTGTGTTAATAAAATAGTTTCAAGAAGAATTTCCGTGTAGAAATGACTGTTCTCCATACGTCTGTGGCCCTCAGCAGCAGACGGAGTCTCATTAGGCAGTATGGAGGACAGATTCTCCTGTTAGCAGACAAACTGCAGTTAAACTAGCTCCGTCTCAGCTGGTGGGCCCTTCACTGACATTTCACAACACGCCACACTATCTTTCTTTCTCCGGCCGCATCACTTTCTTCAGTTTCCTTCATATATCTCCCTTTTTCCTTCAGTCTCCCACAGTGCAGTCTCTATGTGGACAAAGTTCTCCTGCTGGAAACACAATCCATCCTTCAGAGTACAGCTCTCTGAGCCGCTTCGGCGTGTTATATTGTTATCCAACAACTTCTCACTTGCAGGGAGTCCAATATTGCCGCTCACGCAGGAGTCCTCGACGTTACTATCATTATTTTATGGGCAGACACTTGGATCTAAAGTGATCTTTGGTACATTCAGGGTATATTTTGTCTCATCGTATGTTTTCGACATTGGGAATTGAACCCACGGCCTTGGCATTGCTAGTGTCAATCCTGTTGCCAGACATTTTGTTAGCTAAACGGAATTGTGTTGTATTCTGCAAAGCATTATGCGTTGTGTAGGGATGCACAATTAAACGTGATATCGATAATCGTGGCTGAGCGTCTAGATGATAGAGCGAAATATAGAATAGTGTTGCAGATGTTCAACAGTGGCGGATTATAACATGTACTCATTGGCTTTAAAATGTAAAGAATACGTGAAACCCAAAATAAAACAAGTTCTAAACTGACCGTGATTTAAGTGTCTAAAAACTTTTCATGTTTGCCCACCTAATAGCAACATAGGGAACACGTTAAGTTATTTCATGTATTAGCGCATATACTTTAGACTTATTTAGCACTTAGCCAACGATCAGAGATTAAACGTAAAGAAAACTGTTTGGCGTTGCTGTTTCTACAGTTTTCATATAAGTGCATTTTATAAACAGTGAGAAGGTTCATGTTGTGTCAGGTGTGTAAAGTAGTTGCATTTGCATTAGCCACTGTGAGTACATCTAAGCATCTAAATATGTAAACACACTTTCTCTTTACTATTCACGCTTGGTTTCGTTATCTGGTATGTGTGGATGTCAGACCACTTAACAATAACTGTGTTAACACTCGCTAGTGTTAGTAAAGAGGCCAGGGCAATCTTTCTGCCTCCACCTATGCTCCGCCCACAATAACACGTCACAATGTTTACAAACAAAAAAGGGGCTTATAACAATAGCAAATAAAAAGTAATAAAAGTCACGAGAGAAAGCAGACACGTTAAAAAAATCGAAGACTGTCAAGTATCAGAGCTCACACGCATCTACTCGCTGTCGCAGGTGTTTTTATCGTCAAGGTCAAGTTCACCTGTTAAGGTCGGCATGAAACTTAAGCAGCAATTGTCTCCTGTTCCATATAGCCAAGTTTTTCAGAGTAAAACGGTTTCTGAAATGAGAGAAAATGTAAAAGTGAGAGTTGTCAATTTTAATTTCACGGTGACTTTAAATTTAACAGGATCTCAAATATACTTCTGGATGATTTGTGGCGTGACTGGGTGTCCCTTATTTTGCTACACAGAAAGTGGCAATCCAAAGCCCCTGTGTCCACCGAGGCGCTTTTACTGTAAAGGGCAGGAGCTCGGCTGAAAACGCCGCGGCAGACGTTGGGTTCTGCCCAAGTTGAGCATCTTTGGACTCCCGGTCAAACCCCGGTGCTGAGCGCGGAAAAAAACACCAGCTATTAAAGAAGACGCCGTCTACCGGCAAAAACGTCTCACAGCCCCTTAGTGCCATAAAACTTTTACAAAACTAATCTTAGACTATACTGATGATTTTACTGGCTTGAAGGTGTTAGAAAAAGTACTGTAGTAGTGATATTATTTTAGGTTGTCATTTTTATTTTTGAACTCAGCTCATTGAACACAGGAGGTAAATGAAGATCTGCTCTGCTGAAGTTCGCCGTCTTTTCAGGGTCTTTTCTTCCATGTGTGTTGAAGTAAAAAAAAAAAAAAGTTTGAACTTATTCTAGTCATGATAATGATTCAATTTGAATTGCCTTCACTTCCGTGTATGAACAACAAATTGCATCTTTAGCATCTATGTTGTGATGTCCAGGACAACAATATTTGAAACTTTTTGAAAACGTGTTTTCGCAGAACTACAATACGTCTGACTCCTGTCAAGTTTAGATAGTTTTTAAAGCATTCAATAATGCACAGCATGGATCTTTCTGAATGTCACGCAGCTGTGTTTATTGAAGGGGGGACTCATTTTAAGGGTCTAACTTAGATTTGTGATCACTTCCCTTCCGTGTGATTTTGAAGCTTTAAAACAACACATCACGTTAATCACACAACCTAATTAAAAACCAGCGGGCTTCTTGTTCTGTCTCTCTCTCGCCCTTTGTGTCTTTCTCTTTTTTCTCCGGTGTGATGGATTTGTAGGAAGCACCCAGTCGTGAGCAGTTGTAATTTAGAGTCTATCAATACATCTTATCAGTGGGGTCTCCGCTTCCTTTTCTTTCTACACAGTGTCTTAAATCTAACATTCTGGGTACATTCTGGCCTCCTGGGAACTTTGGGGGTCCCTTATGGGAACCAAGACTACATGGTGATGCATCATGAGAGAAATGGCACTGCTGATGGAGACGGTGATGTTATTAAACCCAATATTTTGTATTTTGCATGTTCTGTTTTGAAATATCTAGTGTGTTGCGTACGGCGGTGGGGGCGAGCGCAGACTGAACTCAGACATCATAGCTCGCTGGATAATGAAAGACAATCAATGTGAAGTCTCCATCCAGACTCATCTATGAATAAAGAGGCTGCTCCTTTTCATTTCTGCAAGCGCTCGCTGTGTGTAATTGTTTGTGTGAGTGTCAGCGTGCGCTGGCGTGTGTGTGTGTGTGTCAGACCAGAATCAGTACGGGATGTTATCGGGCTCCGCCTGTAATCATCTCTGGGCTCAGCAGGAGTGCGTGTGTGTGTGTGTGTTTGGTATTCTCTGTGACTCTAAGCTCCTGCTTTATTCAATTGAGGACCAATTATTGACTCTTCTGCTTCTTTGAAATCCTCCTCAATTCATTTGAAGTATGAGAGTCTGCCAGGCAGGACCTCTAACCTTATCTGCCTTCAGTCCAGAGAATGCGAGCGGCTGGAACAACAGAATTTTTCTTCTCTTCTCAAAACATTCTGTACTCGATCCCCTCCAACTACACTCCAGATTTTACATTTCACATCATTGGCTTAGAAGTGAAAAACCCACTTTTCAGTTTCATTTTTTTAGTAGAGATTACAGAATGAAGTTATGATTGTGATGAAGATAAGATATGAATGTGTCACCCTTCTTTTGGCATTCCACAACCTCTCCAGACTTGCACTTGTGTTCACCCTCTTCACCAACAAATGAATATTAAACGTTTTTAACATTGTTGTTCAAATAATACTTCATAAATTGCATCAGCATTTTGACCGCTAATATAATAACCGATTTGGAAGCACAGATGCTCTGACTCTCTCCATCACAAACACTCACAAATAACTAAAAGAATTTACACAAATGACCAGTTCATGCCTGGTAAGGAGAGCTCAATTCTTTACTTTATAAAACTGAATTAGTTTATCTATCAGTTCCAGTCGTGTAAACACCGCATTTTCGTCTTGTTTTCTAGTACAAGTATCTAAAAATTGTTTAAGATACATTTACTCGACAAGGAAGTTGAACAAAGATTTGTTTTTTATAAAAGTTAAATAACTTTAGGTTTAAAGCAGCAAAAGAAATCTGCCAAATGGTGTAAATAGAAAAAAGTTTCTATTCTATTCTATTTCTAAAAAAACGTTTATTTTGAAGTTCCTAATTTAAGTTCAATTTTCTTACCGCACCTTTGTAAGAAATTTAGCTGTGCAGTTTTCCATGTGATGTGTTCAAAATATGTAGAGCACACTCTCAGAGGCCTCGTTTTTGCAGTTGTATGGGCATTGCATGAAACCTTCATTATCTGTACAAATACCTCTGTTATTACAAGGTAATTACTATGTAACAACTATATTACAACCATTTAATAGACATATTAGCTGAGGAAAAAGCAAAACACAATGTTTTCCTTGTAAGTTATTCATGAAAAAAGGTGGAGCACACGTTATATAAAATTATACATTTTCCTGGCTCTTTAATGCAATGTATGTATACTTAAACGAAAAGTAGGATTTTGTTGTTTATAGAGCTGAATCCACCTGTGGCACACATTCTTTAATAAGAATGTAGCCGATTGCTTTTTATACACATCATATTCAAGAGAATGAAATACTCAAAATAGTTCAGCTCCGGCTAGAACTGCATGTACACCCACTGCTGATGTTTTACTGGTCACAAACAGATGAAGATTGGCTTTGTTTGCGGCTAGGAGACCTCTAGAGTCCTTTACAACAGTCATTTTTTCCTGAGCAAGACAAACTCAACACCGCTTCCATTTATAGCCATATTCCCATGATAACTACCCAAACACTACAGTCTGGAGTGCACAGCAAGCAACAGTCTAAATCACTCTGACATCAAAAAAACACCGCCGTTGTGCTTGCTTCGACTCTGTGGCGTTTCCCTAAGTTAACCTTGAAACAACCTAATATGAATGGATGCAAAATACGAAACATGCGAAGCCAAATCGCACCTCAAAGCACATTTCACAACTATAGGTAAAATCCAATGGTAATCCGAAACAAACTGATCATCCTTTTTTAAAATCAAGACAGCTGGACTTACTTTGTGTATTCCTCATTGTCTCGGTCGCACCTTGCATCCTTATGCTTCTCCCAGTCTTTTCCGTGTTTGCAGGTAGTCGATAAAACGATATCATCCCTGTTATGTATATGATACAAAGCATTTCTGGTTTCAGAACCTATACCGGTCAGATACCTCTTCCCTTTGAAGACCAGCAAGTATTTCCGTAAGGGAGGGACATTATTAAGCGTCAGATAACCTTTATCTCCTCCTTTCTGAGGATGGTCTTTGGAGAACAGAGGGAGGGACACGTCAAAGTGCGGCCTGAAGTTGTCCGTGTCCGCGCTGGCCTTGGCCAACATGGCTTGGCCGATATCAAAGCCCAGCTCCTCCGTGTAATCGGGCCACGTTCCGGAGTACAGGTTAAAAATGAGATGGTTCCTCCCCTCGTACCACAGAGCGAGGCTTTGAATCCTGGCTCGGACGTTCTGGACGTACTGAGAGGACAGCTGGTCCCTGTCTAAAGTGTCTATGCTCAGCACAAACAGGCATGCCTCATTAGGGTCTGTCGTGTAGAAGCGCGACTCCTCGATGGCCGCCAGAATCTTCTGGTAGCTTTCCGAGGGCGCTTCGCTTTTCTGCGGGGGGTAGACGTAGATTTTAAAGCCCCGCTCGCAGCGCCGGAAGTCAAAGCAGGTCTCCATGCGACAGCGTCGGCTTTTGTAGATGTTCTTCTGGATTTCTCGCCTCTCACGTGGAGACGTGTGCTGATGAAGGAGCAGGGGCCCGTCCTCCTCCTGCTCGGCCTCGCCCAGGTACGTCTGCCGGGGAGGCTCCACCGATTCCGGCCAGTGAGGTGTCCGGGGTTGGATCCCAGGAACGTGGGAGACCCTGTAAAGCTCGGCACTCTCCTGGTTCTGGAACTCACCCATCTGGATGCCCCACAGGTAAGCTAGTAGCAGGGTACAGGCCCCCATGGATACCAGAAGGTATCGCTTCTTTGCCTGCATGTGGGCGGCGAGAAGCGGGACAGGAGAAGAAGGATGCGAGGAGGGTTGACACTAAACCCACTGGACCAGCGCAGAGGATCAGCTCTCATACCAGTACTGGCATTCTGAATCTACACAGACACACAGACATATCAGCTGTACAAAGGCTAATACTAGATTTATTGCCAATGGCAAATCCAGCCTGAGGTCACTGTAATCTGATTTAAAACGGGAAATACACACAAGGATTGAGGGTTTAAAGAATTCTTAACAAAAGAACACTGACATAAAAATATAAAATTGTGTTTTTATGACACTTCTATACAGCCTTTAAACTAGTGCTTAAAGGAAATATATTTAGTCTCGTTATAGCTTGTACTAATTTCCTGACAATATTTAAATAAGAATATTCATAGATTTTGTTTTGTTTGTTTGTTAACTTAAATTGTTCACATAGATGAGAGACAGAGAGATGCTTTACCTTGGTCACCTGTTGACGCGTCAGTCATCCGGAGCTTCAGTGATTCTCAACTCTTATCATATAAATCAAGTCAGCTCGGCGCATTTTTCGCTTTTGTGTAGAAGTATTTGTGTGCCATTCTTTGCATTTCAAACGCAAAGACTTTGATGCTGTATGCCAATGTTTCTGATTCTAAAGCTGTAAGTAAAAGTAGCAGAAACACATGTGTTGTCCATCTCCATTACCCTGATATACCAGAGGATTATTGTATATTTCTAACTGTGATATAAATAACTTCATGTCGTTTCTGCAGAGACACAACTTTTTAAAAATCCACTCCAATCACATTCTGCGCTAATGCACGTGTAGTCCGGGCGCATCGTTGAATCACAGTCCACCGATATTGCGCATCTCCACGTATTTCCACAGTTGAACAGCAGTGCGCTATTTACTCATTCCTTTAAAACCAAAAGCCTGTTTATTGCATCGAAACCGTTCGGCATGTTCTCTCTTTGCCAGTCTGCAAGTGTTAGATTAAAATCCGTTTCGACATCATCTGCGCTCAACTTGCGTTTGCAACTCTCCAAGACCAACGTCGTGAAACTTCTCCTCGCGCCCCTCATTGTCTCATTCAAAAATTTCAACAACAAACCCCCCCACAGATAATCCACCTGAACTTCAGGTTCATAAGTCATAAAAGACATCCACAAGTCATATCCTCTCACCCAAACTGGTTTGACGTGAAGTTTGTCGATCACTTTCTGATCCACCAAGCCGATGCTCGCAACGTTTTAATACCCATCCCAGACAAGTGCAAGCACCAAACCCTAATAAACACCCCAGTTTCTCCTGCACGACATGACAACCCTCACTTTTAATTCTCCTACATATAAAACAGCGAATTATCTCATTCCTTCGGTTCCCCCTCCGTGAAAGGCACTTGCCACGAAACTTAACGGTGTTGCCAACTGAACGTCATGCAGCTCGCGTCACATCTTTACAGAAATGACCCTGAGAAAACACCCACTCCCTCTATCCCATGCGTCTATAAATGATACACGTCCGCGTCTTCGCCTTCAGCATCCACAGGCGTGCAGAATGATGGAGAGATGCAGAACAGAGTTAGGGATCCGCTCGGCATCTCTGCGCCTCTTGTCTCTGTTATGGCGAAGGATGCGCTCACAGGGTGCGCTCTGGAGGAGAGAGATGGTACGAAACGATGTTCCCATCAATGTTTACACTACACACGCTATATTCCATCATTTAATTCAGTATTGTGCTTTTTTCACATTTCATCATACACACTTATGTACTGAACTACTTTAAAGTGTGACCCATTCTCCGCTCGAGGAAATGACATTAATCTCATTCATGACACTTAATGGAAAGATGGTCTGCCGTTAAATCATTACATAAATGATGTGTTTACAAAGATGTTTGCATATTTTGTTATAAAACAGCGTTAGCTATTCATCTAAATTTTTCTTATGATAAACTATCGAGTCCACTGGAGTTTCTTCCCTGCCATTGGTTTTGTGCAATTGCCACACAAACAGCTAAAGCAACGTTTGCTGTATGTCACATGATGTGAAATTTACACACAAAAGACTAAATAGGTGTGTGTGTGTGATGCATGTGAATAAAAGTTGAATGAAAATTAAATGGTTTGAATATAAGAATCATTTGATGAGTGGGATGCGCTGTCGCGGTAGATGTTGCCATCTAGCGATGGATTGAGATAAATTAAGATAAAGATAAAGTAGAGACTAAATGACATTGCATTGTCAATCTTGATCATAATTCGAAATAAATAGTTGGCAGTCGTGCCACATATAAAAGCTTCTGAAATGTTCCAGGATACGTGTGCAGTGTGTTGAGTTTGTTGAGGACGAGGGTCAACCCAAACACTACAAATGCATAGCTGTTGGTTTTGATAACAGGCACTTTAAATGTACGTTTTGGTAAAATATACTGTAAATAATTGGTTTTATCGACTAATGGAATATGGAATGCACAGATGACTTTTAATAAGAAAACAAACTGGATTCAACTGGTGTCAAACATTATAGTTTGTCATGGAAAGCCCTTCTCTTACTGATGTGAGTTATAGAAGAGGAGCAGGGCTGTTCTTGTATTGAATATTTCAGCAAGGCTTTGACCTGTCTGTGGATCACACGAATGTCCTTGGGCTGCTGTTGCAGCTGCTTAAATTCAAATATGCTTGTGGGTATCAGGGCAGAAAGTCATCCTTCTAAACGAGAAAGCATATAAACAGTCACCATATTTTACCCCACTATTTTTGTCATCTCAATTTACCATCAAATGGATTACTCTAGAAACACGGGTTTGTGTAGTTGTGATTGTGATTTTTGCTTGTAAAATGTGTGCGTCTCTATGTTGATGTCTGTAATTGAGAGCTGTCAATGTAAACTGAATAAGCAGTTTAAAATGGTGTGTGTTGGACTGTAAATCTCATTTCTCTCTCTCATTGGTTCATTAAGTTCAGTGGACTGGCTTTGGCTGGTGGCATCAGTCGTGGCCTGTGCCAGCTAAACTAACAATCACAGTGGGATCTCGGTTCTCCTAGCCCCACAATGTTTCCTGTTTGAATATATAATATTCTTCAAAATGTTTATGAATATTTGTATACCACTGTGGGAAAAAAATAAGAGACCTTAAGGCATTTTTTATTTACTGTTCATAGGAATGTGAGGAGGTAAAAGTACAATTTTTGTTTAATTCTGTGAACTATTAACTATTTTTCTCCCAAATTTCAAATTATAAGATAGTATCAGAAAATGAAAATTAGAGAAACAGGTGAAAATAACAGAAAAGATGTTCTGTATTTTTCATGTAGACTTTTAAGCAAAACAAGAGTAATATTTGTACATGTACTTTAGTTTTTAAAGATTTTTATGTCATTGTCATTTTGTCAGTCTTTTACATTGCTGTTGGATGACTTTTATCAATCCTGAGGTTTGATTTTGTTGAAATTCAACAGACACTGGACAGGAATGGACTACATATAAACCGAAAAAAAAACAGTAACTATACAGAATTTTATCTTTTTTTACACACTTTCACATATTTTTTAAATACGGTACAAAATTTACCTTTAATTAAAAACAAACAGGAATCAACATGTTTTTATGGTATATTTCCGTGATTTCTATGGGATTTTTTAGAGTCTGTTTTTGAAATACGGAAGCCTAAAACAGTCAAATAATTTCCTTAAATGTAAATTTACAGGGAAACTATTTCTGGGGTCTAAGCTGTCAGAAAATTTCTGGTTTTATGGGAATGTTTTACATTATAGAAATGCAAATTAAGCTTTCTTAATTTCCCCCTTGCCTTTACACATATTTCTTTTAAATTCGGCTGAAGCAAACCGTATTGGAATTTTTAAACCAGCCTTTTTTAATTCAATGTAAATAAAAATGTATGACATTAGGCTGTATATCACCAGTTTTATGTTAATACAAATACATTTTTAAAATATATATTCTAACTTACAATGTCTTCAAAAATCTTCAAACAAATGGATGAAATGTATCAGACCATTGATTTAAAGCCACCTGAAGTCCCCGGCGTAGACCAAAACTCATTCATCACCTTGTGTTCCTGAGCATTTCGTGCCTTATACTGAAGCTGTAATAACTCACATTCAACTGCAAGACTTTGTTTTATATTGTTTCCATAAACCTGCTCACACACATATTCACAAACACTCAGAAATTCAATAAACCCGAGGCAACAGTGCCACGAAACAGACAATAATAAATATTTGCTCTGTTTTAGGTGAGGAATGTTAAACAATTTTTGTTCTTTCATTAAACTCATATTTGATTTTTTGTTTCTCAATGTTTGGCTAACAATCATCATAATCTATCAACAATATACAATACAGTAGGGTCCAAAAATCCCCGACTCCTCATGAAAAAGTTTCTCATTTTAAAATAAGATATTTTGCAGCTCTCAGAAATATAGACTACTGTAAAATAATATTTAATCCTGTAAAATTACAGCATACAAGGATATATAATAAATAGTTTCACCCGTTTTTCTTGTAAATTAGCAGGCTTTTTCTGTTCTTTATAGTTTTGACTATTTCAAGTGGTAAACTGTAAAAAATAGAAATTTGTTAAAAAGAGAAATTTCTGCCAGCTGGCGCACCAAAAATAAACTGTAAAATTGCACGTTTCCCTTTTTGTCTTGTAAATTTGCAGTCTTTTTTTGTAATTATTACCATTATAAAATGGAAAAATTCACGTGGAAAATCTGTCAAATTACACATGGATTTTGTTTAGTTGGACACAAAAATTTTGTAGGGCTCAGTGCTTTTAGGTAAAATTGTTTTACTGATGAGGGCGACAATCAGCTTCATGTAAGACTATCATAAAAATGTCAAAATGATGTAGCATTACAATATTGTAGCATTTATGGATATAACTCAAATATGTTCGAGTAGTTATTTTGTTTTATTAAGCAGCATACACCGTGTCAAGCTGGTATACATAGAAAAATGTTCCCCCAAAAAGTTGACCTGTTATAAGGGTAAACATGAGATAATACAAAACCTTATAAATCAGTTATAAATACAGGAGGAGAATGAGAGGTCACTGGAAGCGGGCGAGAATGTTCCTCTGAGGGCCTGACTGAGTTCCAGTCTGTTGCTGCTGTTGTGACTGATGCCTCAGCTGCTGGGAATACGGATCTTCCAGAGATTTCACCGATACGGTGGTTTTAGGTCCCGTCTTCCATTCCACGCCACTGGTGTCTACAACTGACGCCTCAACAGACACGACGTGAGTGCCCAGGACGGAGAAGTTGAGAAGGAACTGTGTGCTGAAGTAATCGTTATGAGGCTCTACCTTCTGCTCAATCTCATTCGTCTTGGAATCAAGGGGAATCTAAAATCATGCATGAGAAAACATTTCTACTGTTTAGATAGGAACAGACAGTACTCATGTATGGTTCTAAATATTTAATGCTAGGACAAGATCCAAAGGAGAAAAACATATTTTGGTCTCTCGGTTGACTCACCTTAAAGTCGGGTCCTGGTTTGGTCTGTAAGGTAGAACTCACTTTAAGACACACAGCCTGAATCTTCCGGAACAATCCTGGAGACGAGCCGTGCTGGACCACTCCTTCCACCTTCAAAGTCAACTGCTGGTTGTTCTGCACTGGGATGGGCTCGCTGGCTGTTCGCGGGGATGGAGAGAGAGCAAGCTACGGCAACAAAAAGATTTCAAATGTGTAAATAGCAATAGAAATTCTGCAAGGTCATGCAGAGGACACAAAAGATCTGAATGCATGAAGCGTAATGAGATGACTTACTTTAATACTGGTGGACTGGAGCTTTTGGAAGAAATATCTCTGGAATGACAGCGGTACCTTCAAAAGGGCTATGACAGCACCACAGATGCATCCAGTGTGCTTAAGACACAAACAAACATGAAGCAAAATCTAATTATTGTATTCGCACGCAATGTTTGGACGTCTATAAGGCGGCCCATGACTTCCAACATTACCTGGTAAGAGACGGGGGGGTGCTTCCTGCTCAAGTTTTCCACTTCCTCCAGGACACGATTGAACACAGCCAGCATCTTCAGCTCATACTCGGTCTCTGCTAGAACAGAGCCGTGTGTGCCAAACTCCTGAAAACTGAATGAGAGAAATCGTAAGAATGGAGTAACAAAAACACATTTGCTTCATTGTGACTCTCCTAAATCTCTGTCATTAGTCAAAGATAATCTTCCTTTTACTGTAGCTCATATCCAGGTCTGTAAGGTGCGAAATCTATGTCGCACATGTTACGAAACAAATCGGTATGTGCTAAGAATACATTTAATAGTGTGTGCGATACAGTTTGGCAGGTGCATTAAGGTACAGTCACACCTGCCTTTTTGCTCCATTGACTTCCATACGGTTATAGGCATACGAATGGGACAGACCGGTAGCGCAAGCTCCTCCTGCAAAGTTGTGCAAGCCGCTGCGTTCCAAAGTTCAAGTTCGGTGAACTCGCGAATGTTTTAAATATTTAATGTCAGGTGAAGACGTGCCACCACATGGATTCGTTACGGCATGACATTATTCACCCAAGGGCGTGACCCTGGCGCTCCCTGCCCATATTCGCAGCTGCATGCGACAAATATCTGTGTGACCGGGGCTTTAGACAGAGCCGATGTGAAGTGCGTTTGTCATCGTGCTTGTTGGTGTTTGAGGTTAATGTTTATTTTCGTTTTTATTTAGTTTTTGCAATTGCAACTTATTTTCCGGCTGCATCGAGTCCAGTGATCTACAGCCCTGTGATCTGCATCATGTGGGAAAATATAGAATAAATCACGGAATATAAATATGTCCTCTGCTTGTTCTGCACGTCTGCATGTTACAAGCATGACACTCGTGGATTTGTCTGTATTTTACTATACGAGGACATGAATACTTAAACTTCATTCACAGAGTTGTTCAGAGTTGTTATTTTACGAGCATTTCACTGTTTGAGTGAAGCTACTGTCAAACACACTGAAACTCAAGTGTCTTTGCGACCACGTGACAAAATAAAAGTCTGCTTAACTGGAACCAGATGATAAAATAATTAACTTGTTGTAAACGTATAAACAGTAATAAACACTAAAGTATATTTTAATATTTACTATAGTAAGGTTCAAATATACTACAGAATACAAGAATTTTACGGCAGTTCAATGTAGTGAATACTACAGTATTTTTATGTACAAAATGTATTTAATACTGTATAGTAAATTTGGGGAAAAATGTAAATTCCATGGCTCCAATTTAGTCACTTGTATAACGTTAATGTCCTCTTTCTGTAACCTGTCAATTAATGTGATGACCTGCACTCGATGACAGACTGTTTTTCATGTGCTACAAAACTTTAAACCTCTGTAGCATCGGTGCTATGTGCAAAAATAGTGAATGTACCTGCATCTAATTCATAGTTTTGTTTGATCTATCGTGTTCTTATCGACCAGATGACATGCGATGTCTTTCATAACATACAGTTTGACAGGTTTGTAACAAGCTAAATAAAAACTACATTTGCTTTTTATGAAAAAAAAGCATTTAAACGTTGCAGGTGAGATGTTAATGAAACAAGATAACATTATAAAGAACAATAGCAATAGATTATATATTTCAAGTAGCTTAAATATAAGATGTACTTTACGAATGAGAGTGGAAGTGTTATCTTATCTTACCTGGCAGTGTGTGGATCGAGTATTAAAGCCTCAATGACGTATGACACAAGCAGGCAGCTTTGCTGTTGTCTGACAAAAGTCTTAAAGAAAGTACAGAGCAGTTCAGCAGGAGGTATAACAACGTTTGCCGGAAAACGAACTGGGTACTACATAGTGTGAAAATGTGTAATACTATCAAAACAGTTTCAATGTTCGTAAAAGATGAAAAAAATATTTTAAGGACCCAAACTGGGGGCGACACAATACCTGGTACAGAGTGGGTATGGAAAATGGAAAATCCAGACTTTAAAAGCCCAGTTAAAAAATATTCCTGTTATACCGTTCCTGAGGTAAGAGTAGTTTTATATGTCGCCTCAAAGTCAGAATTGTTTATGCTTAATTTGTTTCCTTATCTGCACTTGATTTAATTATATTTATAAATGCATGTTTGCATTCAAGCAAGCTGCAAATGTTCCAAATATTTTGTGTTGCTTAAAAAAAAGAAATTGTGTTCAAAGGGGAAAAAAGTTTCTTACAAGCTGCAACGGCAACATACAGTGAAACCGTGTTATCGGTTGTGGAAAGCTATTATATCGCAAAGATCTCATACCGTCCCATGCCTACATAGCACTCTCATAAAATATTATTGAACTTTTTCTGAATATTAATATTTCATCTTCACACTGATTGACTAAACATTTCAATCATTGTATAATTTTCATGATCAAACATATTCAATCATTTAAAAACAAGACCAGTTTAGAGCAGACCTGTGAAACACAAGCCCGCTGTTGTTCTTGCACACAGAATAAAAGGATACAGTTCAACGTTACGGAGGGTGGCGTGGTCCGCATCAAATGAAGACTGATACAGGTCGGCATAGCGAGCTGCCAGACCTCTAAACTCATCCATGGATAATTTCATCTGAGAAATAAATAATAATAATCATACACTCAAGAAAACATAACGGTTTATAAATATGTTGAAGCACTTTAACTGAGAACTGATAACAAAGCATGCCTAAAGAGACAGATGTACTGATGTGCATGTCTGAGCACCTGTGCTGAAATGCGACCGCAGCGCTGCAGTTCGCTGCCTGATGACAGGGCGATGGTGGTGGCGATGGCAGGAGGCGGGCTGGTCTTCAGACTGTTACAGGTGCAGATGAGTTGAGACAGAGCCTGAAGCGTGTCTATACGCAGCTTCACAAACTCACACTGAAAGGTCAGAGGACTGAGCGGAGTGCTGGCTGCCTGAAGTCAGTCACAAAAAATGGATTTATTTTATATAGAAATGGACAAATGCATAAAATAAATGCGTTAAAAAAATTAGATATGGTCAATATTCAGTCAATACTTTAGTAGCTGGCAAATATACCTTTTGTGTCATATGGTGTTTCACAAACTGTTATTAATATATTACTTTGTATTATTAAAATTGATTCAGCCTATAATTTAAAAAGTATAATAGAGAGATTAATCTTCATTGCTAGTTTTTTCCTAAACTTTTGTTGTCACACCATAGGACACATTTACATATTTATTTGGCACTTTTAAATCAGAATATAGTAAACGATTTAAAACGAATTGATAGCGCTAATATCACCATATTCATGTGAACATGTTGAGTACACAGCCTTTTCTTCACTTACGATTTGAATTACTGTTTCTTCAAAATTCACATTCGTATTTTAAACGTGCAGATATAGTGCTTTTTCCAAAAAAATGCTTTAAAAAATACATTTTACATACTATATGTTGTAAAAAAAAAACCTGACATGGTGGACTGTATGCAGATGTGCACTCCAACTTCGAACTCTCCAAGCACGCGAGACCCGACCACTTGTTTTTAATATATATTTTTTTATATTAAACAGGTTTAATCAATTAAGATATTAGTGACGCTATTAAAGGGATACTCCACCAGGAAATGAAAGTATGTTATGTGCTCGCCCTGAAATTGTTCCAAACCTGTGTAATTTTGTCCCCTATGAAAGTAAAAAATATCCCAGAAATGTCCCTTGCTAACATTCTTCCAAATGTCTTTCTCTGTTTAGAACCAAAGCAAGACATTTAAACAGGTTTGGACCAACAAGAAAGGGTGTAATTCATAACAGAATTTTCATTTTGAGGTGCAGCTTTAACTGCAGTTTTGGAGCTGTAGATGGATGGTGACTTACAGTCATCATTACTATGATGTGTTTTACTTATTCTAGCAAAAGGACCACAGCTGTCAAATTCTGACCGTGAGAGACGCGATTCCCTTCTGGTGCGATTTCAGAGCCTCAGAGATGGCCGTCATGGCCGCGCTGTAATCTCCATCCGACAGGCCGCTGAGACAATGCTCCGCCTGAGAGAACTCCATCAGACTGTTCAACCAGAAGTAAAAGTGCTCGGAGGCCACACGGGTGCGAAGGCTCTGGTACAACTCCCTGGAGAAATCATGGCAGCCCTGTAGACGGACACCAGATTGGAAAGGAGTGGAAATAAGTGATCATTTGACCATCCCAGCTCAGGCATTCCAACCCCAACCAAGAGAAAAGATGGATTACTTGTGACATTAATGCTAAACAGTATTTACAATACATAGTAGATAATGCTAATTTTTTTATTAACTGTAATGCAAGAAAGCTTTTTTACTTTAGATGACTTTCTGAAAGACAGGACCTGTTTTTACAAAGCTGCACATTTCTTTCAAAACCCAGGAGTCTATGACACCACAATAGAGGTCCATTCATTCCCCTCACGGAAATCTTACCATGCGGGACGCCTGTCTGGCGATGCGGTACACAGTCCAACCATTGGCCACATTCTCCAACTGCTGTCTAATGACAGTCTTAACCTCTGCTGAGAGCGATGCCTGACTGGCCACAAACAAAACTGTTGCCAAAGAAACCTGGAGGAAAAAATGATGAAGGACAATTAACTTAAAAGCACATTTTTGTTGTATAGTAATTGTTCTTCATCCAATGTGTAGGAATTGCGTACCAGAAGCTCCTGCTCTTTCTCCGAGGTCCTGTGACCGGCCACGCTGAAGAGGTCCAGCAGATTTCCCAGCATTCCCTCTCCCAACACCGGCTGCTGTGTTGCTATGGCAGCCAGGGCCTGACACATGAGCACCCGCGCGGAGTCGCACGCGCAGTGCAGCTGACCCAACAGCAGCTCCACCGAGCTCTTACTCAGATGTGGACAGCTCTTCAGCATCTTCACCAGAGACGTGAGGGCCGTCTGACGTAGAAAGATTTTGCAGTTGAATATGCATCCAAACACTTTTTTGTGAACAAAAATATAATTGTCCAAACATATTTGTTCATTACAAAACTAAAATCTGATGTAATTGAAATGTTTTCGAGCAGCCAATAGTAGCCCAGAAAGATGTGAACTTGGAGATGATTCACTTTTTGCATCTAAAATCGAATGGAAACCGCGAGCTACGCCGCATTCTTCTGTTTTCACACGGCATTCTGAAAAGTTGAAATATAATTTATCTCCATGCGCGCCGAAGCACCTAAAAAAAGTTGCGTTTCTACATTGAAAATAAAAATACTTTGTACAAAATCTGCACGTTTCAACAAGCTTGGTATGTGGAAAATACAGCGTTTTTTTTGTGTATACACATTGCATTACATCTAAAACAAAGGGTAATAGTTGTGACCCCTTAAAATAACACGAAAATAATGCAAAATGTGAACGGCCCCTTAAGGCTGGAATACACTGCAAGACATCTGAACAGATTTTTTTTTAACTAGACATCATATACTTGTAGACTTTTTGAAAGTTTCAGATTAAAACACACTAATTTATAAAATCTGCACACTGGCAAAGACTTTCTGCACACATTTGTGCTATTTCATAGTAGATGCATTTTCCATTATTCAAAAATGTGGGGAAACATTTAGGTAAATGTGAAGGGAAAATGGTGCCTTTGATATTGATTTATAAACCAACTTTTGCTACACAACAAAATTGCAAAGTCCATTTACACCATGTTAACCAAACCTTATTTTACTCCCCAAATCGGATTAAAAACTGTGAAGTCAAGGGAAGCAAATGGGTGTCAATTTAAACTCACCTTTAATGTGTCCTGTGCGTTCTGACTGTCATCTTGACTACAGAGAAAAATGAGAGACTCCACCCCCATGACTGTCTCTTGCTCTAGCTGAATGACCTCTAAAGCAAATCGGTTAAAACACAAGATATTTACTGTTCCATAATTCTGTAAAGAACGCAATCCACTGAATGTTTGATCAGGAGGTCACCAACCTTTCTCCGGACAGGAAACGGCGATACTGGTCAACACTATGATCCCATGTGCCGCAACAGCCAGGTTACTATGGTAACAGCACTCCTGGGCGAGCTTTACCAGGTCAGTTTGGCGGGGTGCCGGGGACAAATCACCTAAAGAGACGTAAGTGTAAACGCTATCAACATCAGGTGAAAAAAAGTTCACATTTCACCAGACAAACGTCACACCAAAAAAAAATTCAAGTCTATCTGAGACAGAATGGATTCAACTTAATCAAATAATCAGTATTTCTCATACAGACATTTCATCTGATGCGCGTGACTGGACTGCAGTTAACTTCCGGTCTGTTTGGCTAGTGTCTAATAATATATCTATTTAGATTTCATAAAATGTATGTGTTATGTTTTGTTCGCCGGCGGTCGTCCGTGAGGGGCCGCCGGCTGTTATATTACTTTATTAAATGTTTAAATGTTTGCCGGTTCCCACCTCCTTCCTTCCTTTCATGGAGAATTTGTTACAGTGGTGCCGAAACCCGGGAGGAAGGAGAGACATGCTGTCGGAGAGTCCTCGCCACCGAGTGGCCTCGCGGTGCCGGAGAGTTCGGGCAGCGCGGACGAAGGGCTTCCGCCAGTGGCTGCCCGAAGCGGTGGCTCTGGGGAAACGGAAGTGCACAGTGCGGCCACCGTCAAACCTTCGGTGGAACGGCGACCTTTGCTGCCGCGCCCCTGGGTCGAGGTGGGGTGGCTGTCGTCCAAGCGGGAGCGGGGGGGTTGCCGCCGTCCGCCAGAGGCCGGAGCCTGCGTCCGTCCCCCGAGGGGGAGGAGCAGGAGGCGGAAGTGCCGAGTGCGGCCACCGCCTGCCAGAGGTCGGAGCCTGCGTCCGTCCGCCCAAGGGGGAGGAGCAGGGGATGGGGAACCCGCCCCGACTCCCAGATAAAGGAGGAGCCACCGCCGGCCGCCAGGGGGCAGACGGTCGAGCCGTCCACTGAAGCCCCAGGGCCACCGCAAGGCACCGCGAAGGAGAGTACTCCGGCTGGTTGAGGAACGAGCAGCAGAATGTCAGGGAACCGGACTTTAAATTTCCGGTCGCTCCGAGGGCTCCCGTCTCCGTTGTCTCGTCGCTGCATACCCCCCACCCCACCCCCCCCGAAGGAGGGGGAGGGAGCTTGCACAGTCACGGGGGTACCCCCGGCCTGTGAGGGGTGATGGGGGTATGTAGTAGAGTAGGCGGGGCGAGACCGTGGTTCGAGTCCGGTGAGTAATTGTGAATTAGCGCCAGCTGTGCGCACACCGGCCTCGAATCACGTAGGAGATGGGAGCATATAAAAGGAACGAGCGACAGGACCGTCGAAGAGAGAGGACCGGGCCCGAACTTGTGTTATGTTTGTATTTATATTTATGTTATGTTTTGTTCGCCGGCGGTCGTCCGTGAGGGGCCGCCGGCTGTTATATTACTTTATTAAATGTTTAAATGTTTGCCGGTTCCCGCCTCCTTCCTTCCTTTTATGGAGAATTTGTTACAGTATGTAATATTCATTTATATTAAAAATGTTATTATTTTATTGTGTAATAATTGTATTAAAAACTAGTAGTTGAATTTTGTTGTATGCGCATTTTATTAAACAATGTTATTGAACATCTAGCAATTGAGCTTGGTAATGCAGTCTAAATATTGGAGAGACAAGTTAAGCCAAGTAACGGTTCTTTGTTTCTTTTGCTTGTTTTCAGAAATATTCTCTTGTTTGTGAATATGTACCGGAAGTAAAGGGCAGTCCACCGATGTAACGTTTGTTTATGTTGTCACTTTGAAACCGTCTACAATTCTGGAATTGTACCTGTATTAGGGTTGAAGTATTGTTTAATAGCAATGGTGCCAGACAGTGTGGAGAGAACAGACAGCATGCCCAGTTTCAGACTGTTGTACGGCGTGTTGAGAGCACACTCACACAGCACCTGCAAAGACATAACAACACATAACCAATAAATATGAAATATATATGTTTTTATTTTTAAGATAAAGTAGTCAAAGAATAAAGTCAAAGAGAAAAGCCATTGCTAGGCACAAAATGACACTAAAGGAGAAGTTCTCTTAAAGATTCAAATTTCATGATAATTCACTCTCTCACATGTCCTTCAAAGCGTCCGTGTTTGTATTTCTTCTGTCGAAAACAAATTGAGACTTTTGAGGAAAGCTTTCCAGGGTCTCTTCTCCATATGATGCACTTAAACGGGGGGGGTTGGTTACGGTCCAAACATCAGTTTCATCGCAGCTTCAAATGGCTCAAAAGGACCTCCGAGGCAGAGCAGGTCATAAGTTTATTGTTTTCTCGGAAAATGACCAATCGTTTCACTAGACAACGCCCTTATTCATCGGCTGGTGTTGTGTAGAGCCTTTTGAAGCGGCAATGAAAATGAAATTTGGATCTTATGCACCAACCCCACATTTAAGTGCATTATAGGGAGAAGAGCCCTGGAAAGCCTTCCTCATCAGCCTTTATTTGTTTTCGACAGAAGAAATGAACACACGTGTACACACATGTATGTCATAAGTGAGTTAATTATCATGACACTTTTATTTTAAAGTGAACAACTTAAATAAAATACGCCGGCAGACGGATAACTTCAAATCTTACTCCAGGGGCATACAAATATTGCCCCTTAAAGGAATAGTTTATCCAAAAACAAATATTTTGTATTTTTTTTACTTTCTTTGTTCTGAAGAACATGAAAGAAGATATTTTGATGATTGATGGTAACTAAAACCCGTTGTTCCCCATTCACTTCTATTGTATATACACAAAATCAATGCAAGTCAATGAGGACCAACAGGTTTCTGTAACCCACATTCTTTAAAATATCTTCTTTCGTGTTCTGCAGTTGAAAGAAAGTCGTACAGGATTAGGACAATGTTCAGGTCAAAAGGAGGAAAGAGATTCTAGCAAAGTGGTCTGTAAATCCATCTTAGAACCAGCCGTCTCATCAACACAGTGAGTGATTCTGACCTGTATGTTCTTTCTGGTCCACAAGTGAGGAGCTTTCTTGGCTAAGAGTTTGAGGTCCTGAATGGCGAGTCTCTTCACTGCTCTTCTGGGATCTTCCTTCAAGTATTGCAGAAGCAGATGAATCTAGAAATGAGAACAAAATGAGGAGGAGTGAAGTGGACATCACAGAATAGCACTACATTAGCATGGATGATGTGAATCTGGTTAACTTTAAGTTTAACCCCTGCCATCCGTCCCTTTGTTGCACAGCTAATTCTGGTATGGTTCAACTGAAATATTAACGCATGGAAGTATCAAGTAACAAATCATGGTCGTTGTGATGTTACAACAGCCGACTGTCTTTGTATAAAGAAAGGAGGTCAGGCCTTCAATATGACCAAGCTTTAAAGGGACACTTCACCCAGAAATAAAACTTCTGTCATCATTTACTCGCCTTCGAGATGTCTTTGTTCTGATGAACACAGAGAAAGATACTTGGAAGAATGCTTATAACCAAACAGATCTTGCCCCCCATATTGACTCCCATATTATGAAAAAATACTTAATCGTTTTGTTCTTTGAACTCAAAAGAAGACATTTTGAAGAATGTAGGACAGCAAACAATTCTTGGGCACTTTTGACTACCATTGTAATTTTTCTTACTATGAAAGTCAATGAGGGGCAAAATCTGTAAGGTAATAAGCATTCTTCCAAATATATTTCTCTGTGTTCATCTGGACAAAGAAACATACAGATTTGGAACAACTCGAATGTGAGTAAATGATGACAGAATTTTCTTTTTTTTGAAGTCTGATCTCCAAGCACAGCCCTACATTTTTAACGCCCAGAAACAATAGCGTTGACAACAAACTATGAAGAAAAAACAGTCTGACCTGCTCGGGGATATCGACCAGTGAGGATGTGGCCAGCTGTGTGAAGGTGTGTAGAGTGACGATGAGCATGGCTGTGGACGGGTAAGAGGACACCAGCTCCTGTAGTAACTCTCTACTGCAGGAGGCCAGACCGGCATCATGATGCATGTGCTGAAGCATCGGAATCAACTTGAGCTTCAGCTCCACGGGAGTGTCAAGACCTGGATTCAAACACACACACAGAGCAGATCAGGCACGGATCACATCATTAATGGAAAACATTCTCTGAATGATGTCACATACCTTGAATCATCTCACTAATCTTGTTGCAAATTCCTGCAGCGAAATCTCTGTAAAGAATGAAAGAGGCACAAACCATGTAGCCGTTGACACAAATTAAAGGGATTGTTTACCCAAAAAAGACAATTCTGTCGTATTTGACTAACTCAGTTTGTTCCAAACCTATTTACATTTATTTGTTCTGTTCAACACAAAGGAAGATATTTGTAAGAATGCCAGTGACCAAACAGATCTCATCCCCTATTTACTGCCTTAGTGGAGGAAATAAATACTATGGGAGTCGATCTGGGTTAAGAACTGTTTGCTTACTGACATTCTTCGAAATATCTTCTTCGTGTTTAGCAGAACAAAGAAATGTATATAGGTCTGGAACAAATGGACGGTGTGTAAAATACGACAGAATTTTCTTTTTCGGGTGAACTATCCTTTTAATACATATAAGGCAAAACTTTCAAATAATGTGATTTCTTTTTCCCTTTTTTCAGAGCATTTATATGGCACAGCACTCTTACTTTGAGTGGGACGAGAAACTAGCGGCTGCAAAAATCGCCGCCTCTACTTCCACATTGTCGTGGGAGTCCAAACTTTGTCGGATGCTGTGGTGGGCATTTTTCCTCTCAGGAATGATGGAGGCGAGGCTTCCCAACATTCTGTCAATACGAACAACACACACATGTTCATAAAGTGTGCCACAATGTTGTTTTACTATTATTAGTTTTATTTTCAAAGGATGATCTTTGGCATAACCGGATTGAAATAAAGTATAAATACAAAGAATTCTGAAGAATAAAGCGAAGTGAAGACAGTGAACCTGAGGGTTATTGCTCTTGCAACAGGATCATTGCTATGGATGACCGAAAACACTCTTTTGACAAACTCATCTACGTTCAGAATCTTCTCCAAGTGTTTCTCGCTCAGCTGTGTGACCTTCAGCACACAGAGCCGCAGAAAGTTGTTCCTGGTGGGATGGAGATAGGTATTGTTCAGGATATCAGCCATCTTTCCACAATATTAATACGCGTTTATAATATGTATATTATATCTTGACTTATTTATTAAAGTGAAGTAAGATTTCTGTGATTGTGATGACAGTCTGTACTCCTCACACTTACCCAAGTCTAAAAATGTCAGCCAGTTTCAGGAAGGCAGAGTTTATGAGAATGGGAAAGGGATACTTTTGAAAGAGTTTGGGAAAGAGGACCACGGCTTCACATTGTTCCCCCAGCTTGCAAGACCGCAAACCTTTTGTTGAGGTCAAGAAAGCAATGAATAACGATGTGTGTGTAACGTTAATGGCAGCAGTCATTACAATGACTAGAATAGATCTAAATATTTGATTATACAGACTACACAGAATCAAACAATTGCATCATTTATTAACAGGCGATGCATAATGCATGCATTAAATGATCCGATAAACACACAAACATAAACAAACACACGTGCACCTTTATCAAGCTCCATTAGCGCTGAATTAGCATCAAGCTCCTGTTCGCCGTATGCGGCCTCAGACAGGAACGAGCGCGCTGCCGAGAGGGACATTGTTTTTGTTACGATGCGGGCTGTAGATGATCTGAATTGTGAGACAAACTGAGGATAAATGCAATATGTATTCGTTATAGTGTGCAGGAACTTTAACGCTAGTTGCCCGGCTGCAGAGAGGGTCACGTGACACGCGCCATTCGGATATGACGTCGCGCTGAAATGAATTGCTAGAATAGAAAACGTTGTATTTTATTTCCCTGATCATGAGTGTATTTTATTTTGCAATAAAAAGATAAAGTAACGACCATAAAAACAACGACAACCAACAAATAAGGTTTATTACACTTGACAAACGTTTCTTATTTATAAATATTACTTTGTTTCAAATAATTAAGTTACTGAATTAGAGTTATTGAAATAATTGTCACTTGTCAATTCACTTTCCCTTTTCGGTTTTGTTGTTTTATGTTATGCTTGTGTATTTGGATGTGTGTATAGAAAACTTTAATTCAATGAAGGTCTTTCCGATTCCTTCTGATCTGCATATGTAATACTATTTAATCATATTGAATAATTTTCTAAAAGATGTGTTTTTTGGAAGACTTGGAAAAATGCAAAAATTAATGATTTATTTGTTATTATTACTTAATGAAAACAACCCAACTGCAGTTTGATTGATATTACTTGGAATACACAGTAAAAAACATATATATATTTTTTATGTTATCTTTTTGAATAAAATAACACCTCAAAAAATGAATAAGGCTTAAATAAATAAATAAAACGCTCTAAATTGTGTGAGTTCGTCCTTCGTGGGCTGCAGAGGGCCCCCAGTGGAAGTTAATGATCATGGCAAGAACCTGTAACCCACAGCCAATCCAGTCTTCATGCTCAAAACTTCCGGTCTTCTTGCGCATTGGCCAATCAGAACGCCGAACGCACACTGGCGCGGAATTCGTCTTCGCCCCTTATTCATTGTTCGCGCGAAAACCGATCACTTCCCATCTAACTTTAGTGAAGATCAGACAGGAGCGATGACTCTTTTTCACCATGTTATTGATCGAGGGATTTTAAGACGAAGATGGAACGGTAAGTGCAGCTTCAGATCCGCTCATAGAAAACATTTTAACGAAGGCCTTTGTAGACTATGCCAGTTGTCCCTCGATCGTCACATGGATCTCTCTAAGTTTGATCGTGGTTTGTTGTACCCTTTCCAAACATGTCATCTTTTGTAATCATCAGATAATCGTCGGGATCTCCCCCTCTCATCTTTACTGGATGGATTTCAGTGCACTCGACACGATGAACATGTTTCATACGGATCCTCAGCTGCTGCAGTGCCGCCCTTTGGATGCACGTTTTCCTCTGGTACACATTTAACTAAACACAGTCCATACAAGTTCAGATCTCATTTCTTGAAAGATCTACATTTTGTGATGTTTTTATTATGATTTAGCCCCCGGGCATCTGAACAACGTTGCTGTTGCAAATGAAGAAGGATTTGTGACCATCTTCAATACTGGAGAATATAAGAGCTCCGTTCTGAAGGGTTGGTTCTCATTTATCTACATGTTAGGGATAGTTCACCCAAAATAAAACTAATTCTGTCATGAATTACTCCCTCTCTAGTTGTTCCAAACCGGTATACATGTCTTTGGTTCAGTACAGAGAAAGATATTTGGAAGAATGTTTGTAACCAAACAGTTCTTGTACCCCATTGACCACCATAGTAGGAAAAATGACAATGGTGGTAAAATATGCTCTAGTTTGCTGTCCTACATCCTTCAACATATCTTCTTTTGTGTCGAGAAAAATAAATAATATATTAAGTATTTTTTCCCTCTGTGGTAGGCAGTCAATGGGGTTCAATAACGGTTTGGTTCTAAGCAATAAGCATTCATCCAAATATCTTTCTCTGTGTTCATCAGAACAAAGAAATGTATACAGATTTGGAACAACTCGAAGGTGAGTAAATGACAGAAAGTTAATTGTTTTGGTGATCTATCCCTTGAAATACTACATATTGTCACATTAAACAACTAAATACTACATATGTACATATTGGATACTTACTCGCATATTTAAAAATCAAATTCAGTTCACGTTTATTAATCTGATATATTTAAAACGTTTTATTTTCTAGAGTGGCAGGCCCATGATAATGCAGTGTTTGATATTTCCTGGGTTCCTGGCACCAACAGTTTGGTGAGTTTTACATTATTGTTTAGCGATCAAATGTTTTGTTCACCTTGCATATAGATCTGTTTTTCTTTCTTCAAAACGTAGTTTGACATCCATTTTAGAGTGACGTATTAGTTAGACGTGTTTGTTCATCGTGTAGTCAGCATGTATGATAATGGCTTGTCATAGAAAATTATCTGAAACGTTTGTAGTTGTAATTGTGTCCTGTATACATATATATTAATCTACAGGTGACCGCCTCCGGTGACCAGACCGCACGTCTGTGGGATGTTATCACTGGCGACCTGCTGGGAACGTTTAAAGGACACCAGTGCAGTCTGAAATCGGTGGCTTTCTCAAAGCAAGAGACAGGTTACCTTACACTTATTATCTGTAAAATGGTACACTAATCCCACTTGCATGGGTCGGGATGACCTAACACATTTGACAAAATGTGCAAATCTGCCATTGCGTCATATTCTATCCTATAATGCTATGTGCTTGATTATTGCTTCAATTTCTAGTGCCACGAATAAATCAGAAGTTACTCATTTTTAGAATGACTGTTAAAGTTGTGAGACGGTTATTTGAGTTAAACCTGAACTGTATAACCACGTTACACATGGACATATGATTTTTTCCTCTGATAATTACAGTTTTCCCTTCTTTTTTACCTCGGCGCGGTCACCCCCGAAAATGGCATAAATAGTTTTATTTTAATTTGTGATGGGATTAGGCGGTGGGGTTTAGATGATGTGTGCGTCTACGCACATACTCGTTAAAATTGCAGATCACTAATCTATATAAATGGGTTTCATTACAGTAGCGTACATATCAGATCAGAGACGACTCAACTTGTGACATGTGCTTATTCTGAAATCTAAATACAGGCTCTATATGTTCTTAAGTCATACAAAGATGGCTGCACGATCGCATCCGGGGGCTTCACCTCCTGCCATTGGTTTAGCACTCTAGATGTAATCCAGTCGTTTATATAGATCATTGATTCAGACAGAGCGACCGCTTCATTCAGAATATCACTTTGGAAGTTATCTTTATCTTTAGAATCTGCGAAAAATAGACATCAAATACCACTGTTTTGGTAAAAAGCGTGTGGTGTCATGTTTTTTTATTAAAGGGGTCATATGACATGGTTCAAATTAATATTATTCTTGGTTTGATGTAATGCAATGTGTATACACGATTAAAGGTTAAAAAACGCTGTATTTTCCACATAGCTTGTATTTTGGATTTGGATTCAATTTATTGTCATTACACATTGTCATTACATAGAGTGTAACGAAATGGATTAAGAAGAAAAATACAGCATAACATGAGGAAAGTGGTGAGAAAAACCGATACAAAGCAGGGAAAATAAGGACAAGGAGGGGGAGTGAAAAATGCGACCGCCTCCGCTGAGAGCCAAACGAGAATGTATCTACCTTCTTGCAGTGCCTCTCTGAAACGTGCAGAATTTTAATAAAGCTCATGGCTCTGAAAAGCTAGGTGTGCTATGATTGGCCAGTTAACCAGTGATTAGTGATTAAGTATGTGACAAAAATGTAATGCCTCTTTCCATATTTGGAACATCAGGTTTGCAGAACCTTTATTACAAGCGGATTAATAAGGTAAAACACTGTATGAATGATTTAGATGCGCCATCTAGTGCCTGTGTATGGAAGTCTCTTGAGGCCACAGGATTATTTTTGTTCAATTATTGTTTAATGAATTATTGCTGGTTACAATAAAATTTAACGTAGGCCTAATATAAACTACTCAAGGGGTGCCATTTGTTAATGCAATCTAATTTGACATTAGCATAAGATATTTGCACATTAAACATTTGAACTCATATTTTCAAAATGCCAGTCCGAATTGGGTAATTATAATAGTTGGTACAACAAGGTACCACAGTAACATTTGTCATTGCATAATGCTTTGTTTTACATCCTATTTTAAAAAAGGGTTAGGGTTTGTTTTAAGCATTTGTTTTCATTCATCTCAAAATAACATTGTATTTTCCCCTTTTGATGCTTGAAACAGCTGTATTCAGCACTGGAGGCAGAGATGGGAACATTATGGTCTGGGATACAAGATGCAGTAAGAAAGGTGCTTTTGCGTTCTGATTCGTTCACTGGTTGATTTCTTGACTGTCAACGTGATCTTCAAAGTTTACAAAATGTTTTGCGCCCTTCACAGATGGCTTCTACAGGCAAGTGAAACAGATCAGCGGTGCCCATATGAAACCTGAAAGACACACGCCCCAAACAAAGAAGAGACGTGGAATGGCGCCCCCGGTGGTATGCATTTACATTTATGCATTTGGCAGACGCTTTTATCCAAAGCGATTATCCTATACATTTATACATGGGTTTGTGTGCAATCCCCTGGGATCGAAACCACAACCTTGCATTGTTACCGCAATGCTCTTACCACTGAGCTACAGGAAAGCTGTATGATGTGCCATTTAGAAAATAAAGTGTTTACATGTCATGTAGTAGAATATTTGTGAAACAATAATATGAAGTGTTATTTGACGATATATTTTCATCTCTTAGGACTCCCAGCAGGGTGTGACAGTGGTTCTGTTCTGCGACGATAACAGGCTCATCTCTTCAGGAGCTGTTGATGGGTAATTGGTGTTGGAGTGTTGTACAGACCTGACTGGTATAAACAGGCTTCAAGCTGTTATACTTGAGTATAGGGGTGGGCGGTCTTTCCTGTTTTTCCGGACTCGCATGGAGTCCTCTGTCAGATCAGACTTGCAAAACAAATTTTATATTAATGCACAGTTTATAAACTTGCTTTGACATCTCCAACGTTTTAAAGTGTGCACACCATATGCTCTAAGTGAGCATTTTTTTTATTTTTTTTAGCGTAATACAAGGAGACCAGCAGCAGTTTATTCTTACTAACATGAATTCCTAACATTTTAAAAATGTGTTCTCTTCATAGGACCATTAAAATGTGGGATTTGAGGAAGAACTACACTGCATACCACCACAACCCCCACCCCCTGCAGACTTATCCATACCCGGGATCCTGCACACGCAAACTAGGTGCCTGGCTCATGTCCACCCTGTTATTTGACTGATATTGTAGAAACTTGCGTTCTGACTATAACCATTATTTTCCTCCCCTGCAGGTTATTCTGGTCTTTCTCTGGACTCCACCGGCTCAAGGCTGTTCTCCAATTGCACAGATGACAACATCTACATGTTCAACATTAGTGGTTTAAAAACAACTCCAGGTAAAATAAAAATGTACTTGTTTCGTAACATTTGCAAGATTATGCATCAGCAAGAAAATCTTTGTTTTAATTCTCAAAATAATTGTTCACCCTAAAGTCTTTCTTCCAAATGTGCAGTATAAGGCCGTGTTCAGACTTGACAAAAAAGCCCATTGGCAGCGTTTGGTTACAAAAATGAGCAGAACATCATGACTTCGCATGCAGCGTCTGTGCACGAATGCAACCCAGAGACACAGATAAGCAGCGTAACGCAAGTCTATTTTAATTACAAACAGAAAGCGTATTTGCAACAACTTATAACATATTTAAAAACTACAATTTTATTAATTTGAGCTTGTGCCTTCTCGACCAATCGTGTTCCTTGCATGTTGTTATGCAAATGACAGGTCTCTGTCATTGGTAAACTGTGAAAAAGGAGCTTGACGTAGGGCAGAGCCATTGACAGAGAGAGTCGCGTCTTCTACGTTGACTCCAATGGAACAGTTTTTTCACAGTTTCTATAGTTCCTGGAAGTTACTAGTAGCGCATGGAGCTGCGACTAAACAGACCTACTGAGGTAAACTTCTAACCCTTTTAAAGACGAAAGCCATTTCATGAATAAAAGAATGAAATAAAGTTTTTAAAGAGAAACTGCAACTTCCTGTGACACTCCAGCGTTTTGGACTTCCGTTGGCAGAACTCTCTCTATTAATGGCTCTGACGTAGGGCAGAAGAGTTGAACTTTTTTCAACCTCAAGACGCTCTGAGCTGCAGAAAAAGACACCGGTGGTGGCGTTTAGAAAACGCGCACAGGATGTTTTTTAAAACGCGGTTTACTTAAAAGGATTATAATTTAAAAGAGAAGTCAAGTCTCAACACGGCCTAAGACCTGAATAAGAATGTGTGAGTGTTACTGCACAGTTTACAAATTCTTCTGTTTTCACAGTTGCCGTATTCAGAGGCCATAGTAATTCCTCATTTTATGTGAAGTCCAGTGTCAGTCCAGATGATCAGTTTTTGGCCAGTGGCTCAAGTGACCATCATGCTTACATGTGGAAGGTGAGGAGTTACCAAGCAAACTACAGCTGCGTTCACACCGCCAGTGACCCTGTCTCTTGTGTCTTGAGTCTCTTGCCTCGAGGTCGTAAGAAGGCGTTCCTAGTAGGGCTGGGTATCGATTCTGATGTTCCCATTCACAAGCTCTTGATTCGAGTCTATGATTGTAGATTTAATACAATCCTATAGATATTTCAAAAAAAAAATCAGTAAACATCACATTACAATGGTAAATTAAACGACGAAATGAAGACTTAGCTGTAAAGAGAGGCTGCAATGATATGAACTGCTGCCTTTTACGAGATGATGTTAAATTCAAAGACACACCTGCATCTGCCATGTTAATTCAGGAATTAATGAACGATATGCTCCCTGTTGTAACATCAACCAGTTGCAAAAAGAAAAGTGACATCTAGTGGGTAGCATTGGCAATAACATTCACGTATGAAATGGAAGAAAAAAATAGATTCTCTGCTTTTTAAAATTGGGTTTTAAAAACGATTCATTTATTTTTGCCCAGCCCTTGATCCTAGCTTTGGTTGCTCTAATAAGTTCCAAACAAACACCGCAGTAACTGATGAAAGACTGATGATGTGAGCTCTGCTGCTTTGCTCCTATTGGGAGCCTATCCAGAAAGTCGCTCATCATCTGCATAAAGTTGAGCAAACCTCAACTTTGTTACTCGTCATGACACTTCCTGTCACCAATGGTCACTCATGTCACCGGATGTTGCTATGCTACCATTCACAACTCTGTTGCTGTCTTTGTGAACCAGGCAATAGTGGCGTGCCCAACTATGTTTAAGTCCTTTTACCTTTATTTGAGAATATGTCTCGAGTCACCATGCGCATATTGACCATTTCTGTTGTTCTAGATTGCTGACCCAAAACAACCTCCCATCATGCTTCAGGGTCATAGCCAGGAAGTCACTTCAGTGGCATGGTGCCCAACTGACTTCACCAAGGTTAGTTAAAATGGCTTGCTTTGCATTATTTGTTGCAAGCATTGAATTGACTTATGTTGTATTAGAAATAGGGATGCATGATAAATTATTGGCAATATAAAAATTGAGGCCTTGGCGCATAGGGAGAAATCATAAGTGTTTTCCTCTGGTTATAGTCATCAGCCACATGCTGCTCCGTTAAAATCCAGTACAGTACGGGCTTTCTGTCATGATCATTCAAATACTGCTATTAGCAAAACATTGTTGATGTAGATACATCATTTATGAATGTGTAAATTATAGGAACGAAACCATATTATTTGAATCGGACTACTGTCTGAACACTTTCTATCTTAAGACCTGTTAGACACGTGGTTAATAAGAGTTTTTATTTTATGGGTTGCTCCGGAAGAACACTATTGTTTATTAAATAAAAAATATACCAGAAAAGTGTGAAAGTTAAAGAATCATTAATTAGTGTAAAGTAGGCTTTGTACAAATAAATGTTTTCAAATAAAAGCAGTTGTCCACATTTTACCTTTTATTTCAGTCATTGGGAATTTTATATTAATATGTAGATACTATACATCGGTATTGGGCATCCAATGTTAAAGAATTCTCGGTTATCGGCCAAAGTTTACATATCTGTGCATCCCTTATTAGAAATTATTTTATATAAAATGTTTATTAAAACTGAGGAATTTAAGATAATTGGTCAGTTAAAGTTATGTGTACTTCATAAACCTTTGAAAAGGTATATTGGTGTTTAATGTTAAATTTTTCCTTCAGATTGCTTCATGTTCTGATGACAACACTGTTAGGATTTGGCGCCTGAACCGCAAACCTGATGGAGAAAACACTTCGAACAGAGATGCAAATGTTGTTGGGTGGACACTTCGTAAAATCCAGACACCTACCAGAACACATGGTAGGGTTTATGATGAAGAGAACTTGTATCTAAGAGCACAACCGGAATTTGCTTGAATTTACAATATAAAAAAAGTCTGCATTCGTGGATCTATCTGAAAAAGTACTCGTGTGTATTTCTGATTAGCCTGTATGGAAATTTAATATATATTTTTAAAATGCAAATAGAAGGCGTTACCTTATTATCTGAAAACAAAATAATTATGTTTTTTGGCTGATTTATGTTCTCTGTTGAATATCATGTAATTGTTGAAATTTCCATGCCGTCTTAGGTCCTTTCTGCCCTGTTGTTGTCACTCCAGCCAAAAGTGCTATGTTGGAGTCTGAGAGATCTGCGTGTCTGCCTTCACCGCAGCCTGCTGCTTGTGCCCCAACTGGTGCTGATCTGCCCCTCCCATCAAACACATCTGCTCCTGTGGCAAAACTCAAAAGCCCCAAATTGGCCTCATCCATCCAGCAGTGGATCAGCCGCGGCACTTCCCCAGCCGCCAGCGGCGCGTCTCCATGCCGAAAGGTGCTCAAAGCTGTCCTCCAGGCATCCTGCTCTGAACGTCGAGCCAAGCGACGACTGGAAACGGGTGATGCTTCTGTTGTGGGAGAAGAGACTGACGGGGTATCAGAATTGTGTCCGGACGCCAAGAGGAGCAGGAGTTCAGAGATCTCACACAGCTCCTCTAAAGAGAATAAGCATGCCGTGTTCAGGTTGCAAAGAGAGGGGAGTCTGAGCTCGGCTGTTCAGGCTGGTAAAGAGAACAGCTCACCGAAAAAGACTGACTGGCTCTCTGTGATGAGCCAAAAACTCAAAGGATCAGCTCAACCCAAAAGTCCTAGCAACAAGCGAGAGTGTTTAAGAACGCCCAGCTCCCCAGTGAGTAAATCCATGCAAATATGCTTTTGCTACATATAAAAGGGTGTTTGTATATTGAAGTTAAATAAAAGTATATAGATTTATTTGTTTGTCTTTTTATTTTTAGGCAGCAGTCTCTCCACATCCCATAAAGGTCCTCTCCCCTTCACCAGCCCAAAAAGCATCGCCCTCCAGACCTATGAAAAAAATCTCCAGCTACTTCACGAAAAGAACCCAAGACTGAACTTCCGGAGATCTGAGACTGTTCAGTGGTGTAAATTCTAGTCCAGGTCTCCTGGGATTTAAGAGAACATTTTAAACTTTGAAGAATTTGCTGATACATCTTGTATTTATATATGTTATTTGTATATTTTTACCTAGTTGTATGTTTTTACATATGTACAAATTTCATTTCTTAGAAGAAAGGGTCGAATAGATGGAGAATTAGGTGAACATAAGAGAACTAGACTAAATCGTTTGACGCCAGAAATTAAACTATACAAAAACGTTCATGTCTATGGTGCTCTTAATGTGTAACTTAAAGGAATAGTCCACCCAAAAATGAAAGTTTTGACATGAATTACTCAAGCCTGTATACATTTCTTTGTTTGGTTTAACACAAAGATATTTGTATGAAAGGTTAGCAACTGATATTCCTGAGACATCGACTACCATATATAATTGCAAATATTTGTATTGGTCGTTTTAACACAAAAGATGTTTTGAGCAATTTAGGAAAGCAAAATGTTCTGGGGCACCTTTGACTACCGTTATAATTTTTCCTACTATGGAAGTCAATGATGTTCCAGAAATCTCAGTTGCTAACATTCTTCCAAATATCTTTGTGTTCAACCAAACAACATTTTTATACAGGTTTGGAACAACTAGAGACTGGGTAATTCATGGCAGATTTTTCATTTTTGGGTGAACTGTCCCTTTAAGTCCAGACCCTTACATTATCCAACACCTTTTAAAGCTGTTGCATTATAAATGTGTAGTTTTCAAAGATTTGTATAAACACTTCATAAAACCTATATTATTTGTAATTTAAATCTGTAAAGTCCTATTTGAGCTTGTCTCCTAAAACATGTCATGAGTTTATTGATTGTAAAGCAGCACTTTACATAACTAATCCAATTCCAAATAGCCCCGAGCCTTTTAAATATTGAACCTCTATAATGAACTTCCAAAATTCTCAAAAGATTACACTCGAACATTTTGCTCCCACAGTAAGAATGACAAGGAACATTGAGACATATTTCTTTAACTATATTCTTTGTACAGTACACATTCTGTAGGTTTGTGTGGTTTAAGAATTGTCTGGAATCTGACCTGTCCTGTTTCTTACACCTTAATTCATTTTGCCTTGTATTTTTGAGCACATGTTCAGCACATTGTAATTTGTTCATGTTAAGGGATAGTTCACCCACAAATGCCAATTCTGTCATCATTTACTCAGCCTAAAGTTATTTCAAACCGGTTTACGTTTTACTCTTCTAAACCCAAAAGAAGATTTGTAGGAATGTTTGTAACCCAACAGTTCTGGAGAACCATTGACTTCCATGGTAGGAAACAAAACTACAATGATACTCGTCAGTGCCTCAGAGCGCTTTGGTTTCCTGCATAATTTGAGGGTGAATAAATGACAGGATTTTCATTTGAGGTGAACTGTCACTTTAAGGGCCTGACTGCTCCAAACTGTTGAACTTTAAATAGTTCAGTTGTTATTGTATTCCCAAATATGCCATTTAAAGTAGTATTGTACACATTTCTCTGTGTAAAGTCATAGTATGTTTCATTTCCACAGATGTTTTGACATGGTGCATAAATATCTTATTTTGCTCATGAGTTCAGATTTGAAGGCCATTTGTTATTTTTTTGTACGGTGAGTTTCTATATGTTTACAAACAATCCGTTAAAGCACGCATTTCATTGGTCGAAGGGCGGTCTCTACTGTTTCCTCGAACGCTGATTGGACGAACGCTCTTGTCAGTTATCTAAGCCACGCAGGTTTTATTTTTTACCTCAGTCAGTGAAGCGCAACAGCGGCTGGATGAAGTTCATGACGCCGGCAGATTTTCATTGAAGCCCTGCGTCGGCGATGCGTGGCGTTTATTTCGCGCGTTTGGGTGATCGTGACTCGGTATTTCGGCTGGATACTGACATCTTGAATCGTGCTCGTGGAGCAAAGTTCGCGGACGTGCGAGTTTGACGAAGCGCAGCAGCTGAGACTCGCGCGCGGGCGCCTTGGATTGATTTAAACATTTCGACATGTTAAAACTTACTGTTGTCTGATTTTGCGCTTTCGTACGTCAATGACTTATCAAAGCAAAATACCTGTGGATTGCGTGGAATGGAAAGCATGCAGTAGACGGGATTGACAGCGCGTGTCATTTAATGGGCTCTGTGGAGTTTAGGAAAATCTAATGCACATTCAATACATGCGCGATTTGTTTATCGGATAGACCTGATCTGACAATGTCTGCGATATCCGCGTGTGAGAAAGTGGACGGGTTCACACGGAAATCGGTGAGGAAGGCTCAGAGACAGAGGATTTCTCAGGGCTCGTCTCAGTTTGCGGCGAACAGCTGCAGGCCCGCGCCTCCGGAAATCTCCGCGCTCCCGCAGCTCAAAGGTAAGAGGATCAAGTTCTGGAAATAGACCCTCAAAGCCTAGTGCGCGCCCGTGAAGACTCAATGTTATAAGTCCGAAATATAAATACACTTCTAACGCTGTTATGCAGTTGCATATACTGTGTGTATAACCCCTGAGATACAGGAAATCATATATAATATGTGGCTCAGTGGTTAGAACATGGCGTCAGCATCTCCAAGGTCATGGGTTCGATCCCAGGGATTGCACATAACTTACTTAGAAGAAAATCGTGTAGTGTAATATTATGTAAGACGGATAAACGTGTCTGACAAATGTAAATGTAAATAAAACTGATAGTTCATATTCTTGGCTGTGATTGGTAGAAGCCGTTGTAAACTTCTCAAGAAAACATATTATTAACCTAATAAACCTATTTCTGCTTCTGTGTGTCGCTTGGCAACCACTTTGTTGAATTGTTTCTGAACAACAGCATTGCTTGACGAAATATGTTTTATGAATAATATTACATTGGTATGTATGGTATAACAGTTTGATAAAAGCCATCGTTTCTGTGAAGCTGTGGTTCATGGAGAATTTAGAGCAGCTAAGTGGGGTTTGGTGCCAAACAACGCACTTTTCTGTTCTAAGCTTGAAATACTTCGAAAATCTAAAAGCTCAAGCGTTTAGAGGATTTCCAACTATAACACTTACAACTGGGTGTTTGGGTGTAGACTGTAAACAATGATTGTGTGAAAATAACGTCTCAGTCGTGGCTCCTCTTATCAACAAGGGAAGCATCTTTGTGTCATAGCCCAACCTGCGGTTTCCCCCATTTCCTGCTCTCGTTTTGTGCCTCTGCAAGTCACTTGGTTGTCAGTGTTGTAAATCAGTCAATACTGCATGTATGAGAAAGAGAGAAGCTGGAAAGTTACCCAACCGTTACGGTTGAACAAAGTTTGGTAAAGTTAGTGTGCAGCCATTTTCCCATCTTATATTTTCTTCCGCTGACCTAAACCTCGGATGGTGTGTGTTTGCTTGGTTGTTATATTATGCAACTCTTGTTTTGTCTTAGCCTGAAATCAGGCTTGCCAGTTTCAACATTCTTGTTGAGAGCTGTCTCCAAGTTTTAGATATCAGGATAGTGCAGGTCTGAAATGCTATTTGTTCCTTTACAGTGGCTGAGCCAGATGGGGTCCAAGGTGGCACTGAACACCCCTGACATCCAATTGGCCACCCCGGTTGCCACTGCCACCCCGAAATTTGATTCGCTACTTATGTTGATTGACATCTGATTTCACCTCTCATTGAATAAAGCTTCTATTTTGACACTCAACGGCAGTGCACGTGACAACGGCATCGTTTAGCGCTATCTGTGCTCTGTCTAGAACGGTAAAAAGTTGTTGTGTGAGGTTTCATTTTTAAGACTGACGAAAGATAGAAAAGAAGCAAATGGATCGCTGCACTTCGCTAAACCAATGGAATTTTTAAACGTACACGCTTGCTAGCCTTTTCAAGTCAGACATAGCCAGGACATTTTTTTTTGTTGAACCACACCATCATAGTGTTCTCTACCTACTTTCTAACGTTTCACCTGATTTTGCGTTGTGTAAAGATTCCCAGCGTTTTTTCTAATTTATTTATTTTATCATTCTATCCAAGTGTACTTCATTCATTTACATTTAGTCATTTAGCGGACACTTTTATCAGAAGTGAATTACAGAGAGTTACAGAGCAATAAGCGATATGTCATACAGGAGTAATAATACAATATCTGCTAATACAAAGTTACTAGTTTCAAAAAAAGCCAGTAGTTTCGACCACTACCTGTTGAGAGAAAGAGAGAGGGTTAGTGGTTTTTTTCATACTAACTTTAGAAATACAGATGAAGGAAGCATTGTTTTTTTAATAAGTTTCACTCTAGCCTTGGGTTTAGGATTCCTAAACATTTCCCTTGTGTAAGTTAATGTTCGGCTGTATTGATAGAGTTCACCTCTAGTATCGGTTCTCAACATAAATTGTTAACTTTTGACCCTGATGTAAACATTCAGAGGCTTTGAAAAAAATGACAACAAGGTGAACAGTCGCAATCTAAATAAGATTAGGTAAATTACAGCCAATCAAGTTCCATGTATGAATATACTGGCCAATTAGAGGCGTTTAAATGATCCCTCGGTGATGAAGAGCTGTGCTGAAGTGTGCCACGCTCAGAAAGTTTATCATTAGTACAGATACGATTCAAGGAAGAGATTCATTATGTAGAGTAGTCAGACTAATGTCTACCCCAAAGCTATTGAGTGTTTTAGTGATGTTGAATGTTTCTTGATTGTTTTCTACATATTTCCCGTTTGAATAACTGATTTTTTTGTTCCTTAGAGAAAATTCACACCGCAATAGAATAATAAGTAAACGCTTCGCTGCTTGTCTAGAAGGTTTTCATGTTTTCTTATATCTGAAAGTAATAATCAAGATGACAACTTGACATATGACAGCCAAGGCCAATAATCAACATCAATGATTTAGTTTGAATCTTGAATGAATTTAAATTCTATATTTATAACATCGGAAATGCTGCTGTATCCACATCAGTTTAAAGACATCTCTGGTGCTGCTTTGTTTCTCTGCCAGGAAAAAGAGTAATCAGGATTAAACTGTTAACAATTTTTCTCATTTATATTTTATAATTTATTTAATCTACATACATTTAGAATTAAATTAGACTTTTTTGTGTACATTTGTGACAAACTCTGTGAAGTAAATTATCATTTGTACCTCTAATCGGCAATTCTATTATTTATTTATTTACAATTTGATGCCAGGTCAGGGTTACACACATTTTCTGTCATGGTCTGTGGACCCCCTGAAGTAGCCTTGGCCACCCCATATGTACATCTCAAGCTCTGCCACTGTTCCTTTATTGCAGTGATACTTAAATCTGCCTCGCGAGATCCATTTTAAGGTCGAGTTCAGAACACCCTATGATTAAACAGACCTGAACAAGCTAATCGCTCTCGCAGTTTCTAATGTCATATTACAAGCAATGTGTACAGCCCTGCATTAAGTTGAACGTGACATATTTTGATTAGCTTGGTCAGGTGTGGAAATAGATCTCGCGAGCCAGATTTGAGTATTACTGCTTTATTGACATGTTTTAAACACCCCGGGGAGATTATTGGGACCGGTTATGTTTAATCTATTAAGTTTGGCTATGAACATGTCTATATCTTTTGAATTAAAGTGAGCAGTGAACTCTGTTGCCTTGATGCTGGTGCCATTCATTTTTATATTCGATCCAGGCTGTTCTTGCCTGCCAGTATGGTGGTGTAAAGAGAATGGGTGACGTGACCTATAGAGCTCTTTAAGTTCGAATTTGTGTTTGATTTTAACATTTAATTTCAACCGCCAACTTGTTAAAATGTAAAATTATGCAGTTATTTCACCAACTGTACAGCAAATGCGTTTGGGAGACACTGAAATGAGAGGGCAATAGCGCAATGTTTGGAACCATCGGAGGCTCCATGACGCAAGTTACTTCCACATTCCATTCTTCCAATGGAGGTCCATGTGAGTGTCGTAACTTGTTTGCTGTTAAAGGCGTGTTCACACCATGAACAATTTCTATAAAGATAACGTTAACTTAGGGCTGTATCGTGTCCAGAACAAAAGTTTGTGTTTATAATAATATGTCTGTTTACTGTTAAACAGATACACATACACATATATTTAAGGAAAACAAAATATATATATATATACATATATATATATATATATAAATTGAATATAATTATTATATATAAATGTATATATGGAAATATTTAAAAATATATACATGCAAATATTTCCACACGTGTGTGCGTTTAAGAAAACTAAATGAAAATGCACAATGCACAAAGACATATTACGTAAACACAAAACTTTTATTCTGAATACGATTAATTGTGATAAATCCGTGAACAGCTCTACATTAACTATATAAGCTTCAACATGAACGGATGATAATTATTTTTGTTCAATTTTTAGCATTTATCAGCTGAAAAACAATATTATTGTTGAGAACGAAATTTGTTATTGTCCTAGCTTTTACTACTTGATTTTCCAAAATTTAGCAAGATTTTTAAAACTTGTCTTTATAGTTATCCTTGTTTATTTCATGCATGGCTTCCCATAAAATATCATGTGTAAAAATAAATGACTGAAAATAGCCTACACTAAAAGTTTAGCGTGTATATCACCTTAGGCACTACTTGTTGGACATTTTTGGAAATGTGCTCAGTGCTTACTGTTTCCACAGTCGTATTCTCATGTATTTGAAAAGCAAGTTGACAGTATGAAACCGCTGTAACAGAATTTACGGTCATATTAGAAATACTGACATGACGACTCGACTCTCCAGGGGCCGGTAATGTAGCCATGGCAACCACATGCCCGGGGTGTTAATGGGAACCTCGACAAATTGACTGACTCATCCTGCTCTTGTGTGCATTAGGGCAAGTCAACGTGAAGCTCTCGGCTGTGTTCCTGGTGCTCGTGAAGCGAGCTTGATTATGTATGGCAACTTGGCTCAGTTTTGTGTCAAAGACAGTGAGTCTAAGCAGATGTGGTCTGGGAAAGACACAGGGACAGTGGCATTCAGATCGGTTACATAAGGTGTATTAATAGTGTAGCGGTGGGGTTGTGTCAGACTCAGAACCCCTCCAGCTCTGTATGCGAGTGGCTTACACTGGTAAATCCTCTGTGAGTGAAAAAGCGACATGAATTCACCAGAGGCATGGCATACAGACAGTCTTTGCCAAAAGAACAACAAATCACTGAAATAAACTTTTAGGTTAATTGCTTTTCAAGCTTGTATTGTTTTAGTATTTTGTTTTGGATTAGGTATCCTCAGATTACAAGATCCAGTATTATTCTGTACCGAAACTAACATGCCGTTGTACTTTAATATACAACATGGTAAAAAATGTTTAACCTCCTCTGATGTGGATGGAGAACTGTACCATGTGAAATATTTTGCCTCGTATTCTGTCAAGGTCAGACTCATCACTTTATGATGATGCTTCTGGTGTTTATGGAGATCGATATGACTAAAGTGGTGTATTTTAGTCGTTGTGAAGTTACCAATGCGGATTTCCTTGGTTTAAGTTGTCAGACATGATTTTCCAAACAACACGTGCATCAACATATTTCCTTTTTGGTCATCCAAAACAGGATATGACATGTTTAAAAGCATTCATTCTAAAACTTTTACTGCCAGTTTTACAATTTTTTTTTACATTAAAGATTTGCTAAAAAAAAGTACATTAAAAGTATATTATATATTCAGAAATAAAACTATGTGTCAAATTTTTTAAATGCAGAAAACTAGCTGTATCGGTTGTGAGAATGAAGAAAGTTGTGTATACAGCGTGACAAGAACATTGGTTCATGGACACTTCTTTTTTCCACTATTTCTTAATTTTTAATATACATGGATATTCCTGTCAATCATCTTTTTTGCCATTGGAGAACATCTAGAAGAACATCCAATTGTTTTTACAGAATGTTTTAAATTTCAACGTATAATGCACAAATCTGAACATGTTACTGTAATGAGAATTTCAGCTGAAAAAGGAATGAATTATTTATGTATTTTATTACTGTGTTAAAATATGCTTTGTACAAGGTGGAGAACACAGCTATGTTAATTATGATAATTTTTGTGTTAATGAATTATATGTTTTCAAATTCAAATCTTTACTAACATGTTTCAGTGGTTTTGTCAGAATGACCCAAATATTGCTTGATAAAACCAGTTCTCTCATACTGAGAAAACCTGTTCATGCTTATCTAAGATACGATCTCAAAAGCACTTGTTGAAACTCTTTGGTTGCCTGGGGGTTCAAGGCGCAACAGGATAGATCATTATATAGAAGAGGGTGATCATGATTTTAGTTTTGTGCATTCAAAGTTCACCAAAGTATGAACATTCTGTGACCCTTTACCCTTGTGCCATCCCTGATGTACGATTTCTTTTCTTCAGCTGAAGCTTTCTTCTTATTCGGGGGGCGGCACGGTAAAGCTCGATGAAGCACGTGCATTCATCATTGAAGTAGTCCAAAAGAAACCCCACCCCTGGTAATACGCAAGAAAGAGGGTGAGGCCCGGTTGTGCTGCTTATGTAAAGCTTATTTCCCATTGACATTGTATCCATTGCAACATGCAGATCAGCACGGTGCAGGTCTATTCACATATGTGATTTGATGGAGCGAAGCCAATGGCCAACCCCTTTTTTTTAGAGCGTGAACGTTACACCTGGTGTGAAAGGCTTCATAAGAATCTGTTGTTTTGATTCAAGAGCATCATCACGTCTTACATTCATTTTTGTTTTTCTTTGTAAGTAATAAGACATCTTTTAACGGAAGAGCTAACCAGCTGTGGTTTGGCCTTTTGTCTTATTTCTGGGAGTTTTGTCTTCATTACTAGATTAAAAAAAACTCCCAAGAGTCAGATTGAAGCATTCCTGTGCGGTCAAGCATTCAGCTAGATCAGCACATACACACACACACACACACACACCACACAACTACAGAAACAAGAATCTCCTACTGTCTCTGCTTCCAGATCTTAGAAGTAATTGGAATTCATTTTTGTAACCGTGTGATTTTGATAATGTCAGCGTGTCAGAAGCTCTTGGCATTTCATTCAATGGAAATAAGATTGTCTGCAGGGATATTACCTCTCATGATGTGCAACATGATATGATTGCAGTTTACATGAAGAAATGAGGTCTGATCTGAGGACAGGTGGCTTTATTGGTATTAAGTGATGATTTCATGACATCATTTTGAGAAAGAGAAAAATAAATGAAATGGTGCCTCCTAAAGAACATTTTCGTAATTGCATCTGTTGCCATTTTATGATCCAATGGAGCTCTGCATTAATATGTTGATGCATAAATATATGTTTTTTTTTTTCAGATGCGTCTTCCACAGAGCAACAGGAGCTGTTTGTGCAGAAACTACTGCAGTGCTGTGTATTGTTCGACTTCGTGGACTCGGTCACCGACCTCAAGAGCAAAGAGACCAAGCGAGCCACTCTGACCGAACTCGTGGAGTATGTGTCCACCAACAGAGGTGTGCTGGTGGAGCCTGTGTATCCTGAGATCACCAGTATGGTCAGCATGACAGACACATCCACCTAACCATAATGTCATTCATTGCACAGACCATTGAAGTGAAACATTTCTGGACATTTTTCTTCCAGGTTACCACAAATTTATTCAGGACGCTTCCACCCAGTGAAAACCCAGACTTTGACCCAGAAGAAGATGAACCGACCCTGGAGGTTTCCTGGCCGCATATGCAGGTTTGCTGCGACCTGATGTCTTGTTCAGTACAAGCCATTTTACACAAACACATGTTTTGTTTAAATATTTATAATCTTTTTGTGCATTAAGTAGCATGAAATCAATAGCAAGCAGGCTTTGTTCACATTGCACGTCAATCTGAATTGCCTTTTGAATCCGATCCTTAGATCTGACTGCTCACACTTGTGATGAAACATGACATCTCTCACATGCATATCATATAGAAGATTATTAAATTATTAATCACTTTTTTTTAATAGTGGATGAATTTGCTTTTTGGAGCTTGGTCATGTTGAGTCCCAGTTAAAAAGTTTGTGTTTAGATAAAGAAAATAAGTCATGTACATTGTATTCCACATATGGAAGTGGGGAAATTAGATTTTTGCTGGCTGTCGGAACAAAACCTAAATGTCTTGTGGAAATGGTAAATGTAATGATGTAACATAAATATAGGTTATATATTTGTATTTGCTATGAAATATAATGCTGGATACACTAGGGGTACATCAAATCTTGATTTTAATTTTATTCCTTGTTTTTACAGTTGGTGTATGAGTTTTTACTTCGATTCCTAGAAAATCCAGACTTCCAACCAAGTATTGCCAAGCGTTACATTGACCAGAAGTTTGTGTTACAGGTATAAATCCAAACATCTATTTTCTATTTTTTAATACGTTGGAGTATTGACCTCTCTGGGCCCATTTTAATACCAGAGACATGTTCCACGGGTACTGTGTAATGCTGTGAAATGCATTGGGTTTATGAATGCATTACTATTGAAGTTAGTTGGACCGTTGTTTTTCTGACCTCTCTCTGTCACAACGCTAAAGAAATTATTTGGAAAAATATAATTGTACGCTTGAGAGGGGCTTTCCTCTCTTGGATCTCGCACAGACAGCCTCTGTCCCATCGTAACCAGCAGGTCATCAACTGTCCATCTCGACCCGGTCATTCCCCCCGAGTGCACAGAATGCTCCGGGATCTAGATTCAGCGGAGAAGGTGGTCAGGACGAGTTTCCATGATGAGAGCGTTTCCTGGGCTGCTTTAAATAGCGGCCCGTTGTTTACGCCACAGGAAGGAAAGACGGAGCACTGCAGTCTGAGCCGGGTCAGAGAGAGCGATGACACACTTATTTGAGTAGATATGCGGTTTAATAATACTTGCTTTTGTCGACCTAAACAGATGATTTCTGTTTTGTTGTTTAAAAATCAAACCGGATTTAACGAAGAGCAAGAATATATATGAAGTAAATGAGGTTTGTTTTGATTCTAGTCGACATGAGGAGCACAGATTCAAAATCCCCCCTCTGTGGTTCTCAAAATGAAATGGAAAAGTCAATTAGAGACATCAGAATACACATGAGTAATACAGGACAATCGACCAGCTCTATCAATGCATGTGCGGTGCGGTGGGGTCCTGATGATAGGTGACCACCTGACTGCCTTGTGTAAAATCCCTTTCAGATGTGCACGAGATAAACACTAGAGGGGGATAAAGCAATGCTCGACTGGTGATGGCTAGAAATGAGACGCCATGCATGTGCAGAGATGAGCGTTTCTAACCCCGTTTGGATTTTGCTTTCGATTTGTTGATGTTTTCGACCTCATTAATGTCAAACAAATAACACCATATTGCATAAAGGCGGCTGTCAGACAGATGCATCACTCACAGCAGGGGTTCATTGTCCCGGGGCAAAAGGTAGCTATGATAATGGATTACATAACGTGCGCTTGTGCAAACACGGGCTAATGTGACATTACAGTTGACATTGCCAGATGAAACCATTCCCATAAAATATTCTATTAAGAGTCGCGGGCAGCAGGGAACCTGTTGTTTATCACATGGAAATACAGACTGTGTTGTGTGTTGTTTTATTTTTGATTTCATTGAAATATTTTGAAATAAATCCTTATTTAATACAGTATAATAGTTTATGTACTGAAAACGTGTTCATTGATGATACTGTTAGCATAAGCATCATGAAGTTGGGCTTTTAGTAGTTCAGACTGGCCAATGCTTGCTTTGAGGGGAAAGTCTAAATAAAATAGAAAAATATCAAGAATACGGTCATTATAAGAGTGGCTTTTATCACATTATCTCATCCCACATAGTGGCAACATCCTGAATAACTTCTTGACTGCAAAACAAAACATTTATTTTAGCTCTTAATGCAACATTTTGAACTCCTTGTGAAAAGTGTTACACAAATGTGTTTACTTAAAGGGAAAAATCTGAACAGTATTTGTGCAATATATAATACTGGATAATCAAATAATCTTTTGTTTCTGTCTCTTTTCCTTTGACCTTGGAGCTGTTAGAACTGTTTGACAGTGAAGATCCTCGCGAGAGGGAGTTTTTAAAAACGGTTCTGCATCGCATCTATGGGAAGTTTCTGGGTTTGCGTGCCTTCATACGGAAACACATCAACAACATTTTTCTGAAGTAAGAGACGCTTTTTTGACACACATTATATAATGTACAGTACAAATGTTCTCTATATATCTTTCAGAAGTGACCAGAGGTGAGGTTAAGTGGTATTTCAATGAACGCACCTTTTCCAGAACTTTGTTGAATTTATAAGTTAGCAAAAGTGTACTTAAGTTAGTAAGTTTTGCAGGACTTGTCTTGTTTTCAAACGTTTGATAGATCATTTGGCGTAGTCTGCAGGATCTTGCAGTACATGCATAAAAAAAAATGATAGTCATTGCTATTTTTGTGTTATGCTATCATTGCCTAAGTTTTCATTTAAAAAATTTAAGCGAATTTTAAATGATATCTGTAAATAGCTAATATGTGTACGATATATGTATGGCCGATGGATGCTCTGTGAAATCAGATTTTTATACTTTACATTTTACCTCTACTCTAAGTTAAAGACAGTTCATTTAGTTTTTTAATGATGATTAATGTTCATGTGTACAATAAGTTTAAATCTTTTCATTAGTGATGGTGTATATAAAATGTTTATGGGCTAGCTGCACAAGATGGCACCGGTGAGCTTTTGTGACGCCAGAGTCCACAGACAAATCTTCGGTCGTATAAAACTATCCGACTATACATGCACAGCAATGTAAAGAGGATTTGGCATGTTTGATTACACTTCTTTTTTATCTAAAAAACACCCATATTTGCAGAGCGAAAATCCTTCTCTTGCCATGTAGTGTTATACGACCGGATATTACTCTGCCGACTCTGGCGTCCCAAATACTCTCCAGTGCCATTTTGTGTAACTAGCGAATTCCTGCTTTCCTTCTCAAACATTGTATGTTCATATTTCGTGTTTTTATTTTTTGCCACAAGTTATTATTTTTAGTATCCCTTTATGTTGCTCACTGGGTTTTGCAAATCTCTAACCAATAAAAAGTATTAAAATGTGTGTTATCTTTAACAACGCGTTATTTAATCATTTGATAAATGAAGTGTTATTTGTACAGCAACGTTATGTAGAAAGCCTCAATGCAGGTTTGATTTTTCAGGTTCATCTACGAAACAGAGCACTTTAATGGAGTGGCTGAACTTCTAGAGATTCTGGGCAGGTGAGGTTCTTTTCATCATTCTTCCAAATAGATTTGATAAAGCGCATTTAAAGACTGTATAGGGTCTGAGTTGACTCTGATAGCTGTTGTGATATATGACTGTATCTTATTGACATTGATCAGTCTCTAATGTTATGTCATTTTTAGAGGTCGACTGATATTGGATTTTGCTGATAACAATAACTAAGGTGGTCAGTAACTAACGATAACGATTCATTATCAGTGTTTTTTATGTATTTAAAATAAAAACACTTCAAGTAAAAAAGTGTATATCAACAATAAACACTATTGCTTGAACCATTAAACTATACTAATAAATATTTAACTCCAGTGTATGATTTCAACAAAAATATAAGTAGGTAATTTCTACATTTCTAATAATTATAGCAATTCTTGGCACCAAATTAGCATTTAAGAATGACGAAACCATTGTAATATTTTACAATATAATATATATTGTCGTGTTCACATGCGTGTTTGTTCACAATAAAATGAATGTCCTTTACATTAGCCGTTCGTGCTGTCTCTATCATCTCTATCTGCTTTCCGTGTATAAACGCACACACATATACCTATGTCAGTAGACTGACAAATGCCAATCCATAGTTACAATAATAAATTGATTTTTTTTGCTTGTATTTTGTCACCCGTCTTAAGCTAATATACTACCACTGTTAGCACGCTCTCAGCCCTGTCGGCAAAAGCACTGCTGTTCTCCATTAATGCAGCATTTAATCAATAAATTAATTACTTTTTAACATCATGTTTACTACAACTTCTCTACCTTGTCACTTTGAAACCCCCATCTGACGCTTTCCATCTCACCTCTCAAACCAAACAGGCTGTCAATATTAGTTTTATTTCCGACACTAGAGGTCGCTGTTTTACTCTGTACTCACTACCTGCGTATCACAGTAGAGCTTTCCCTGTTGCGTCTTCTCAAACGCAATCTGGAAAAACTATCGGTGGGGATTAATACTGATACTTCAAATTATCGTTGGAACATGAATCAGTCGCCCTGTCATTTTGTGTCAAGGTGACATAAGTTGTGTGTCTGTTTGTAATGGCAGCATCATCAATGGCTTCGCTCTTCCACTGAAAACCGAACACAAGCAGTTCCTGATGAAGATCCTCATTCCTCTGCACACTGTCAAGGCACTAGCGCTTTTCCATGCACAGGTACCTCAACACCATCACAACACATGGAGGATTCAATAAAAATACACTTAACCTGCTTATAGAAGAGTTTTTTTCTAGTGTAAAGGTGTTGGGTTCAAATTCTCAGGGAACACTCATACATGCTTTACATTGGATCAGGACGTTAGCATCTGACAAAATGCATAAATGCTTGAGAACGGAAAATTAGATGCATGGGCAAGCTGGGCAATTATTCTTACAGACGAGTAATAACCCAAGAAATATGGTCAGCATCCATTGAAATAACTCCGTCAATGTTGTGGTGTTATATTCATGTGCAGATATTTGGTGGGTTAGTTCGAAAATAATATTTGTGTGTGTGTCTCAAACGTATTGACCTAGCAAACGTTTGTTCAGTCAGGCCATTCATTCACTGATGTGAACCTGCTGTCTTTCAGCTGGCGTATGGTGTGGTGCAGTTTTTAGAGAAGGACCCCACGCTCACTGAGACGGTACTGCTCACATCATTACATCCAGACCACAGCTCACCTTTCCATCCCATGAATTCATTTTAAAATGCTTTAAAATTGTAACAGCACGCATTAGATAATATACATAAAAAATACTTTGGCATTATGAAGAATTTTTTTGATTATTCAATTGCATAGGTGAGTGTTTTTATTTTGTTGGAATAAAAATGGCATCATATAGATTAGCTCTAAAGAACTTGTATCCTTTTCTCGCTGGTTCAAAACCAGTCAGACAGACTTTTGTCAATTTTGTCATGACTGTTATGGGCGATATGTCACATGGCATCTATGGGTTCGTTGATTGGCTCAAAAATGTACACACCTGTGTGTTCTTAATTAAAAGTAGTAGATGTCAGATTGTTGATTAAAAAAAGGATTGCATGACCTCTTTAAAGAGCCACGAAAAAATAAACATCATTTATTTAGATGTAAACAAAGTTGGTTGTGTTGCACATCATAGAAAACAATGTTAGAAGCTGTAAGTTATGACAGCTTTTTGTGCTCTTTTTGCCTTCCGGGTTTAAAATCCTCATCTGGACAAAGGATGTACAATACTACATAGATGACACGTCAGTGTCTTAATTTTATTCATGAGACTGTGTTTTCTTGACCAATGAGAAGACATTTCTCCTAATTGTTCATGACAGCGACTTGTGTTTGCCGGTTTTTAACGGCTCTTCTTCTCACAGCATTCACGCCATTTTAATTGCATTTCTCAAAAACGACAGTGAGGTAGAATGTAGCTGAAAGGGGAAGTTTCGTGACACTTTAAGAACTCAAAATCAAACATCCTATATAACAGTATAATAGGATTGATGCAGGAATCAACTTTTTCATTTAATTTTCACAGACTGCTGCATGTGTTCATTGAAAGCTAGATGATGTTACCAATTTTTTTTGACGTGTATTAATTTCCATTTACCGTTTCCCTTGTAGGTGATTCGAGGGCTTCTTAAAATTTGGCCCAAGACGTGTAGTCAGAAAGAGGTAAGGACATAAGTTTAAGTTATGAAACGTTCCCAGCATGACTAAGTAATGTGAATGCCATTCATGTGAATGCTTTAAAGAAATGTCCTGTATGATGTGTAATAAACGGCCTGGTTGTAAGATTGCGTTCTTTATTCTTGTTTACCTCTAGTTTCAAAAGCTTTAAATGAGAGATGCACGGATACTATATACCTCCACCGATAGCCGATTATTTATAGTGATATCCGCCTATACCGATTCTGAAGATTAAATTAATATTTCTTAACTTTCTGAATATTATTGATTTATATCTATAAATATTGAACATTGAACTGGTGTTGTTTCTTAACATTTTCTATGTACAGAGCAGAAATTCACTGCACTTGCTTTTATCTCTTTTGATTGACAAGATATATTGGCTCTGATCATCGGCTGTTTGTAAACTATCAGCCGATAGTGTGAAAAAATTATTTAATCGACCAATTTAATTTATATAGTGCTTTTTACAATGTGTATTGTTTCAAAGCACCTTTACAGGAGAAGAGAAAAAGAAAACGCTGAAAGAGGCAGAAAACGGTGCAGTAAATAAAGCAATATTCTAATAAAGCAATGTTGATGGAATTTAGCCAAACAGCTAATCTTAAAAAACAGCGAGCAACCCAGTGAGCAAGTCAACACGACCAAGTGGTGAGGAACCAAAACTCCAATGATGAATAAAATGGAAGAGAAAAAACTGGTGCGAAACCAGTCTCCGCCAGGAGGGCCAGTTCTCCTCTGACACATTAAAGCTGCACTTTGATTAAAAGTTACTGAGCAAATGTTTATGATTCCGATATATCGGTCCATCTTCACTTTCAATCTTGCTGGTTGTCTGATTTTGGTGATGTTTCTGTCCTGTGTAGGTCATGTTTCTAGGTGAAATTGAGGAGATCTTGGATGTTATTGAACCCACACAGTTCAAGAAGATTCAGGAGCCTTTATTTAAACAGATCTCTAGATGTGTAGCCAGCCCTCATTTTCAGGTATAGTGTGGAGATACGATCAAGTTTATCAAACAACCCATCTCAGAATAACGGTTACAAACACATAATTCTTGCATTCTTGCTTTATATTATGATTTGTTATTAAGATGGCTCTCTGTATGCAGGTGGCAGAGCGTGCGCTATACTTCTGGAACAACGAATATATTTTGAGCCTGATTGAGGAGAACAATGCCAAAATCCTTCCCATCATGTTTGGAAGCTTGTATCGGATCTCCAAGGAACACTGGAACCCGTATGAGTTTTCACTTTCTTTAATTAGACTTTTGTATTATTTTTGCTTTGTAATCCCTGTAGTTTGAAGTCTTTAACTTGTATATTCATCAGGACGATTGTGGCACTGGTCTATAATGTTTTAAAAACATTGATGGAGATGAACAGCAAACTATTTGACGAACTAACAGCTTCATACAAATCCGACAGACAGCGGTAAGACTATCATCTTTCCCGCTCGGATTGTGTATATAATGACACTGTCTGCACCCCGTGACAGGCTTTTCACGTGTGTCCTCAGAGAGAAGAAGAGAGAGCAGGAACGAGAGGAACTGTGGAGGAAACTAGATGAACTGAGACTGCAGGAGACGGTTCAGAATAACAAACACGACGTCCAGTTTACCCACAGCAACAATAACAACAACAACAACAACCTCTATAAAGATGAAAAGCCAGCAGAAGTCATCACAGACAGCAGTGAGAAGCTCACCTGTGCTGAATGACACGACCGCGCCTGTTTCTCATGACTACTGCTTTACAGATGTAACCTGCCGTAGAGAAACATAGCTGTGGACCTTATGTGAGCAATAATCTTTCTATTTTAACAAAGAGAAAGGGTTTTTTAAGGACGAAGTCAAAATGCTATTTTTCTTCCAGAAAACAGATCATATATTTTATGTACTGTATGTCTTTTTTGGATGTAAAGTGTGTTCCTAGTATATAACTACAGTAAGTATACTATAGTATTCCTGCCTTCACTGCAAATTTAATTTCCTGTGATAATCCTTGTAAGATATTAAGGCTTTAATTAAGTTTTGTTTTTAGCTATATATTTTATAAGCATAGACCTTATTATTGTGCTGCAAAAAAGTGGATCTGGTGAGCGGTGCATCGCTATCACCATGTGATTCGTGAGCTTTACAAAATGCCCTCATACTTTTAAAGAATGATATTAAAAATTGCTTCATCGTATTACTTCGGGTCCATTGGCTATACATTCTACAGCATGTGTTTAGATTTAAACAGATTACACTCTATTTTAGCTGTAACCAGGGGCGGACTAACCATTAGGACATTCTGTCAAAGTCCAGAACAGTGGTGACCAGGGGTGGACTGCTGGACGTATTATAAACTCAAATGTACGCAATGCGAAAGGCTTTAGCAAGTCGGACACGTATGCATGTTACGCAATGCACATGTTACATACAACCCCCCCCCAGAATTGGTGGAGGGCCGATGCCATCAAACACACCCTCGCCACCCAACCCCCTTCCAGGTGAACAAAATTGGAGGAGGGAAGATGCGGGGCGAATAATCCAGGGCCGAATTTGCTTCCCGGACCGCCCCTGGGTTTAACTCATCTCAGGGAGAATACAACACTGCCCAACTACAATAAAAATGATGACAATATTTTCCCAAAAACATTTCCAAAATAGTATTCTTATAATGTCTCAAGATGCGTTTACCTTTAGATTATAATATAATGTTTTAAAAATATGTCATTGACATTCCATTTAACTTTTAAGTTGTGCTTTTTTTGCTTCAATCAAAAAGGTTCTTAAGCATTATTACATGTTCCTTTATTTTGCTGAAAAAACTTTTGCTGTGAGAATGTGAAATAATTGTTTTGTTGCAATGAGCTGCCCTGCATTAAAATGCCAACGTTTATATTTTCCATGTCAGATTGGTGATCTTTATGCATTATACGACTCCATTCTTTATGTTGATTTTCACCGGAGCTATTACTGAGAACAGTCATTAAACACAAAACAGCCAAACACAAATGACACAGAAGAGAAGAGTGTTCGGTGTATCATTCAAATAAATCTGATTGATATATACACTCACCAAAAGGATTATTAGGAACACCTGTTTAATTTCTCATTAATGCAATTATGGTGGTGGTGTAATGGTGTGGGGGATGTTTTCTTGGCACACTTTAGGCCCCTTAGTGCCAATTGGGCATCTTTAAATGCCACGGCCTACCTGAGCATTGTTTCTGACCATGTCCATCCCTTTATGACCACCATGTACCCATCCTCTGATGTCTCCTTCCAGCAGGATAATGCACCATGTCACAAAGCTCCAATCATTTCAAATTGGTTTCTTCAACATGACAATGAGTTCACTGTACTAAAATGGCCCCCACAGTCACCAGATCTCAACCCAATAGAGCATCTTTGGGATGTGGTGGAACGGGAGCTTCGTGCATCCCACAAATCTCCATCAACTGTAAGATTCTATCCTATCAATATGGGCCAACATTTCTAAAGAATGCTTTCAGCACCTTATTGAATCAATGCCACGTAGAATTAAGGCAGTTCTGACGGTGAAAGGGGGTCAAACACAGTATTAGTATGGTGTTCCTAATAATCCTTTAGGTGAGTGTAAAATAAAACTGTAATTGGGTTTAATATGCAGATCTAAGAAGTCACGTGGTTGATTAGGACAATTCTGATACACAGTACTATTTATATTTTTAAAAGTAGACTATAACAAAAATGGTCTAAAAATGTAAACTGTAATATATATAAATATAGTTTAATATGAAAGGCATGAATAAAATATTTGAATGTAAGGTTTGCAAAGAAGCTCATGTTGTTTATAGAGAAAGTGTATTTTTTTAATGAGCTGGTGTGTTTTGTAATGATGGATGATGGAAGCTGCTTTAATGATGATGGCTTTTAAATAAAGGTCAGTGACCAGTGGAGGGATTCATTCATCACAAATATAACACAGCAAATGTCATCCTCTGACAGACATCTTGGTTTGTTTTAAAAGTTAACAGTTTCATTAGTTGTAGAAAATGAACACGAGTCTGATTGTAACGATGTCACTGCTTACATCTCCACCTGCTGGCACAAAAGCGCATTTTACACAAAAATGGGTAGTAGTTCACAAATAAAAACTGTAAAACCAGATTTTTTCCCCCAGATTTCTTTAGAAGAATTATATGCCTATACATATTTATTTTAAATATGATTTGTTTCTAAAAACATTGCCATTGTCCTTTCAGTCTCTGAAATATGAAGTCATGATAATGATTTTAATCAGGGCTGTCAAATGGTTATATATTTATCCAGAATAAAAGTTTTTGTTTACATAATATATGTCTGTTTACTGTGCATAATAATTTTGTAATTATAAATACAAACACATACACATGAATACATATTTAAGAAATATTAACATGTATTTATTTATATTTACCAATAATTGAAATTATATATAAATGTTTTTTTTTTTTTTTTTTTTTCTTAAATATTTGCATGTATGTTCAACTTGTTTTGGCACATTGCTTCCAACAGTTACGCTCCAGTGTGCATCATATACAAAACACGTAGTTTTCACTTAGTTTATGCTTATTAAAGCTACGTGGAGTCATTAAACTGCAGAACTGAGTAAATAAACATAGAAAATTGAATGTAAAATAGAAAAAATAGAGAAGTTTCTTTTTACTTTTGAGGCTTTGTTTATCAACGTTTGATTATCAGACTGTACATTAGATGCTGTAATAAGATTTCAGGTCAAAGGTCATGTCAACTTCCTCCATTGTTGTCATCATTGTTATGTAATATTAATAGTATACAGTAACAATATTATGGTCTGGTTTCACAGACACGGCTATGCCTTAGTTAAATCAAGATTTTTATGTGGCTTTTATAAAACTGCCTTATGAGAATACATTACTGGTGTCCACCTTGAGACAAAACAATGGGACCAATATATTTTAAGATATTTCAGGGCAAGATATATTCAGTTAAAACAGGTCAAACATTCATTTTAGTCTGGGACTAGCCTTAAGACATGTCTATGAAACCGCGCCTAAACTTCTTTTAATATATGCATAGCCTACAAATTAATTTATCACTTGACGTTCTTCATGTGAAATATTGAAGGATGGTCAGGACCCCTGTGAGTCAGTAGACGTCAGTGTTGCTATATTGATGCACACGGGAACCCCACTGCTTTCAATTAACCTTTTACTTTAAACCAACAAGATGAGAAGACATTTCATGACTCATCACGACTAGTTTATTAATAAAAACTGTACAGCTTTTATCTTTATCTTAAAGCAGCCATTCCCAGTGATTCCAATTTTCAACCTTTAGTTAGTGTGTAATGTTACTGTTAGAGCATTAATAATAACTGCAAAATGATAAAGCTCTAAGTTCAGTGCCAAGCGAGATATTTTCTTTAACAGAAATCGCTTTTCAAGGACAACAGAGAACGGCTGGATCGGACTACAGCCCTCTACTTCCCGGGTACATGATATCACTATTTAAAAGCACTCGGAGTGCGAGTGCGGCCAAAGAAATATTGCAAAAAAGGGGCGAGGCCTCATTCTGAGATAACCAACGGTCAAATAACAGCTTCCATGACTTTAACATCGACTGTGAAAGCTGTTCTGTGTAATTCACTAATATTGTGTGTGTGTGCGCTTACCTCTAAAACACTTCTATGAAACGTCCTTTGAAGTCCAGCTTGCAAATGTCTCCTGTCAATCTGCATGTTTTATCATCCACGTCTTTTCCATTATAAAAAAGCAAAACTAACACTTCTGTTATTAGTGTTAGTTAATATAACCGGTCTGACACCATTCAGTCCGGTGTCATTTCCATTGTAGGGTAAAAAATTTCGATCTCTAAGAAAGATTGACATTTTCATATGCAGTAGCAGACCTCCGTTACACTTCGATCAATCCGAATGTGTTTAACTGATAAAGTGAAGTTGACGCCATTATTAATGTTCATAGCTCAAAGATTTTAAATACACTCGTACTGAGCATAAGCTCGCTGATATGGTATGGGTGGGACATCATCAGACTCTAAGCATGGAACCAATCACGACAGACCCGGTCAGCTTTACCAATCAGAGCTTTTCGGAAGGAGGGACTTTATATATACCATCCAGTAGTTTTGTGAGAAGAGGGACAATGGTGAACAATAGACTTGAAAAATGTGAAATATAAAGCGTTTTTTGAAACTAGAAACATAAACATCCATTGTTAATCACCCAAAGCTTCAAAAACAGCAAAAGAATGGTTCCTTTAAGTGTAAATGTGGGTTAATTCTCTATTGAGAGCCACTTTTAATTCTTTAGTTAGAGTTCATTTCATTCTCTCTTTATTTATTTCTCATCACAGCTGCCTATTAATGTATTTGCTCTGCTTGATTTGTTTGTTCTTGGTCATTTAATTGTGTTGGTCCTAAAAACTTGGCTACCTTCAAACAGCATCTTAAAGAAGAGACCTTTACTTTAAGATATCCGCTTCCGTTTTAAGTATGTGAGACTAATGATGCTCCTCAGTTTATCTACTGATACAAGGCTTTAAAAGTTTGTACTTTTTTGTTATAAAAGAAAACATGCATTTGCTTCTCTATGCTTCTGTTCATAAAGCATTTCTTATGTAACCTTTGCATTATTAATTCGGTGAGTGAAGCATCAGAAATTTCATTTAATAATTCAGTGCAGTTGAGGATAATATCAGGCAATAAAGTTTGCCAATAACTGCGCTTTAAAATGGTCATGGAAACATTACCCGATTTCTTTAAGGGTCCTTATTTCAAAATACTATAATGTACGAAATGTTATTTTGGATGGATAGGATGCGAACGCAGCATAAAAAATATTTTTGGAAAACATACTTTAGATTTCAATGGATTGATTTAATGAACCAATTAGAGCAACGTCCGAGCAACATCCGAGGGCAGTTATTGGTTGATTGGAGGAAAACGTCCCAGTTGTGTAAATCACATTAAGCCTTATGAAACGGCCTCATGGGCCTCATCCACTCACACAAAAGATATCTGAAAAGCTCTTTTAAATAGGTCACAGCATTTGGAGCACCAGGCCGTTGTTTATTATCATAACACCTGAGCTGTCAATCAAGATTATTTCTGCGTGCTGGTGATAAAACTGTTAAACAGAAGCTGCAACTGATGCTTAGATCTTACATTTTTTACTCGGGTAACACGTCACAAATGTCTGGAGATCAGACGATGACAGCTTCTTCAAAATGTATCAATTTATAAAGGGACTTTCACACAAAGATGTCATCATTCATTTTGAGAAATATCTCTCATACAATGGATGTCTATGGGGATTATCTTCATTTTATGGTAAACTATCCTTTTAACACTAGCTAATAGTCTCTAATTGCTTCTAATTCTCTTGTAATTTATATCGTCTTAACAGGTCATTTTCTATTCGGCAAAAAATCTGAAAGCTAAATTCTAATGTAGATGTAGATGATTTTCTATATGTATGAGACAGACGCAGGATTTGTGGTGCAGTCGTGATCCTGGAGCTCTGTGGCTCCAGCACATGTTCAGATGCAGTAGGCAGTGTTATATAAGCCAGTACTCTTCAGGCCTGAGGGCTGTGTCACATACATCTGAAGAAAAGCCCTTACACTCTTACATGACCAACAAATCATGATTAAGCAAAAAAAAAACATTGAAGACTGGTTGATGTTCAGTTACACATTATATCTAACGCTCTTTTCTGACAAGTCAAACAAAATCTACAGAAACGTGTAACACAAATCAGTCTCTAAACAGTATAGTTATCACGCATTTGTGAATATCTCACTATATAGAATCCATTATTTTACCCATGACATTTGTTCTAAAATTATGAAAACACAAATGGTCGCAATAGATCCTACACTTTTACTTAAGGGTTTGCATGTAACCAATAGTCAACGTGCTTTCAGATGTTTAAATCTTTAAAGCTGCGAGAAGAGATTCATTGTCGTGCTGAAGCGTGAGGGTATCTACTGTAGTCTCAGCTGGTTTTGATGTTAATCGAAGCTGAAGTTGGTGAAGTAAGAGGCTCTCTACAGAGACACTGATGTCACAGCTGTGTTTGTATTATTTAATGAAGAATCCCAAAGCTTTCCCTGCACTCTTTATACAATTCACATCTCTTTCAGACTTTGCATGGGTTCATAAATGTTGCAAAACAATTCTTAAATGATACAGAGCCTAAAAATGATACTAGTTAGTTTATAATTATACTGTATATGCTCACACAACATGATTACATTTATATAAAGACTCTCTGTGTCTTTCAAGATACCATTCATTATTTACTCATAGTAGTCGTTCATTCATTATTAAAAATAGGTGTATATTTTATTAGTTTGTCATTTCATGATATTTTCTCATCTCAAGTTTGCTCCTCTTATCACAGGTTCTGAGTTCCTAAATATTCTTATTTTACCAAGATATTCCTAATATGTCACACAACGAGACTTTCTGGAATTAAATAAGGAGCCTGTATTTTACTTTCATTCTGCTAAGTTTTGTTTCCTTTTGTATGCTGTTGAGATTGGACGTTGCTGTTTTTAGTTTGATGCCAACCTTCTCAAACATCCATCAGGATCATTCCAGAATATTAATATGATTAGTAGCTCCCATTCAGCGTGACTTCCCCTCTCTCCATTTTCTCTTCCTCTTTTTAGCATTTTATGTGTTTTGAGGCTACGATGGAAGTAAATGTGGATGCTTTTCTACACTGTAAAAAAAATCCTGTAAAAAACCTGATTTTATTTTGGCAGCTGGGGCACCAGAAATAATCCGTAAAATAATAGTGTTTTTAAATGTATGTGGTATGTGGCTGTAAAAAACAGTATCATTTTGTTAAATTACAAGTTTGATATCATAATTAAAAAAACCTTTAAAAATTGTACGTGTTTTTACAGTGTAAAGCTTCAAGAGGACACTGTAATTTTACAAATTTTGACAGTTTTATTTTAAAAAATTCACATATTTTTGAAATGGAGTAAAAAATAGTAATGTGTAAAATAACATGTAATAAATGTAAAAAAAAATCTGGTGCCGGAATATTACCATTTTGTTGCCAGATTTTTTTTCAATGTAGTGAGTTAAAGTGTCTAGTCAAATGGGGTTTGGTGTACAAAAATTATATGTTATTTTTATATTTTGTGTTTTTTGACCCCCTATCATTCCCACTGTAACCAGAAAACCACAAAATATAACTTTTTTAAGAATCAGTGCTTTAGTTTAAGAAAAGGTTTGAACTGACATTAAAGTAAAATGTCTAAAAGAAATCATTTTTTATTTAAATAAAGACAATTTCCCGTCCTTGTTTTCTCATTTTACTGGGTAATGTATTGAAGGTATATAATTCAAATTTATTGCTTCAACCATAAAATATAATAATGATTATATCAGATTTATACCTCTCATTAATCAGCTCACTTTGTTAGAAGGATATTTTTTTCATGTATACATCCCCAAAAAGTTAAGTTTCAGTAGTAGGTTTCCACACACGTTTGGTAGCCATGCTTCAATGCTTTAATGTGTCTCCTCCCACCCACTTTTCAAAGAATTTCTACGCCTCCGGGTGGATATTTTGTGTTGGCTCATTTCCAAACACACACAGCGAATGAAGGTTGGCGAGGGAGAGACGCGCATGAAAATGAAGAAGATATGAACTGACAACTTTGCTGAGAAGGGGCATTTTAACTCTCTAACTCGGGGGGAGGGTAGGCCTACTCAGGACTGATGATGAAGAGAAATCCTCATTGACTCAACATTTTGAGTTGGAAAAAGACATGACAGAAATATGGGGACCACGTTGTGCTCTTTAACATAGGAAAGAGCAAACAAGGTCACACAGAAGTTTTATCATTCCTTACTAGCATCAGAACAGATCTGTGCTTTAGAAGTGTGCTATATTCAGGGGCGGCCTTACCCATTAGCTACCAGGGGCCTCAAAAAGGCAGGGGAAGACTTAACCAATAAGCCATGTATGCAGCCACGTAAAACCCCAAGGAATCATCAAAACAGTCTGTTCACATTATAAAGTTATTACATCTGTATGAATGAACCCGTAGACCATTCCAAAGGCACCTTTTTATCCGCGATGCGAGTTCGACACTAGCTAGAGAAAGTTAACGCAGCGGCAGAGTTAGTAGAGCTGCCCACAGCAAGAGTGTCACTGTGTGGTACATAAGCAGCAGAACTTAGTTAAAATTTCAGGCAAATAAAATAACAATGAAAAGCAATTTACACTAGTGGAGAAGAAAAAAGATAATTCACAAAAGATTGTTGCCAAAGTCCCAACACTAACTCCACCCTCTCCGGGCCCCGACCAATTATAATGTGCCGGTGAGTATTTCTCCATGAACACCGACAACACAGTTATAACGACTGACGACCACAACATCTGTCAAACAAAGAGCGCTGTGCACTTGGTAGGTGAGCGCCAGTTCAAAGGTAGAAAGGTTGTATGACTTTGCTGTGCAGACCGATGGGCACACTAAATATATATTATATTATGCTAACGTCAAAGATCATTGCTAATCATTCGTACTCTATGCACTAGTACAGAAATTTGGTCACATTTAAATGCGTGAAAGGTCGTAAACGTTGAGACCTCAAGTCCAGCCAACACAATCTCAATCGTAACTTTGAGGAGGCTTATTAGCATTTGTAGGTTTTAGTACGATTTGCTTTTGTGCCCCTGATGGTTAGGGGTGGGGTTAGGGGCGGGGCTTCAGTCTTGCTTTTTTCAATAATTGTAAGTTTTAGTAAGATTCATATCGTTCGATTTCATACACTACATATGAGCCACCTCGTCAACTACATACAAATTCCTGTAAGGTCCGGCTGGAAAAGTAATTCTTCTAAGTAAACGAAGACAGAATGACGTGATCTACAGTTTCTGCACATTTTATTTCAACCACTTTGGATTTCTAAATATCACTTTGGACATGTTGATCACATCCTGAATGGGCATGAAGGCAGAAATGATGAAACATCTATAATAACAGTTAGTGTTGTTAAAGGGTAAGCAGTGACTTTTCTATTAGTTACGATACAATTACAGATGCATGAAAAGTTATAATAGTACAATCCACCATTTAAAAGTGCATCTTCCTTGCATATCCAGTTTACAAAAGTAAGTAAGTAATCATATTTATGATTTTGATAAAAGTGCAAAAAGTAAATAAAAGATTACGTTGGTCCATTTGTGACCCTTGAAACATTAGTTCACTGGACAATTTGCTGTTAATTTACTCCTCGGGTCCTCAGGTGTCAAAAAATGTCAATGTCTTTGAGAGTCCAAAAACTGGATACAGGCAACACGAAAGAAACCCTGAGGGATCTTATGATGCGAAACGATTGGTCTGTGCGAGAAACTGAATGTCATTTACAACATTATTACCAACTCTTCATCATGGATGGCCTGAGGGTGAGCAAAAGAACATCATATTATCAATTTAAAGTGAACTAACATTTCAACAATGTATGGATAGTTAAGTAGGACAAACTCAGCTGGTTTTACGTACAGTGTGTACGTAATGCGATGGTAATGGTAATGCGTTTCCATTATGCGAAATATTAAGTCAAACTTCAGATAGCTATATCTTCAAATCTTATTTAATAATAGTTATACAAGGTTTCTAATTTTGTCTAATTGAGAAAAATATTTGAAAATACCAGTACAGTTTAGTTGACATTTGCAACACATTACATCTTCTGCTCCAAATGAAACAAGATATTTTACGAGAAAAAAAAGCAGGATGTGGTTATATCCATTGGGCACGGATTGTATAAAAAGTGTGTTTTTCATGTGAATTTGCAGTGGACTGTAGAGGAAACACTGCAGGCACACATACAGTATATGTGATGTGTACTAAAGGTCAAGTTCGCCGTCTGAAGCATCTCAGCACAGTTGTCTGCATTACTGTTGTAACCTTTCTAATGTCAACGCTAACCCACATTATTGGATGGTCACAATGGTGATCTACAATAAAGACTAAATGGCTATTTGACTATTGGTCAACCAATGGCCAAGAGACATCAGATGTAAATGAATGTTATTTCAAAGGCAAAGCAAGTTATTGGACTTTGATTTAAGTTTACAAAGACAAACATTTGATTTCTTCCTTAGAATGTCGAGAGCACATGCACAATATGAGCAGGAGTGTGTATTAGAAAATGTCCATTTATATATTATATATTGACCTGGCTTCAGCCCTGAAGCTAGTTTTAACCTAAAGTGCAAGTACAGTATAAACAATTTTAACTCTACAACTGTAAAAATCAAAGCCTTAAAGTCATCGCCAAAGTAAAATGTCACAATAGCTAGAATAATGGATAACACAATGCAAAAACACCCAATAAACAAACCTGGCGATAGATTAGAGTAACAGATGTATAAACCATAGATATAAACACAGTAGATGCATCATAAGCAGCTGTATATGGGCCGCAATGCATATGTCATCCGCCGTATTGGAACGGTCAAGCTGGCTCGTTGGTCGTTTCACTGCCAGCGTTTGAAGGAAAGAACATGGCCAACCAATGCTGGCCTTTTAATCATTTCCACAAAACATTGATATTATTGATATTATCCATTTTTTTAAACATTGTATTTGCTTGGTTACAAAAACGTTAGAGGAAACGTTATGAAACATTCCAATTATGGAAACATTCACACAATTTTTGTACAATCAGAGGCTGAAAACTCATTTTGAGTGTCAACAGCAACTTGATGAACTATTGGTGGTACCAAAATGGCGGACACATGTCGTGTCTGGAGCGGCTGAATGTGGCATCTATGCGTATATATCTATGGTATCAATGGTCTCTGGTACAGCTAAGAAAAAGAAATGCTGTGCTTAAATAAAAATAAGAAAAATGAGTTTGAGGGTAGATTAAACTTAAAGCTAAATTGTGGAAGAAAGCATAACATTGTTAGTGTAGTTATCATTTAAATATTTTAAACTATTTTATATTATTACTTTTTTTTACAAACTGCTATCATTTTATATCTCGAAAAAAGTTTCCCCTGCAAATACGACAGGATCATTACACACTCCCTATTGAGGCTGTCGCACCACAACACTAGATACTCCACCAGTGAAAGTCAAAACCAGAAAAGTCTTATTCTTTGGAAGTTTGAACTGTTGGTTTTGAAAACCCTGCATTTGTTTCCATCTCCCCTTAAAGCTCAACAGAGAGCCAGGAGTTTGGGTTCGACCCTTTCCCCAAAACCTTAATGCGTACTTGACAAAAAGGAGGCTGTGTTTTTATTGCAAACCGCTGCAGTCTGCTTACAGTCTGCCCTCTTAAGTCCACAACTACATTAGACGTAATGAAAGAGGATCCAAACCGTGAAGCAGCAGTATGTCAACCCCAAATACAACAGTGGTTGGTTTCGTAAGGCGAAAGAGATTCACGTGCCACGCATCCTCCGGCGCACTAGATGGAGCTGCGGCGTTTGGAGAGTCTTTGATAATGCGGCGGGCTCAGCAGGCCAGTGTACACCGAGCTGGCTGCGGAGTGCTCCTGCAAGGCACTGCAGACACAGCCGTTGGAGTGCAGGGCGTCGGAGGTCTCGCTGTGCTCCATGTAGGTGTCCGAAGTGGACAGATCATGAGAGATGATCATGGGAATCGAGTAGCGCATCTTCTCCTGACTTTTGTACCAGAGACAGGAGCACATAGATTGGAAATGAAGCACTTCGGCGTATACGTTACACAATCCTTTCCCTGACCCTCCGGCGGCGGAAGAGGATGGCGGGTCGGCCATGCAGGGGATGACCCCCGCGGCACTTGCCTGTCTGCTGCGGGACAGCAGGGTGCGCTGCTCGGCATCGCGCCGCTCGTCCTCAGCGTTCATGGTCATGAAGCGAAGCACCACCAGGTTGAGGAAGGCGCCGATGACTGTGAGGCCGGTCAGGATGTACATGAAGCTGAATGCTACATACTGGGGGTTGTTCTGCAGGGCGTTATCCTTCTGCAGGGCCACGTAGTCCCCGAAGCCGATGGTGGTGAGCGTTATGAAGCAGTAATAGTACGCGTGAAAGAAGCTCCAGTCTTCGTAGCGGGAGAAAGCCGCCGCCCCCACGCAGAGCGTGCTCATGCAGGATATCAAGCCGATGCACACCATGTTGGCCATGGAGACCTCGGTATGACGAAGGCTGAGACACTTTTTGATATGGTGAAGTAGGTACTTCACGAAGGTGTTGATGCGTTCGCCCAGACTTTGGAACATCACAAGGGTGAGGGGGATCCCCAGGAGAGCGTAGAACATACAGAACACTTTTCCACCGTCAGTGCTGGGGGCCGCGTGGCCATACCCTGCGAACAATAAATGCAAAGTGATTAGTCTACAGTGACAGTAACCACAAAAAGTTTGGGTGTCTTCCTTTAAGGTGTAATGGGGAGCTTTTAGCGGCATCTAGTGGTGGGGTTGCGAATTGCAACCAACGGCTCACTATTCCCTTTCGGAGCACTAGTGTGTGGATAGAAATAACTCATTCTAATTAATAATTAATACTTAACGCTTCATCATGTAAGGCCTTTATACACCTCTGAAGATATAGTTATGTATGTTATTTAGCATTTCTGTTAATAGATCCTTCTTAATATCACACACAGCACCTTTAAAAACACAATAAAGAGAGAATGACTGCGAGTCCACAAGCATGAAAGCCGGTCCGATTATTTGGTACATACATTTGAAACTTTGGACACGTACCATAATGAACGAAACAGCTCTTGTGACATCTGAATTAACAACCTGTCAGTTACCAGCACAGATCTGTAACCTCAAGCTTTCACACATTTGACACTTTCATTTGCTCTTCTTAGATTAGCTTTCAAAATAAACGCTTTCCTTTCGGTCCAAAAGCCTTTTAGAGGAAGCAACGAGTCCTTTTTACTTTATCGTATATTTGTTTGCGTTTGCCTTGAAGTTTTATCTTCACAGAGATGTATTGTGTTTCTAGATCAACATCATTTGCATGACTGTGATTGTTTGATGTCCTGAGTTTTAGAGAATGATCACAATCACTCATTCATAATTTATCTGTCACAAAAATTTAGTGTTTTTTAGTATATGCCATAAGAATCATAATGGTTTTAATTAGAGATGCACCTGAACTTAGTTTCTTTACCGATACCGATAATCATATGTTCAGAGTGATATCTGCCGATACCGATTCTGAACATAAAATTCATATTTCTTAACTTTGTGAATGTTATTAATTATCATAATGACTATTAATATTGAACATCAAACTGGTGATTTTTCTTAAAATTTTGGCCGATTAAAGCATTGACCCATATTGATTTTAGGCCGATATATCGCTGCATCTCTAGTAAAAAATAATACAATTTGATTTAATGAAATTCAAATGTTTGTTCTCTCAAGATAAAAATTTCATTCATCTCTCAGATAATCGTTTCCAGCTAAAAGTGACACTATTGTAGTTTTGCTCCTTTCAAAAATTGTTAATCTTCTCAATCTTACTGATAAAACACATCTGTAAATCCAGGTGATTCTTTTTTAGAACCAGGCATGAATTATTTCGTACAAACCATCTTGAATACACGGGACTGATGTTTAGAGCTCGTTTTCATGTATCTGCTTCTCTTCATTCATTCAGTTTACATCTCCCGAAATAACTCATCAAACTTATGGCCGAATGTGCTGCAGTCACAGCAAATCCATTCAGCAGTTCAACACACATTCCGAGGATTAAATACTTAGAGAAGGTGTGTGTGTGGTGCTGGGGGAAGTCATTGTGTGAAATAAAGGATTAAAGATGTCTGCCTTTGGTTAAATCAAAATATAACCCATATTGAGAAAAACAGAACAGATGGTTCAGCAAGTTAATATCTATAGGTGAAATCTATAAAGCTTAGAGCGTGTGTGTGTGTTAAAGATAGATCAAAGACAGATCTGGAAAACATCCACCTTTATTAGAATTACATCACTGTCAGCTCACCAGCCCTAAATCTAGGATTAACACAATTATAATCAGATTATTTTAGAGCACGTGTTAATTTTATAGGGCCTTCCAATGATGTTACACCACACTGAATCATGTATTTATCGATATACAGCATGATATTTATATTATTGTGTCTTTTATTGTGCGTGTGTGCACGTGCTGAGCAGCTATGTTTAGGATGTGTAACTCTAGCAGCGTTTGAGGGCTTGACATACTCCGGTCAGATGTCCCGCTGCTGTCACTTTTAATCTTTCACATCTTCTCGGAAAAAGCGAGAACGGCAAAGCAGTTGTGTGGTTATATAATGCTGTTTGTGTTTCGCTTTTACGTAAGACTTCATTTGGTTTCTTGATTATAAATGTCCGACTCCCTTCTGTGAATTACAATCGAAGCATTTACAATATATTCTGTCATTAACGCAAATGCTTTTTGTTTTCCTTGAATAGAATGCAAATGTATTCGGCACAATCAGCAGTATAACCACAACCACGGTGAATAGTTGCTGTTGAATTTTTTTTATATACTGTAATTTTACAGAATTTTGCCTTTTATATTTTTGAAATGCGGTAAAAAGTTTAAATTACAGAAATGAACTGCAAATTTACAAGTTGGGTGCAAAATATGAATTGCATGAAATAAACATGTAATTTAACATTACAACAAAACTATTTTACATTTTCTCTGGTGCCCTAGCTGCCAGAATATTACTGTATTTTACAGGGGTACATGATGTCATTCATACTCATACAAATATATATTTTTTACTTTCTTTCGATATATTTGTGAATTTGTGAATCACTGTAGATATACTTGTTTTAAATGATTTGTAGGGTATTTCATTAATAGTGCTGTATAAGAGTAACAGAAGTGTATCACTGAATGCAAAAATGCTGATGTCAGTGCAAGGGCGTCAATGACGTCTCCGGTCACATTCGATGAAAATGTATCTACGCACACAAGCATCTCACACCAGAGAGCAGAGATATCCAAAAACACACATCACAAGGCCCTGTTCACTTTTAACATCTGTTTATCCTCCAGCAGGAGTTCAGCTGGCTGGTGATGTGTGGTGACTTTATTTCTTTACACTCAAGTACCCCTTCACTGACATCAGATCGGTCTGATTTACATACAATCACAATCAGACAAACTTCCCGGACATCACAATTCTTATTGATACATAACAATTACGACAAATTGATGTGCGCTAAGATGACACAAATAAAAAGTTTAGTTTAGCGTATTTCAAACGATCAAGGAAAACTGGATGTCTCAACCCTCCGTAATAACATAATAATAATGTGTGTTCATTTTTCTATATAAAAAGTGAGCAATAGGAAACCTTGAGACCATTTTATGAGATTTTGTACTCGGATACCAAAACCTGGCCAGGATACTAAAAGTTCAAACAATCTGAACTATGATATTATAACATGACATTTGTTTTAAGCTCTAGACCGTATGTCAACATTTAGCTAATTTGCTGTCTATTTTTATAAATCCTAAGGAATCTTATGAGAAACCTCTGAAACACAGTTGAAAAGTAAACGAAGCGTGACAGGAACTCCGAAGAATTCCTTGAAATAAATCGAAATGAACTGCAATGACAGAGGAACCTCGGAGCAATAAAAATGTCCTTTGGGAAAATGCAGATACATATATCATCGGTTTACAGGGTGAGTATTTTTAAACTCACTCGTGGGCCAACTGCAAGTATACAAGTGCCTGATTTTATGGGATTTGATTGTGAGTAGAAAATATAGTTATGATCGCAGATAACACACATGAGAAGATATTCATGAGAGGCATCTACTGAATGTTTGGGAAGACAGGACAAAGAACGTGTTTTAGGTCTACAACTGGCTTCGCCCTTTATGTACAGTACTGATGCTGTGCAGGTGGCTGGTGTTTTGTCAATAGACTTTGGGTGGCATATAAAAAACATATTTTTTGAAAAAAATCTGGACTGATCTATAAAACATATTATACATAACAAATAACAAATAACAAACCGTCAGTGTTTAGTGTAAATAAAAAAGCCTTTGTGGTTCCTTCATTGTCCCTTAGAGCCCAGACGCCAGAGCTGTCAGGCTATCCGACAGATTGTCTATGTGAAAAATGTCCCCAAATGTATAAAGTGCAAAAAGCCAAAGATTCCGACTGATGTATGACCCGCTGCTCTGCTGGCCAGGAGGGTATTTATTTATACAGATCACATTCTTTCCATCCAAAACACTCCTTCCCTGCAGAGGGGGGCAAGAGAGACGCTCGTGTCCCGCTGTACTGTCGCTGGACCCTGCAACTCGATTGATCCCACGACTCAACTCATCAACATCTTTCAAACTCAACGTTCAGACACCATAGACGGTGTGGGGAACCAAAAAAAAGACGTTGTGAAAATGTATTTTGCAAATCCGTGTTAAATGATGGGATTCATTTGCTTAGCGAAGAGTGTGTGTGAAAGAGTGTGTGTGAAAGAAAGTTTAGGGATGAAATATTTTTAATGAGAACTTTTCTTAAGTCATTTTTGTCTCACATATTTCTCCATTAGAGTTTCAGTAGAGATGCCAACAATGTCTCAATCTGAGCTCAGATTTGTCAAGACTGCAAACTCTTTCTCATCAAATTGACCCAATCTAGATTATTTTATTCATTTTATACCTTCATACACTTCATGTGTTTTAATTGTGCTGTCAAATAGATTAATCACGATTAATCGATTCCAAAATAAATGTTTGTGTTTAAAGAATATATGTGACCCTAGATGGGTCAATTTTTCAAATTGAGATTTTTTCATCATTCGAAAGTTGAATAAACAAACTTTCTATTGATGTATGGGTGTAAGGATAACACAATATCTGGCGGAGATACAACCGTTTAAACCTTTGAAGTTGTTAATCAGAGGCGCTGTAGCAGGCCATCCACTCACAAAAATAAAGTTTGGATATATTTACGCTAGGAAATTTACAAAATATCTTCATGGACATGATCCTTACTAAATATCCTAATCATTTTTGGCATAAAAGAAAATTCTATAATTTTGACACATACAATGTATTTTGGGCTTTTACTAAAAATGTTCCTGTGCTACTTAGGACTGGTTTTGTGATCCAAGGTCACTAATGTATGGTGTGCATATTTATTTGTATATATAACTGCACACACATAGAGTACATATGTATATATAACAAATATTCACCTGAACATATCTTTATAACATAACGTTTATATTAAAATATGATTTACATGATCTATAACTATAAATGAATATTACGTATATTTCTAAATATCTACATGTATGTTTGTGTATCTATATAAAAATATACCCGCCACACACACACATGCATACCGTACAGTTTATTATTTAAACACAAGTATTCAAATCGATTAATCGCGATCAATCGGTTTGTTAGCACTTATTTGAACAATTTTTATTACTCCTAAGCAATTTTAGAAAAACACCTGAGACTTGATACTTAAATGAAACACAATGGAGAGCAATGAAAGACCAACCTCTGAGCTTGCCAACCGGCTGGCCACCGTGCAGTTGGCAGCAAGCATGTAACCAAATATCATAACCACGGGGAGGGACAGATAAGGACCCACATCAAGCATTATTCAGAATATGGTACCTCACCCACTTTTTTGTGGTTTCGGCTTCGGGTGACGGTACAAAACTGTGGGCTCATAATTCTGTCCACTAGACTAATGGATCAGGTTAGCTCAGGTTATAGTGTATTAACTGATACCGCAGATAGTAAACAGTGCCTTGTTTACAGAGTGTCCTGCATTGACAATAAGGCACTGGCAGCCTGGCTACTTTTCTGATGATTAGATTACTCATGCCAAGTGTACGCAGTAACCTGATCTATAGGAGGCACATGAAACAGACCTTACAATGTGTTCAAAAGCAGACTTGATCATGGAAAAATTGCATGCATTGAGCTGAGTGAACTGGTTTACAGCACATGATATCATGAACCGAGTTTTTTCGACTTCAAGATTATTGGTTAACATAGTACAGTTTTGTGTTTTATTTTGCAGCTTCTTCACAAATGTTTTTTGTAGCTTGTAAATAAAATAGTATACCCCATACATCTCATATTTACTTGTATACATCTCAAGAATTTGTATAAAATGTGGATGAAGTTTAGAAATTCACACTGCGAGACACTTCTGTCACGCATTGTGGCATGTCACATCAACTACCCATTGACCATTGCCAAGATGCACACACACACACATAGAGAGAGAGAGAGATCACTGATCATGGTCTGTCAGTCTTTGGATTAATTAAAGGATCTTGTACGCATCCTAGTCATGTTGACTACTTAGTGATCTTAAGAAGCTGTCCAGTGTCATGTACACACTACAGAGACAACACTCAACATTTTTAGTAAATTAAAGACATCAGCAGTAAACACGCCTCAAGGAAGCAAAACACTTTTATGGAGGATGTGTCAATAAAAGTGTTCACACTGCCCTTGTGTGTTATTTTACATACATCATGTACAAGCTTGGTAAAGTGAATGAGTACTTTTTTAATATAAAAGCGAACTTGCATCTTACACGAATAAAAGCTCAGCAATTCAACATACTTGAAAACGTTTATTCTTTTTTATTCACATTATTTTACACGTCAGTAGTATCGAACCCCCCCCAAATTCACGTTATTGCAATACAGTGCCACGGGGGTCCCCACAATTCTAATAATAATTTACCCAAACCTGGCACGACTCGTTTAAAGCAAACAAAGAAAATAACATCCCGAAAAAGTTTGTCCCGTCACACATCGAGAGTCAGTCCTACCTATGGTGGTGATGACGGTGATGGCGAAGTAAAAGGATCCCGCGAACCTCCACTGGACGCCCGCCTTGTGCGGCTTGAGCTGGAGCACGACCCTCTCCAGCTCGTCAAAATGCGCTCTGCTCAGGTTGTACTTGTCCATCAGCTCCTGTTTGCGATCGTCCAGGATCTTCTTCTGGGTGATCTCCATCGTCGACTCCAAAGCGTCAAAAACGGCCGCCCCGACGAGCAGATACGTGAAAGTGCATATGATCAACACCAGGGTCCTGATGTTTTGTCTCTTCATGATCAGAGCGAACGAAACGAGCGGCAAACTTTGAGGACTGATGGAGATGAAGGAGCACCGAACTGTTTCATTGCGACAGACAGACAGCGAGGAGTGAAGCGATGAGCTGTCCTTCAGCACCACGGGTGGACGTGTGTCTATTGAGTCAACACATCGCATTCTTCTTTCATCTCTACAGCCTCCCATCGGCAACACGGAGTGTTATACAACATGTCTTTTTAAAACGACTTCTTCTGGTAAAGGATCTGTACACTAATGGATTGATTTCTTGCCATATTATTAAAAAGTGACAAGGCTTTAGAAATCCCGATCAATAATTGAGTTTAATGTAATGAGCTTGTATTGTTCATTCTCATGACATTTCTTCCTGCAGGATGCTGTAAGTGAGACTAAATGAATTAGTAACGTCAGCTCAGATCATCGCTGTCCAGATTTCAGAGCACTGACATCCCAAAATAGTTTGCAAAATGTGTTAACGTACAACTATGCACCAACCACCGGTTCAGGACGAGATGCAATTTCAACTCCTTGAGGAAAATAACCTCGTGGTTCTGTGAGTTCATCGCATCCTCAGGGGAAAGGACAGACGATCGCATCTCACGTTGATTTGTTCACTAAACGTGTCGACGTACGTCGTTATGTAGTCAATAGCAACCTGTAAGATAATTACAGGGGAATTTAATCATTCTCACCTGCGATCTTTAGCTGCACGAGCGGCGACTGTCCACGAGAGGGCGCGCTCGTGCAATTTCCGACAACGTTGAATCTTTCGATATTACACTGCGCGATATTTTGTAGGGTTTTGATTTGTTTGTTTAACTTTGAAATGAGCAAACAAAGGCTTAAACCGTGTGCTTGTTGTGTGTTTTTATTGAAATGTTGCCCACAGCGTTTATCTATTCAAATCACACCTGTAAATATTAGCACGTTTCACAAAGCACTTACCTTACGGATAATCCACCAATGTAAAGCATCGCGACACTTACTTTGCAAACATTTCTCTTTTGTTAGTAATAAACTTAGTTTGCGTGTGCATGCTGTCTCCTCACGTCCTCTCAGTGAGCTCGCGGTGTCAATTGGGTTTTTAAACGAGGGCTGTTATAAATCACAGAGGCGTTACAAACACGTGACAACCACAAACACATTATGACAGATACTGACAGGCGGCAATAATCGGCCACGTAACACGAAGTTCCGCTTTCCTCAGTCAACAGTCCCGAACGAGAGCGGCGCGCTCCACCTCTCCGGTTACCTACTGTACTGCGGTCAGCTGGGCGGTACTTAAACTACACGGGCTACACTCAACAGGGAACAAAGTTCGAAATGAACAAAAATAACAAGTAGAGATCCAGTGATCAGTAATGGATCCAGTTAAAGGAGATGAAGGCATGAGCGAGCACGCCGCGAACCTTCTGGGCTCTGGACAGCAGTCCAACCGGACACATCAAAGCTCCAAAAGAATGTCAAGATACGTGAAAGTCCTGGTTGGGGTAAGAGAAGTCTCAGCATGTCCTCTCGTGCGAGGCCGGTGGAGCTACTGACATTACTGTAGGTTATATCAGCAACTTCAGATCGGAGCTAACGTTACTTTCTATTAAGTAACTTAGTAGTTCATTTTGTTTATGTATTAGGTGAGAGAAAGTTTATATATCTTTTATTAAATCATATTAGTTGTAGATCATTTGCAATGCTATGCATTGAATGTTAAGGCTTTATTAAATGAGTTTTAATAAAGGTTTTTAATGAATGTAAAGTAGACTGTTCTGAGATCACACGGAATAAACTGGCTGTACATGAGGAAATGTTTACCATTAACCGCATGTTACTAATAAATAACAAGAATAAGCCACATTTACCATCATCTGTAGTTCAGTCTGCAACAATGGGTTGTTTTGATATCATTTCTAGCATTACACATCTGTTCTTTCACCAAATAATCTGATAAATACATGAATGTGAAATGTATAACAGTCAAGTGAAATGCACACATCATCACACGCGCATAACGCATGTTTTGGAAAGTTTTAAAGCTTTGGATGAAAGGTTGTGTTAAAGAAGCTTTTGTGGTGGCGAGTTGGCAGATTCATAAAGGAGGAAGGAACATGTTCTTTTTTGGAAGTTAATAACGAAAGCACTCGTAAATAGTTAAATGTAACAGAGCTACCCAGCTTACAATCTTTGGCTCAATCTTTGGAATTAAAAAAAAAACGAACAGGGAAAGTTAGAATATGTTCTTGGAACATGGGAACCGATCGCTGATGTTCCAAGAACGTTCCGAGAACAGATATCCCAACGTTCCCTTTTGGTTTTCCTGGAAAGTTTTCTTAACATAAAAAGAGAACGTTCCCTTTAGGTTTGGGGAACCGTCTTGCTACCTTTGTATTAACGTTGAGGTAATGTTCTGTGTTTGACAGGTATCTGCTTGATAGTCCACTCCTGTGATCTAATATTTTGCTCAGTGCAACCTCTTCTTAAGGCTAGAATGACATCATTTAAAGTTAATGCAGTCATCAAGCCTCAGTTCTTTGTTAGTCGGAACAGTCAGATATGTGAAACATCTGTATATCATTAAGGGGGGGGGGGGGGGTTAAGCACACAAAGGCCTGGACAGATGCCTAATGTTGTCAAACACATAAAAAGTGTCAACAAAATTGCGTTTTAAACTATATGTAGGCTATGTAAGGAATTGATTTCCTCACAGTTTTATTTTTCAAGTGACTTGCAGCACATTTTTAAGTGTGTGTTTCCTGGGGTTTGAACCCCTGACCTTGGCGTTATTAATACCATGATGCACAGCCAGTTGGGCTTCTGGTTTACCGCTGCTGTTTCTTGCATTCCTGTCCAACAAACATGTTTGGCGCATCAAATGGTCCTGAAGCTCAGTTGATGTTTCTACTAACACTACATTCATTGATTGTATCAAAAGAGGAATTCATTCTTCTCTGAATCTTATAAATGGATGTTCAGCACAGTGAGCTCTATTGTTTTTGTCCTGTACAGATCCTTGTGCTCTGCCTGCTGGCTTTAATTCTCACAATCATATTTATACTGAAACTCCACTGCGTTGAGAAAGGTATCGACTATTCATGTTCTTCATGTTTTATGATAAATCAACATCACATAGACACTAGTTCTCGAGATTCTGCAGTTGTTTACTTGCTTTTAATTTCATGTGTTTTGTTGACTGATAGTTAGCAGCTGTAAGGATCGCTGTGTGTCCAAAAGTCGTGATGCTAAAGCGACGTGCTACTGTGACGCCGCATGTGTGAGTGAAGGCACCTGCTGTGTGGATTATGAGGAAGTTTGTGTGAAGCCAAGTAAGTTCTCTCTGTTTCTATCCCTCTTCTTATTCAGTCCATTACTCTCTGTCTCTCTCACTCTCACTCTATCTCTCTCTTTCTCTCTCTCTCTCTCTCTCTCTCTCTCACTCTCTCTCTCACTCTCTCTCTTTGCCTGTCTATGTTGATTCGCAGTCTGAAACTGAAACGCAATGCAGTGATTTTCAGCGTCTAATCTGATTGGCTGACATAACCACCAAAGTACTGTTTACAAAATGCCACATTGTTACAGTTTCTAAAAAGAACCAAATGTGCCAACGCAAGCGAAAATTAAATATACTAAAATGTTCTTGAAATACATTAATTTTATGCTAAGTATACTGCAAATCCATTTACATCTTATGTACTTAATGAAAATACACTGTGATTGTATTTGTGGGATACTGAATTGGTATACTTAAAGTCTGCTAAATTGGAACAACTAATTTTGTACTTTATATACTTTAAGTCCAATTAAAGATACATTTAAGTGTTTTTGATCGTGCTAAAGTGGAACTATTGAAAATATGCTTTAGGTACACTTTAAATATCTTGCATTGAAGATTGATTTTATAAAAAAATCATAAAATCCTTATCAAAAGTGACCTGAGAACACATTTTTAAACACAGGCTTATTATGAACAAATGTTCATAGTGTATAAATAGTACTCCAAATAAAGGTTAATTATAATTTTATATCATTAAATCATGACAGTAAATCTGTTAATTGCCAATTCTGCTAAAATGTCAACCTTAGCATGAAAAAAATATGTTTTTACAAGCGGTTTTTAGTAACAGCACAGATTTTAACATTTGGTGGTTCAAATACCCATGTGAGATCTTGTTTTATTTTTTGTCCATGATTTTTCATGGTCTGTTAAGAGCCATTTTCAGGATTGTCACATCTATAACGATACATATTCCTCATAAATGGACAGACGAAAATTAAAACAAAGCAACTACTTCATGTTCTATAAAGAGGCATTCCTCCCCATTCATTGGGTATTGTAGCTTCAGGATTGTGTATTTTATTTTACAGAAATTCTAAGTTTATAAGCGTCCTTTTTTTGTCACATCCATAACACTTGTTTATTTCTCGTTTTTTGAATATAATGTTTTTTCATAGATGTTTTTCATTTTTTGATGTTTAGACTCTATCAACAAGGGTTCAGTAAAATTTAAACAGATGGTTCAATACAATGGTAACAAATTCATTCTCCGAGCATTTTTATGTCACATCCATAACGCAAAATGTCACGTCCATAACGCTGGAATTGCGCTAGTACATTTAAACTATACTTAGTAAGAAATAAATGCATGTTTAAAAAATTGTTTTTTTTAACAAGGAAAGTTTGTCAATTGATGTTCAAAAATACATTTCTTTCTTCTGGATAAGCAGATTACTGCCGATCACAACGTCTTCACACATTTTTTCCGTATTATTATATAACATATATTCTGTAGATACGACTGCCTTGTCTTTCTTTTATTCATTTGAAACTTGTATTTAGTCCATTTGTATTCTACCAATTTATATCCTTGCGTCTAAATGACGCTTACAGGCTAAACAAACTGTGGTTGGTGACATTACATCACTCTTTTCCTTTCCAAGTGGGTGGTTCTTAGCCAAAATAAACTACAATGTGGACTTAGTTCATAGTCAATGTCTGGTTAAGTAGGACTCTAAATCTGAAATAAAAAACACGTTTTTAACAGTCTAACTTCAGCTAACCGCGTTTGTCTGTCTGGACGAACAAAAGAAACAAGGTCATATTAAATGCAGACACTGAGCGTTCAACCAGGGCTGAACCGGAACACCCCAGAAACGCCTGACTCTGCAAACACTACACAAGAATGTCTCTTTAACACCCACCTGTTAAAAATTCCCTCCGTCAAGTGGCTTTTATCTAGTTCGGATATGCGGTAGAAAATGGAATGGAATGGAAAGTGGCCTTTATCCAAGATAGGCCTCCCAGACGTTTTTTTCCCTGCTTGTTTTCAATCGGCTTTCCAACTCGCACGCCAAATGTTCCTGCCTGTGGCGCCTGCTGTGTGCATTGCATGTGTGGAGCGGGATGGGTGGATTTTGCTTTCATATGGTGAATTGCACATACTCCATCAGTGGCTTTCTGTCTGTCGAGACGGACTCTTTTTCTGTCCCCAGTCTGTTTTTTTAACGAGCAACTTCGCCTGTCATACACACAAAAAGCCACAGAGCTGCATACAGAACGTTTTAGTCACTTTATTGTAAGCTTTTGGTATGTTTGCTGCGTATTACTTACATCTTTGTTCTAGCATAAAGATTCAGTGATATATTTATCAAGAAGATTGCCGGTAGATGCTTAGACGTCATGTCTGTAGACACTGGATATACATATTAGTGATGTTTGTTGGATCTGAGAGGTGTTTTAAAAATCATAAACGTTGCATGAATCGCTTTTGTGTCATTTTAGTTTGACATTTATTCAATTATTCATATTGTATGTACTTTAACACTTTTGACTGCATTTCTTTATGAAGCTTCCATGCAATGATCCATGCTATTGGGATCCCCTATCCACCTTATTTTGGGCGTAAATGTGGGTGCCGCCATCTTTAAGGTGTTTGTGTTTAGACTTGTAGTGGTCTAGACCACTATAACTAATGACAGTCATATTATTAGTGAGACGAGTGTGCTGTTTTGACTGGCTAGTTAATATTCATTATGGAACCCAAAGGTACAAGCCTAATGTGTGCAGTTAGATGTTGCCATAATAGCCGGTACAAACGTAGAAAATGTCTACAAAACATAATACACGCACCAGATCTGAATCTGGATGTCACGCACCCTACGATCTCCATCCATTATTCATTATTTTAGCCTACTGGAATTCCTTTCTCCTGGACAATTTACCTGCTTGACTACAATAACTAATAAACTATTACTAACGTTTATTAATAAACGTTCAAAGGCAAGAGTTTACAGGGAGAGTGACACTAAATGTAAAATATATATAAAATATCCGAACATATTTAGCATCTAAAACAGTATGCAAATAGTGGTATTAAAATATTAGCAGCAGTTAATTTTTTATATGTCTTTAGCAGTCAACAACTTAATGGGCTAAAGCAAACTTACCTGCCAGAGGATCGCAGCTGCATGCCTAACAGTACAGGGCTTGCCCTGTCATTACATTTCCTTTTTATTAGTTTGCAGACGCTTTTATCCAAAGCCCATTTAACATTTTGTCAACACACTATACAGTAGGCTAGTGCTAGCCTTCACCAGACCATGTTACTAGGAGGATTAAAGCTGAAGCAAGCAGGGGAGAGAATGAACAACATTAAATATTGTCTTTATTTATTAGACATAAAAACAGACAGTTATTGGTTAGGATGTTTTGAGTTGTTTTTAGAAAGTTGTGATGGATACTGCAGCTCGGTGGAGACCTGCCCTACAAGAGCAACCCGCCGTCTCCATTCTTCCGTTATTAGTTGGTAGGATCAAGGAATGTTTTCTCCACTTTGACTGGTATTCACATCTGGTTTTAAAAACACACATTTGTGGTCTGTCATTTATACATTTCGAATAACTTTCCCACTGCATGTTACGTTACTGGTACGTCTGTACTTTTATGATAGCACACCGAAGACCCGCCAACTCCGAGAGAAAATACGAATTGAATAAATCCTCATATTTTTACTACCATATTTACTGTAAGCAAGGGTTCTCAACCTTTTTGACGCCACGGCAAAATTCAAAGGCCCCCTCCCACTCACAAAAACTCAATAGAGTATTTTATAGCTTTACACTCACTAGAAATACATTATTCATATTAAAAATGGCAAAATACTAAGACAAAAAAAAGATTTTGTCTAATTTGAAATGATTATAAAAGCAAAAGTAAGCAGGACTCCCCTGTTGAGAACCTGCTGTAAAGTTTAATATATAAAGTTTATATATGAAACATTCTCTCATTCAAGGGATTCTTCACCCAAAAACTAAAATTCTGTCATCATTTTCTCACCTTCGAGTTATTACACATCTGTATAAATATCTTTGTTCTGTTGAACACAGAGAAAGATATTTGGTAGAATGCTTGTAACCAGACAGATTTTGCCCCCCATTGACTTCCATAGGAAAAAATACAATGGTAGTCAAAAGTGCCCCAGAACAAAAAAATGATAAAATCTTTTTTTCTACAATGGTATGGTATGGTACCTACAAGGTACTATGGAGCAACTCGAAGGTGAGTAAATGATGACAGAATTTCATTTTTGGGTGAATCATCTGGAGATGGTTTGATGGATGAAATAAGATTGATTTTGGGTGGACTATTTAAAGAGAAAGTTCATCTAAAATGACTGTTTATCTCTGTTTCTCTAAAAATCCTCTACTCTCCCTCACGTACGTTGAAAATCATGGGATTCATTTATTTATTTCTGTGAAGCACAAAAGGACTTATCTATCAGAATTTCCCAGCTCACTTTCACTCCTTCTGTTTCTCATCTCATGTTTGATATTATTCATGTTTCAACATATTACAAACCTTTCCTATGATGCACATTAGAACGTAGGATGTGGGCACACCTGCTTCAAAAAAGACCAGAACATTCATAAAGATGAAAGACTTCTATAAGAGTTTGTTAGATATCATCTTATGTGTTCCAGAAATAGAAAACACTGTTCAAGCAACAAGACAGAACAGATTTTAAGATCCCTGTCTTTGTCCTGCTCTGTTTCACCAAACACCATTCTGTTTATACAGCTCAACTCTGGACTTGTTCTAAATTTCGTTGTGGTGAGGAGCGTCTGCCGAACAGCCTCTGCTCTTGCTCTTCTGACTGTTCGAACACGGGCGACTGCTGTTTCAACTATAAGAGCATGTGTGAAGGTAACCAACATGCATTGTTCTGCATTTTTAACAAGTTTATATACTGCACAGTGTATAGAGAGAAAACCCCACGGGATAGGGATTTGACTGATCATCTGATTCGTTTTTGGAAGTCGACACCTCTGTTGTTTTAAGAGCGACACGCTTGCTTTGTATTAGAATGTGTAAAAGATGCACAGGCCAACGGTGTTTTACATAGTGTTCACGAACAAGTCAAAAATCTTGCGACAGAAACTATGTGAGCGAGGTTATAACAACACATGCTGCATGAATCTGGCAGACATACACTGTGACGTTCAGTCATGCGCGTCCAACCAGAGAAAATCCCTGCCAGAGCCACGGATGTCATTTACAAAATAAGAGATCAATCATACTTAGTTGTTTGTTCTTGATTCCTGTTCTTTAGTTTAATTGTAGTGCTTTGCATTAGCGGTGTAAAGGTTGTGGTTTTGTTACCCAGGGGACACGGATATTCATAAATATATCTTGATGTATACTTTGAATACACTATAAGTCACTTTGGAGAAAAGGGTCTACTAAATGTGTAAATAAAGAAGTAATAGTAATAGTTCTGAGTAGGTACATACCAGTTGAACCACTAGCGCCGCTGTGACGATGTGGTGTTCTTTAAGCAGTAAACTTCACTAACGGTGTTCTCGTGAGCAGTTGTTATTCTTTTAAATATTTTCATGAACATTCGGCTGTTTTTAGACACCATTTGGTTGGGTTCGGATGGGTTTACTTGGATGGGGTTCGGATGGGGTGACATATAGCCGCGGGACCATTCCAAATGTTCATTTTCATCATTTCTAGATGTATCGTGGTCCTTCCATTCCAGTGTCTGTTGAATTTCAATGAAATCAAACCTCATGAGTGACAAAGTCATCCAACAGCAATGTGAAAGACAGACAACATGACAAGACACATGAAAACTATCATTAAAATATCATTTTCATAAATACATGTAGAACTATTACTGTTGTATTTCGTAAAAGTGATTATGAACTTGTTTTCTTTGCAGTATTTGTTTTGCAGTATCTGTTATTTTTACCCGATTAACCTGCAAATAAATGCAAATAAACAAATATGATAATTTTATGTAAATACATAGCTATAATTAGTGAATAAAAATAACTGAAAATTATTTTTAAAGGGTCTCCATGTAGTCGTTGTTCTTCCGAACCACAATTTCGTGATTTTTATTTTTTTGTCATAGATCATTATTATTAGTCACCCTTTATGTTTGTCACTGGGTTTTTGCTAAATTTGAAACATTAATAAGTATTAAAGGTACCGTTCTCCATGATCCCAGTTTTCAAACTTTAGTTTCACACTATTCACACAAAATCACAATATTATTGTGCGTGTGTGTGTGTGTGTGCACCTCTAAAACACTTTTATAAAATGTCCTTTGAAGTCCTGTTTGCAAATGTCTCCTGGTCAGTCTGCTTCTTTTATTATCCAACTTAGGTAAAATGTGAAAAGGCAAAACCAACACTTCTGTTATTAGTGTCACTGCAACCGGTTTGACGCCAATCATTCCGGTGTCATATCCCTCGCCATAGTAAGGAAAAGAGGAGAGTCCTTATCATAATGTGATCTCTAACAAAGATTGACGTTTGCACATGCACTAGCAGACCTCCGTAACACTTCTCAGTTCTGATCGATCTGCGTGTTTTTAACTGATGAAGTGAAGCTGACGCCATTTACTGTTTATTGCTAAAAGCTAAAGCTACACGTGCAGTGAGAAAGGAACCGATCACAACAACATGAGAAGCAGAAGCTCGCTAACGTGGTGGGGGTGGGACATCTTCAGACACATGCTGTAAGCGGGGAACCAATCACGACAGAGTAAGTCAGCTTTACCAATCAGACTTTAGTGGATGTTCATGTTTCGAATAAAAAAAAAAACGCTTTATATTTCACTCATTTCAAGTCTGTTGTTCACTGATGTCCCTCTTCTAACAAAACGACTGGATTTCTTCCTCCTTCCGAAACGCTCTGATTGGTAAAGCTGACCGGGTCTGTCGTGATTGGTTCCCTGCTTAGAGTGTGTGAAGATGTCCCACCTATTGGGACTGTTGTGATTGGTCGGTGTCTCAGTGCACATGTATTTTTCATAAACCTTAGCTTTGAGCAATAAACAGTAACAATGGCGTCAACTTCACTTTATCAGTTAAACACATGCGGATCGATCGAAATGTAACGGAGGTCTGCTAGTCCATAAGCAAACTTCAATCTTTATTAGAGATCACAAATGTTTTTCCTACTATGGCGAGGGAAATGACACTGGTCCGAATGGCATCAGACCGGTTATATAAATTAATACTAATAACAGAAGCGTTAGTTTTGCCTTTTTATATTGCACCGGAGTTGGATAATAAAACAAGCAGATTGACCAGGAGACATTTGCAAGCAGGACTTCAAAGGACGTTTCATAGAAATGTTTTAGAGGTAAGCACACACACACTATATTAGTGTATTACACCGAACAGCTTTCACAGTCGATGTTAAAGTCATGGAAGCTGTTATTTGACTTGGTTATCTTAGAATGTGTGTAGCTGGATTCTTATTACCAGCTGTAGGACTGTGATGAAAGTGAAAGTAGTTTAGTGTGTAGCTCAGTCAAATATTTACAATCTCTGATAACCGAACGCTACTCCAGCGGCTCTTCCACTTCTATAAGGACGACTTCGCCCCTTTTTTGGTGTATTCCTATGGGTGGAGGTTATTAAAAGCACTCGGAATGGAGACATCATGTACCCGGGAATTAGAGGTCTGTAGTACGATCCAGCCTTTCTCTGTAGTCCTTGAAAAGCGATTTCTGTTAAAGACAATATCTCGCTTGGCACTGAACATTAAGCTTTATCATTTTGTAGGTATTATTTATTTTATTATGTATTCTCTAACAGTTATATTACACACTAACTGAAGGTTGAAAAATAGGATCGCGGTGAATGGGATATTACAGTGTTTTTCTATTTTCTGAAAAATAGCAAATTTAGACATGCAAGATTTCGAAAGGACAGCCATAGTTGCCATAATTTAATTTAAAATCTGTGCGACCTCATTTGAAAATGATACAGAAATAACATAAAATTATCATGTAAGTGTCTGATTGTCCTGTATAACATTTATATTTTTATTCCTATTTTTTAAAGGATACAGTGGATGTAGAGTTTTGTGGATGTAGACTATTTCCAACCTTAATCTTCCATCGAATTACATTAAAAATACATTAGACTGTCCCCTGAAGGCTTTGTATATTCAATTCTATAATTTACTTTCTACACGGAATGCTGTGACACTACATTGGGCTAATGGTTTTGGTTTTGAGTATTTAACAGCGCATCTTTGTGGTAATTGTAGAGGATTTTACTGCTTTAGGGTTAGTCTGGAAATGAAGAAAGAGTTTTCATGTTCGGCTGATCTGTCCCTTTAAGAATTTCTGAATAAACAGGAAAAGGAATAACACTGGAAAATCACAGATGTGGGCTGTGTCTGCTTGTAATTAGCTGTCCTCTCTTCTTAAAAGCCTGTCGGCTTGATCACAGGCGTGTCGTGTCTGAAGTGCAGCAGACTTGATAAACACTGGGCCTGGATAATATCTCTGATCCACATGTTAACATTAGATGACTGGACTCTCAGAGAGGCTTGATGGAGTTCTCAGAAAGCATCAACTTTGACTTTCATCTGCAGACCACAAAAGAAGAGTTTTTAAGAATGTTTATAACCCCACATCACTGAACCCCATTTACTTCTTCCATTGTATGGACACAAAATCAGAGACATTTTGAAGTATCTTCCATAAATAGAAGTACACATATTAGTGATGCGCGGATGGCAGTTAAATCCGCGGGCGCTGCGGATGACCTGCGGATGATCCGCGGGTCGGGTAATAAAAAAATACATTCTGATTCATTGCGGTTGGGTCGCGGGTGGATGATATCATATACAATATTAAGAAAATTTCTCAAAAATACGAATATGTTTTAAATGCATTTTTATTAAGGTGCTAATTTGCAGTAATTTAAAAGAAACCGTGTGGGAGCGTTTTAGCGAAGTGGTTAACAAGGATGAATCAAGTGCTGGGTATGTTATATGCCCTCACGACTGTGAGGCACTGTGTGTATATGAAAGCCATAAGACTGGTACCTCTTATATGGTACATCATGTGTGTGCTAAATCTAAATATTAGATTTAAGCATTTACAGACAAAGACAGTGCTAGAAAATTTAATGAGTAATTAAAGTGACGGTCGGGTCCGGGTCGGGTGTGGATATCTATATCAGAGAAAATGATACGTGCGGCGGGTGGCAGGTGGATAATTTATTTGAAGCAGCGGATGCGGGTGACATTTTTGCTTATCCGTGCATCTCTTACACATATACACTTTCATTTCTCCTTTTTCATCATTCCGTCGGTACAAACTAAAGAAAGAAAACGAAAAACAAACACACCTGGAGTTTCACATGACATTCTTTCTCTTTCTTTTTTATGTTCTCGCAGGTGGAGAGACGTGGTTCAAAGAAGACTGTGAGGACATCCAAGCTCCTCAATGTCCCGCAGGGTAACAAACTCTTTTCTTGTTCAGAAATGAGATGTTGAATGGCAGGCCTGTGTTAATGCCAGAGCTGTGACCCGGCAATTTGCAAGTCCATCTACAGTAATGAGTCTTTGTGGGTTTTCAAGCTATATCGCATGTGTGGGGAACATGCGATATAGAGAAGGAAAAAGTACTGAAGTCGTTTGCAAAAGTAGTGGCATCCAAAAGTCGAAGAAAACTATTGACAGTTTTTTGCAAGTTTAGTTTGGGTCTTTAGTCATTTTTGGTAAAACCCTGTATGATTTGAGAATTTTTTAAGGAAATCTGAACGGTGCAAAATCTATAATGTTGAAATCCTAACCGCAACCCCCTCTTCATTTCCGGCCTTAAACAAAAACTTTTGGATCCCACTGTATACACACAGTATTGAAAATCCCTTTAAATGCCCTTAGAAGGGCGTGTATCTGTTAATGTCTGAGTAAAGGGACTGTGTGCTCAGTGTTGTCTTTTCCAGTAGCTCTACTATAAATTTACCCTCAAATATATTCAGATAGTGCCCTTCACTAGCATAAACATGAATAATCAACCTAATGAGCCTTATGTTTCCTGTGGAAGTGTTTTTGCAGCCTCTTCAAAGTCATTATTTTTATAACAATGCGCCACAACAACATATGTTTAAACTCTTAGAATTCTGCAAATAATTTGAAACATGAAAACGTGTCTAAGAAAATGACACAGCGGGCTTGTAGTTTACAGTTTAGACCTAAGCCATTCTATTTGCATTAAACCTTTATAATAGTTATAGATTTTTTTAATAGTGTGACAATTTACATACATTAGGCAAATGCTCTGTGGGTAATTCTGTTCTGTATTTCTAATGGCACAATCTTTCATGTGAAGAATGATAATGTAAATGCTTTAGGATGTGTGGTTTGTGGGGTCTGATGTGTGGGAGTAGAAACGAAAAAAAACTGATTTCACTTTATGGCATTATGACATAACGAAACAAAACATCTAACATGAAAACAAACTATACAGAGAGGAACAATGTGCCAGGTTTAATAAGTTCTGTTGCCAAGACTTGTCCATTGAGTCACTTATAAAAGAACTAGCAGAAGACATTGTGATCAAAGCAAGTAGAGAAAAAGAAATTCAGGTGATTCAATGATTTTTTCACTTGAAATGTTATTTTTCTGCAAGAGTAACTGCTGTTAAAGGGGACATCTGCACATGATATATATAGCACACATACTTAAAACTTCAACTTTCTTTCCTTAGATTTTCCAAACCACCGCTTATCCTGGTGTCTTTGGATGGATTCAGGGCTGGATACATGGATGCTTATAGCGGCTTACTACCTGTCATCAACAAACTCAGTATGTCATACTCTAACTCCGTGTATGGTTTATACTTCCTGTTTAGTGCATACTTTAGTCGGTTTTAACTTTTAGAAATATATTTAAAATTGTACTTTTTTTCCCACTGGGATGGTACCCTTATAGGTTCCTCTTTGTACCTTTACTGGTATACAACTAGTGATGGGCCGTTAACGTGAGACTCTTATCGCGAGATAAAAAAAATGTCGCCGTTAATCTATTCTCAAAGTTGGGTTGGGAGCTGGGTCTATACTACGCAAGCTATGATGACTTTCACCTTGATATTTTAGCGCGGATGTATACCTAGCTGAATTGCACTGTACCGGGCGAGAACAAGATTTTTAAACTCGCATGATTCGCTCAATTTATGTCATTCGCGCTGCCTCATCATCTCATAACCAGGGCTTCATTCCCACGATTCGCGCCGCAAGTAGGTCTATAGTGTCTTTGCATTGACTTGACATGTAAATCACTCGCGCTTGACGCGCCATTCGCGTTTGGTCTGAACACAACATAACGTTACTGTGAAATTACCGCATCAAAAGTGACGTGCTAACATGGATGCAGCTATGAAGCCGCCGGGTTGCTTCAGGGAAAATTTATTTTTAAGAAGCTTCCCAATGGAAACATCGACAAGACTAAGGTTGTTTGCACCTTGTGCAATGCGGAATTGGTTTAAAAAAAAACACTTTCTCTCAACAGGTACTGGTCTAGCTTTAGTTGAAACCAGTAACTTTGTATTGAGATCTAATGTATTATGGCTCCTGTATGACATATCGCTTGTTGCTCCCTCACTCTTTGTAAGTCGCTTTGGATAAAAGCGTCTGCTAAATGACTAAATGTAAATGTACTGTAGGAGCTCTTCCAGTCTCAAGTACCACCTAAACGCAAAGCATCCCTTAGCTAATGCGCAAGTAAACACAAGTTCATCTTATTGAACATAATTTATTTTCATCACCAATTATCATAGTAGAACAGCTTTCTCAAGCAGTTTGTGATGCATTTTGGAAACAGGAGATGAGCCCCTGGTCTAATGCGCCACCTGGCTTGAGGAACCCGTTCTCAAAGACTTACTTTTAGTCATTATTTGGGTAGCACACATATTCTGAATGCCTTCGGCAGAATTCAAATGAGCCATTTTAATCTAGATTAATGAAACGCCTCGTGTAATAAATACTGTAATGAATATAACAGTTTTTTTGTTTTGTTTTTTTACAGATATTATAGAGCAAGTCAAAGTCTCTTCCAATAATGTTTTACTTATTCAGAGAGCCAACATTCAGAAACACAGGACACGCTAACACAGTGTTGTGTTGCTTCATGCTCAAGAAATGATAAAAACAGTTCCTGTATTGGCACTAATTCCTTTTCTTATTGGTTATTTGTAATCATGTGTTTTTGGGTGTGTTCACTTCCGTTTCCTTTATATTCGGGTTGTTAATGTGTTTGGGCATGTTTGGTAAAGGGTGGGCGTGGGGATGGCCAACTTTCTGTTGACCGTACAACAAAATGTTAGTTTTGTCAAATAAAACTACTGTGATGTGTACAGAAGTGTCCAAGTTTCTTAGTCTCTAAGGCAAAATTGTTGGATGCCGAAACAGTTCCTTTATCAAGAATTTAAAAGTTCCTCTTTCCCTTTTACTTCAGTTGTATTACAGTAAAATATTGTCTTTCCTATTATAAACTGATCGAGGTTACGTCATCTTGTTTTTCAGAGAAATGTGGGACGTCTCCACCCTATATGCGACCTGTTTATCCAACCAAGACCTTCCCAAACCATTACAGCATTGTGACAGTAAGTGGCAGGTAGAAATTCATCCGTTATTGCTTATTAAAAGCTAAACGGACAACATGTAATGAAAATATTGATGTTAAAATAGCTTTAGTGAATAAGGAAAATTGTCATAGAAATGTGTTTGAGCTGAAAAGTGACATTTTTAGGACTGATGAAACAGCACTGTTTCAGGGCATTTAGCCGAATCACATAGTGAAACCAGGAATTAAATCACTTTTTAAATTGTCAATCTGTAACTTTTTGTTTAAGAAATGAACCAAAATCATTTGAGCAAGTACATTAAAAAATCAGCGCGTTAACTCACCCACATTCACAAGTAACTTGCAGTTTCATGTCTGAATCAGAGATGGCGATAGAGAGGCAAAAGTTACGAATTGCAGCTTTAAATAGTTAAGTTTTTTGTTGACAGACCAGCTTATATAGTTGTGTTACTAATCTGTTAGTTGGGGTCTGATCAAACAGAGTTTTGTTTTTTCCTCATGATTCCTTAATAAAACCAACGTTTTCCACATGATAAAACATCTCCCTGTTAAATGAAACGTGTTTTTATCACCCCATTGATTTCCAATAAGTGAAATAGTTGTATGAACTGTTGTTTTTTAAAGGGTCTTTATCCAGAATCTCATGGAATCGTGGACAATAAAATGTATGATGTGACTCGCAATGCCTCCTTCAGTTTGAGAGCGGCTGAGAAATCCAATCCCTCATGGTATCAAGGTGAACCAGTGAGTGTATACTTACCTATAGATCCAAAACTTTCTACAGATTCTCTAAGCACGGTTTAAGGTAATATGAGGGTGGAAGATGGGTTAAATATGGTAATGTTTATATTTGATTTTTTATAAATATACAGGACATTTACTTTGTCCCTTTTGTGTTCCTGTTGGCTTGTTCACTGTTAAACAATTTTTGTAAGGGATGAGGAGTGTTCCAGCAAACTAGTCACCATTACTTTGTGTTGAAAGAACAGCACAGCGGCAAGTGTGTGAAGTATAAACACCCTATCAATTAAGAAAGAAAGGTGTGTGCTGTGCATTACACTTCATTTGCCTAAAATATAAACAAGGCTTTAGCTTTCCATTACTGAAGTCAATACACATATATATACTGTAAATATATGCAGCTGTGGAAAAATTTAAGAGAGCATTCCCATTTTTCATTAAATGAGCATTTCTAGATGTACAGTATTGTGGTCATTTCAGTCCAGTGTCTGTTAATGTTTAACAAAATCAAACCTCATGAGTGACCTCAAGTCATCCAACAGGAATGTGAAAGACTGAAAAGGCACATGAAAACTGTGATTAAAATCCATCTTATCACACAAAGACTTGTTTGAGGTCTTAGAAAAATAAAGAGCATCTTACTTTTAACCTGTTACTCCAGTGTTCGTTTTCTGCAAATAAATGTAAACAGACACAATATTTTTTTGTAATTTGGGAGAAATATTGTTAGTAGTTAAAACAAAATGACCATTTTACCCAAACACTGATGAGAGACCTATTAATAGTAAATTCTCTTACATTTTTACAGTTGCAGAAAACAATTGAGACCACTTCGAAATTATTTGACTAGTTTCTTTGAATTAGTGGCAAAATTTCTCCCAGATGCTAAATGACAATACTTAATAAAAAATTTCATTTTTAAATTGCAGAAAACTTTAATGCATATTACATTCTCTCAGTCTTTCACACCGCTGTTGGGCTACATAATGTCATTCCTGTTGTTTCTTTCTTTTGAAATTAATTTACATTTAGTCATTTAGCAGACCCATTTATCCAAAGCAACTTACAGAGAGTTCATGAAGCAATGAGCGATATGTCATACAGGAGCAATACTACAATAGGTGGTAATACAAAGTTACTAGTTTCAGCAAAAGCCAGAACAATATCTGTTGAGAGTATTTTTCTTATTTGTCTGTCAAGTATTCACAGAAGTTTTAAGTCGTTTTTTGAATGTTGTGAGAGATGTGGTTGACCGGACTGAGTTAGGAAGAATGTTCCACCAGGAAGGAGTTGTGAAGGAATTTTTAATTCATCAGACACTGAACAGGACTTGACACAATATAAGCAGAAATGCTAAGGCAAAGATTTCTTTTTTCCACGGCTGTATATTGTCCATTTAGATTCCTTTGGTCTAGGTCTTTAACTTTCTGAACTTGGGCAAGACAAAAGGAAAGTCGCACATATCCACTGATGCTCAATTGTCACGCTTGTTTTTGCATCACGTGTGTCACTCTTGTCTCAGTTTTATCATCAAACTGTATCTGAGTTCTGGTGTATTGTATTATGTGGATAAAAGGATTTGTTTAGCAATAAGTAGCTTTTGCGCTTAGCTTTTATGCAGTTTGCCATGATCAGTCTTGAGCTTAGAAATGTTGTCATTAGACTACAGCGACTAGATTTGTGGTTGCTGACTCTAAGCTTTCTTCTTGACCGTGTGGACTGTGTGTGCCAACAGTTTTTCCTTGTAAAGGAACTTGATGACTAAATACAGCTTCCCATATCTTATCAAGACGCAATATGCACTTGATTGAAATGATGAAATGTTGTCTCAAACTATTGACACAGCATTTCATCTGAACCACTGTTGGCGGAACGAGTCACTTGTCTCTTATCTGCAGTGCATCTTTTGTCTCGTGTGCAGGTATATTCAATTCACTTCTTCCTGTGATTGTCTGCAGATTTGGCTCACAGCTATGAAACACAAACTTAAAACCGCAACCTTCTTCTGGCCTGGATCTGATGTGCAAGTCAATGGAAAATACCCAGATTTCTGGATGAACTATAACAGGTGGATGTTTACACCAACACACAGATCGTCATTGATGTGCACTTGATTGCATTAGATTATTTACAAAACAAGCAGTTAGTCACAACACTTTTTCACATTTTTTAATAATTTTACACCCAAATGTAAGTTATTTCATCAGTTACTCACACTCATGTCATTCCAAACCTGTATATCAAAGAACACACATTGGACAACATTGGTCCCCTTTGATTTTCAAAACCACTATGACATTTCTTAAAATATCTTCTTTTGGGTTCCACAGAAGAAAGACTCACATACAGATTTTGAATGACATGAGGGTGAATAAATGATGACAGAATTTTGAGAGTACTGTCCCTTTAAGGACCAGGTTTATAATTAGATGTTTGCTGTACACTGCAAAAAATCACCTCTTTCAGCTGCCTTAACTTTTTAAGTGAAATCGAATTGGCTTTATAAGTCAGTTGAATTTAAATTATAAACTGACTTGTATTTATTTAATCAGTTCATTAATTTAAGTTCAACTGACTCATAAAGATTATTTGATTGTACTTTTATTTAATTAAGATTTTTAACATAAGCGTTTAAGTTGATTTTTATAGTGTACACAATAAGAGATGTTTAACAATCTTAAAAAAGACATTTTCCTCTTGTAGTCTCTCAAAATGAGCAAAGATTTTGTTTTTTAGGAGCATTTCCTTCGAAAGCAGGGTCGCAAAGATATTTCATTGGTTGCATTTGCCTGAAGGACAGAGGTAACGCTATTACTTTGTTTTTTACCGTAATTTATTGTTTTAATCTTAATTTTTATTCTTTACAATCTTAATGTCTTTGAAATGTGAAGGAAAAAACATGAAAGCGATTGTAATGTTCTGTTTAGGCCTGACTTTTACACAGTATACATGGAAGAACCTGATTCTTCTGGACATAAGTACGGACCAATGAGTAGCCAGGTAAAGGCAGATCACTAATTTTGAAATGTTATATTACCCCAAAATTTTAAATCTGTCATCATTTATTCATTCAAACATGTGTGTGACTCTTTCTTTAGTGGAACACTAAGGAAGATATTTCGAGAAATGTCTTTTTTTGTTCATACAATGGAAGTCAGTGGGACTCTTTAAAATATCTTCTGTTGTGTTCTGCAGAAGAAAAGAAAGCATGTGTTTCAATTCACAATGGTGACGTCACATCTGTATGTCGCAGGTTATCGAAGCTTTATTGAATGTTGATAAAATGATGGGTCTGTTGATGGAGGGTCTCAAACAGAGGCAGCTGCACAAATGTGTTAATGTGATTCTACTGTCTGATCACGGTGAGCACTGTGACTATTCTTTATAACTTCCTACTGTATATTAATATGAAATATAATGGACAATTCCAGTATTCCATACTGAACTTGCATGTCAATGATGCACTTCATTTAAATCATTGATGTTTTGAATAATATAATAAGAGAAGGAGGATTTTAAACACGCAGGCATGGAGGAAGCGTCGTGTGATAAAGCCCAGTACGTCTCCAAATATCTCACAAACATTGATGACATCACCGTCATCCAGGGCCCTGCGGGGCGGGTCCGTCCGAGACATCTGCCTGATGAATTCTTCTCCTGTGAGTCTTTCCTGAATGATTAGTGTGTATCTTATATGTGCTGTTTTGTACTTATAAAAGTTGATCTCTGCGATGATGTTTAAATGTAAACCTCTTCTCTCTTCCTGTGCTCATCATGCAGTCGATTATGAAGGTCTGGTGAAAAACCTCTCGGTATGAACGTCACAGTCTCTTTACAGTACATACTTTGAATGGCTTTCCCGATTCAGTTTCAACCCGTCCTTGTAAGATCATCTAAACCATGTCATTTATATAAAAAACTCAAATAAAGAAATGTTCCTAAATGTTTGACCTCTAGTGTAAGTTGAGGCCGATACAATGGTTGAATTATCAATCAGTTAAATGGTCAACTAATGTTCCGCTTTCTGTTTCGGGAAACTCAGCTCTTATCATCATGTCGTAGTCGATCTTCTCAGATTAAACTTCTCGATCTATTTCTCGCTTTTTTTCTTCCAAGTGTCGGATATCGAATCAGCCAATGAGACCGTATCTTAAGGAGCACCTGCCCAAGCGCTTTCATTTTGCCAACAACGTTCGTATAGAGCGAGCTCATCTGTACATGCTGCCGCAGTGGCAGGTGGCGCTGTAAGTGTTTCATTCACAATATTTCACACCTCAATCGAAATGTGACGTAGAATTAACCAATAACATCATTGTATTCATGTGTGTTTGTTTTACTAACCTCACACGTTTATATTCACAGGGAATCAGTTTGTGTCTTTAAAATGAGCATATTTCCAGTCGAAAACTGTTTTTTTTTCACAATGTTTTGTTTTACAGGACACGCAGTGAAATTAAATACTGCACTGGGGGCTTCCATGGATCTGATAATGTTTTCAAGAACATGCAGGTTGGTGACATATCACTTGTCTTGCATCATAGATGGAAATAGATCAATTTAAAATAGCACTATTACACTCTACAAAGTAAATCCACAAGTGTGTCCAAAATTCGCCATTGGCTAGGAAATTATTTTTTATGTACCACTGATGCTTACAGATGGCCTGTAAAATGTGCACTAAGTCACTTTATTTAAGAACACTTCAATGATGTCATTAATGTGCTTTATTTTTACACATCATTTTGTACTTGATATACTAAAATTATACTTTTTTTAATTATATTAATGGTGTCTGAGAATAGCACAGTTGAGTGCCCATAAGTTGGTCTTGATTCTAAAAACTATATTTTGTATATACAAAACTAGTTTGTGAAAATGACGGGTGTTCAACGATTAATCACATCCAGATTAAAGGTTTGTGTTTACATAATATATACATCTGTGTACTGTGCATATTTATTTTGTATTTATAAACATATAAACATACAGTACATGTGTATATATTTAGGAAATATTTGCATGTGGGCGATTCCATGAAAATGTCAACCTTACCATGAAAAAATCTAGTTTCACCAAAGGTTTTTTACTATACAGCACAGATACTAACATTTGTTGGTTCAGAGCTCGTTTTATTTTTAGTAGGTGATTTTCTTCAGGATTGTCACATCCATAACGGTCCATATTCCTCATGAATTGGCACATGAAAATAAACCATGAAGAGGCATCCCTCAAAAAATCCATTTGTTGGGTATTATTGTTTTAAACCTCATGCTTTTTTGTCACATCCATAATGCATGTTTATTTCCCTTTTTTTAATTAGAAGATCTGTGCATAGACTGATGTTTAAACTTTATCAACAAGGGTTTAGTCAAATATAAACAGATGGTTCAGTATATTGGTAACAAAAACATTCTCTTTGTTTTTATGTCTCGTCCATAATGCTGGAATTGCCCATGGATATATTAATATCTATACAGCATATAATTTTTATTATATATAAACATATATTTATCTTAAATGTATTTCTGTGAAGGGTTTATAAATACAATTAAAATTATAAAAGGAATATGCACAGTACACATACATATATTATGTAAAAAAAACTTATTAAAAAAGATCTACAGTTTATAGTTGATATACAGTATATGTTATACTGTACAAAAGTGACATAATACGATAAACGTTATATAACAAAAGATTCTTAGTGAAGCAAAGAAATAGACAGTTTCTTTTCTTGATCTTGACAAGCAGTGACACGATAGTGACCATGGGCTGTCAACTCCAAAACTAAAGACTATAATGATGGAAGTTTTTAATGAGTAATTATGTTATTAGAAACAAGATTATAGTTTCTTTAGTACATATTGTAAGAGAAAATGGTTGTCAGAAGGGCAGTCTGTTATCTGTTTCTCATAACCTGACTTTAACCCGCTCAACATAACAGGCCTGATCCACCAAATAAGGGATTATCCTCAAAATCCATACTAAATATTTCTTTGATCTGTCATAGATGCCAATGTACATTTCTGATCTGGTCAAAACTAAGTTTGACATTTCATTTCTGCTCGGGCCTGTATTTATGAATGTAATGAGTTCTAAAGAGCAAGTCATTAGTTTGGGTTTAAAGTGAATTCATATTAAAGGTTTAGGATGAATTCTCAAAAAGCAGATTATGATGGCCAGGATTTTCCCCAGAAACTGCGAAAAATCCTTCTTGTGAACTTTTATCAGATTCACACGAAGAGAAAAGTTCCTGTAAACTGGAACTTTTTTTAACATACACAAGTCAAATATATCGTTTGTAAGGCTCTTTATTTATGTCTGTGTGACGTCTGCAGCGTTACTCCTTACGTCTGTGTTTATGTGGTTGTCTAGGAATGTCTAAAGCAGCCAGACGGCTTACAAAAACTTCTCAGAGAAAATCTAGAGAGGGATCAATGTTAGTGACTGAGGTAAATAACATCAAATGTAAAAAATGAGGTTTGAGAAATGAGATTCTTACAGCAATAACCTTACATTTAACATTTACAAAATTTATATTTTGAACAGTGATCATTTCTAAAACTCACTAATACTTAATGTGCGTGTGTGTGACTATAATTAGTATAATGTGCTGTGATTTATATTTAACTGCACTGTTTTTGGAGCTCTCCCAGCAATTTATAGGGAGTTAACCGCACCGTTTAATTACGTTTGGGAGGTGGGGAGTGTCTGCATCATCATCAGAGAGGACCAGCAGGAATATTGTCCTGAACCCAGTGATTAACTAAAATCACTAAAATCCTTTATGATGTAGCTTTAGGGTGAAGGGTGCATTAAATCCCCTGTGTCTTGACCACCAATCACTTAAAATTCGGAGAAAATTCTCTTTATCTGCCATATGTGTGTATGTGACCCACAAAACCAGTCCTGAGTAGCACGGTTATATTTGTAGCAATAGCCAACAATACATTGTATGGGTCAAAATTATCAAAAGTCATTAGGATATTAAGTAAAGACCATGTTGCATGAAGATATTTGGATACCAAAACTTTATTTTTGTGAGTGGATGCAGCAGAAGCATGCCTACAAACTTCACTCACTCCTGCCCGCTCTTTGAGAATTACCCTCTCAAGTTTGGTCTCTATGTATAGCTTAGAATGTCTGCTTTGGGGTTCATCTTTTCTCCACAATGTCTTTACAGCTTTAAGCCAAAACAGAGCATTAAAACTAGTTTCTTCTTAGAAACGGCCTGCTAGAGCGCCATTTTCTCCGATTCCATAGCTTCAAGTAGTTGTATCTCGGACAAATATTGTCCTATCCATACAAACCATACATTAATATAATGATGTTTATTGATATAACCATGTGCTTGCATTGAGAAGAGGCTGGGGGATCCGAGATCCAGTAAGGCAGTGGTTCCCCCAAACCCCAACCTATGGAACTCGATTGGGAATGTACAGAGGAACGCGATTGCAAATTGATAGAGGGCAATGTTCTGTCTGAAGCTGCTCGTGGCCGTGCAGTCTCATTGTAGGTCCTGTGCAGTGCAATTTTAGGCTGCGCACAAAAGCTAAATATCTACAAAGTAGGCAAATGTCCACTCAGAAAGCAACATCAGTTACCTCTACATCATCTTAAAACACAGGTAGATCATATAAGTACGTTTGTCTTTCAGACTGTAATTTGAGAATAAACACAAGTCTCTCTCTCTCTCTCTCTCTCTCGATGAGTTCAGAGTGGGCGTGAAAGGAGTGGCGTGTAAATAAAGTCCCTTTTCATATATTTCTGAACTTGGACGCCTGTTTAAAGCTGTTGACAGATAAACTATTGCTAGTTAAAATCAATGAAACACACACCATTTTCCTGATCTGTCAGATTAATCCTTTTGGAATCATGCCCAAAACACTACAATTTTGTAATACTTTTAATGCAAAGGGCTTATGGTTCACAATGGTATTTTAATTGAAACCATTCATTTCTGTGAAAGTTTATTTTGTTTTTATAGGTAGGGTCGTTACTTTTATTATCTGTTCTTTTGAGATCAATATGTCATAGACAGGTATTTTTTGCTTTTTTACATATAGTTTATATATACTGTATATAAACTATATCTAACATATTTAGCACATTACCTCATCTATCCTCAGTGTACAGGTAAGGGGGGAGCCAGTTTATAGGGGGGCACGACAATGAAAAGGTTGAAGCCCCATATAAGAGGTCAAAAAAGACTTGGGGGTCAGTCAGATTTAAAAAAAAAATAATAATATACAAATCTAAAATTTGTGCAGATAAGATATGGCAAATATAGTGAATGAATTATTTACAAAAGTCTGTTACGTCTTTTTTTTATGACTTTCATGTCTTTTAATAATTAAAGTGCTTAATATCATTTATTGCCTGTTTATTGGCTCTCTAAAGGTAGCTTGGGCAAAAAAAGAATGCTCATGCTCTTTCGTTGTACTGTATTCATCAATACTATGATGTGACAAACAATCTCCGAACACTTATTTAATAGGGTCGTCATCAGATACTGGTGGGTGTAGCTTGTGTAAATAGCCTCAAACAACCAGATGGGCTTTTTAGCAATGCCAATAGACATTCTGATAATATGTTTATAATAGATTAACATGTTTTCTATTGAAAACTATTTTTTAAAACGTTAGAAGATTTTTGGTCCCATTTCATGGTGGAGACCAACAAAAGACATAATTCAATTTGAGCATTGGCTAACACTTCTAATGATTTTGCAGTTTGGTTGTTTCAACGTATGCTTGAACATGCACGTCCAAATTTAAACGTTGGGTAAACTAAAAAAGTTAAATGGATTAGAAATTGTGTTTGGTGTATATGATGGCACTGCACAAAAACCTAAGATGCTTCAAAAGAAATGTTTTCAAGAGGTTTGTTGTAGACCTGTTGCCTTAGAAGTAAAAATCAGTTCAGATTTACAAAGATTCTTTGGCATTAACTGTAAGAAACAAGTGAGATTTTGGTGTCGTACAACAGAAATCCGATCTCACCATAATAGAGACAGACTAGAATTACATACTTGGAGACACTAATGCAAGACATTTTTCATCACTTCAAATGGTTCTAGAAGCCATCAAATAGTTATGATGTTTGCTAAGGCCAAGTGAAATTCAAGTGTTTATAATAATTATGATTCATTACAATGTTTGCAGACTATTTTTATTGGATATGGACCAGCAATTAACTATAAGACAACTGTGGCTCCCTTTGAGAACATTGAAGTTTATAATCTCCTATGTGGTAAGTTCAGCGACGTATGAGAACGGTTTGATAAGATGTAGGATTTTTCACCCGATTTTTGAGTAAATATGAGAATAAACATATTTTTACCTGAGGCCTACTTTAGTGCCGGAGATTTATCTCTTTTATAAGCAGGTATAGTGACTGAAAAACATCTCTTGTCTCTTTTTAGATCTATTAGGTATTCCTCCTGCACCCAATAATGGCACGCATGGCAGTTTAAACCATCTGCTGAAGAACCCCCCGCACAGGCCGGTATACCCCGCAGAACGTTCAGCCCCAACGACGTGTACCCCTGTGACCGGGTCCATCCTCGACCCCCGCGGCTGCACATGTGACTCTCTCACCGAGGCAGAGGTTGGCATCATTTGTCATGTTGTGACATCATCATGTTTTTAATCATTGCATTACATGCTAAATTTGGCTTTCCAAATCTCAAGTTTTGTGCAAAACAAAACCGTGCAACATAAAAAGAACATTTCTCCATAAGTAAACATGGACATTTCTTACGATAAAACTTTTGTCTGAGGTCTGATTACTTCACTGTTTGATACGGTGTAATGCTGTTTCTCTTGAACTGCCTGTTACTAAATGACAAAGAACAGGATAATACTGAACTTTATTTTGGTTACACCCAAGGTTTCCTCCCTACTCTTATGGTTTCCTGTCCATTGTTGGGTGTGAAATGAGGATATGCTGTATACATTTTGCTTTATATGACTGGGTGTTATAATCCCACTATTTCAGCACAGTTGAATTGCCCAATAGGACATTTCCCACGCCTTATGCATGACAGGGGGAAACAGTCAAGAATATCTATAGAGGTCTGAGGTTTCACTGGGTTTGTCGGGTAGGCGTCCTCTGTGTTTCGGGGATAAATGATTATTAAAAAAAAAGAATACTTACCTTTCCTTGCTTTTATCAGAGAGACGCATTGTTATAAGGTCATCTGGCAGCCCATTCTGTGTCCATCCGCCTCAACCACAGCCATTGGCTTCTTCTTTCTGCACCACTGGCCAGTTCTTGATTATCCTCCACTTCTCTGAAAGTGACCTATTTGTCAGCTATGGAGACCTCTGCATTTAACAGGTGCAGTGAGTAGTGAACTCACGCACTGCAAGACGTGAACATGCATTCAACCAGAGCAGTGGGCAGCTATCACTGCAGCTCAAGGGCACCTCAGTCTTACCTGCCGGCCCTGAGAATAGCACTGGCAAACTTCTGATCATGAGTCCGACTCTCTAACCATTAGGCCATGACTACCCACACTGTTAATGCATGCTCAGTGCCCTGGTCCCGTATGGCATAACATTACAACATATTACCAAAATCAACGCCGTATGCACCTCTCCCTTGGCCAAGGCTGTTCTAGGCCCACTAGCACCGTTAATGCATCCTCAGTGTCCCCTTTTACCTATGGCGTGATACACCATTTTATAACGTGGTCATTTGGCAGCTCAAATTTGTCCTTCCGTTTCAACCACACCCAATGGCCGCTTCTCCCAGCAACAGTGGCAACTTCTTTGACTACCGTCCGTTGGGGAAAGCCCCTGTAGCCCACTTCACCTGGGAACACTTTCACTGCCCATCCCAGATCTTCAGCCTCCGCTGCCATGTTGGCATACCAGAGATTCTTTCCTTCAAATGCTTCATTAATGGCCTCTTCTCAAGGTACAGTCAACTCAACTATGAGGACTGTCCTACTGGAGCTGGACCACAGAACTATGTCCGGCCCCAGGTTGGTCGCTGCGATTTCTGATGGGAAATTAAGTCTGTGGTTTAAATCAACTCGCATTTCCCAATCCCTGGCTACAGTATATTCAGCAGACCTAAATATGGGGTTAAGGGCTTGGCCCCCGTTTACTGCCCCTGCCGAATAAAGGGTTATATTTTTAGCGAGTTAGCCTGGCCGCTTTGGGGGATGGCATTTGCTACCACTCTCTTAGTCTCTACTGTTGGTGCCAACTTCTCCCCTGTGTCAAGCAATTCTTACAACCCACAAGAATATGTTTGAGGTTTGGTGGAGCTGCAAATAAGTGGCAGGTTGGATCCTGTCCACACCAAACATGCAGATTTTTTGGTGAGGGCAGCACATCATATGTAGCTCTTCTGATAAATCTTAGTCTGTTCCATACTTCACAGCTCACTCCAAGTGATTTTGCATCGTTCAATGCCTTCCCACCTCATCCAACGACCTTGCTGGGCTTGAGAGACCGCTCTGGCGCATCTACTTGCTTTCTCTTGTCGTCGAACCTCCACTACTACCCGGTGACGCTCTTTCCTTGGTGTCGCTTTTCGTCATGTGGGTGTGGTTGATGCCAATACCAAGTCCCCCTCTGCCATCTTGAACTTGTCCCACAATGTCCTTATGTCTGAGGGCTGCCTTTGCATCTCCTAACGCTGTTGTTGGGTTCCATTTTCTCGCCGTTGCTACTGCTGGAGCAGTATCTCTTACACAGGGATCTCAGGATTCTTTGAGCGTCATCTCTAGCATTTTTTTGGTGGATTTATATTCCTCCACAAGGCTGGAGCTACATTTCCGTACAGCACACGAGTTTCAGCTTCCCAGGAAGAGCTGTATTATTGATTTTTTTTAGTCTACTGGCTGTCTCTCTGTTCCCCATCTTTAATGTCTGTGGTGTACCACCTTCCAAGGCTTTTTATGGGCTTTTCCGGGACCATCAGTATGGGCTCATAATTTATACAGAAACCGTCGTTGGTAAGCTGTCTATTCCTTTGACAATAGAAATGCTGAAAATTAGAAAAATATCATTAAGAAATTAAATTATATTATAATTTATTTTCCCTTCAAACCTATATGACTTTCATTCTTCTGCAGAATACAAAAGAGTATATTTTGAATAATGTTTATAATCAAATAACAATGAACCCCAGTGACTTCTATTGTTTGAACACAAAACCACTGAAACATTGGGGGCGAATGTATTTTTAACAATGATATGACTACAGTACATTGTTTTGCATGAAGTTCTTCTTTTTTGTCTTATTTTCAATAAAGTGTTACATTTGTCTATTGTGTTTTAGGTGAACCGTCTCGACCAGCGTCTCATCGACACACATTCCAGTGAGTTGAACTGATTGTCAGGAATAACAACAAAATATTTATTTATTGAGAATACTATACAGTAAAACCTACAAATATGTACAAATAATGATTCTAAGAAAGTGACTTCTCTTCAGGTTCTAATGTGAAAGGCGTTCATTTGCCGTTTGGTGTCCCGCGGGTTCTTCAGGAGCATTCAGATTACTGTATCCTCCAGCACACCTCATACTTCATAGCATACAGCAAAAACTCTCTCATGCCTCTCTGGGTCTCATACTCGCTGAATGCAACGGTGAGACGCGTCTCATACATTTAGAGTATTTTACACAATGTGCATCACCTTCCTGTTGAAACAGGAAGTTGAGGTGGGACTTATTGACGGCTTCGTCTTCAATATTCCCAAAACGAAAACCTAGAATCCACTCATTCCAAAGATTTCAAAGAATTCAAAAAGACGTTTTCTTTGAAAGACGACAAAAGCAAATTTGAAGTGAAAGTGAATGAGGACCGGGTCTGGCAAACCTAAAAATTGTCTGAAATTACTATTATTATTCAATCTGTGATATTTGTGAATCAATTATTCAGTTCAAATCTATGTCGACCGGTTCTTATATCTTAATCTAAGGAGATCTAGGACATCTGTTTCTCACCCAAAGATTTCATGTGGCTTCTGAAGTCTTGGGATGTAGCTCCAGACAAGTTAAACTGATTCTTTAAAGTAGTTTTATTCTCAGGTTTGGCAGGAAGTATCACACAATCGCTCATTCTAGACTGCCACTGTGTTCCCCAGCGGGAGGTTTTCTTCAGTATTTTCCTATGATGTCCAGTGGGACGTGAACTTCACCTCTGAGCTCCACCTGTATCCACAGACTAACACCCTTTCATACTATTTCAACCCTTAAATGAAAACTTAAATTCAAGAATAACTTGAAACGGATAACAAGATCATATGAGATATAAATCTGAAGAGGGTTTGGTGTATGTGATGGAGGGGATGGAGAGAGATGCTGTCAGTCATTATATGGGCAGACCGAAGAGCAAATCACAGATTCAGTGTCATCCAGATCTCAGAGCATTGCTGGGGGTTTTCTGAACTACATGCCGTGTTTTTGTGGTTTGCGTTGTCATATTTATATATATAACTATGCTCTTTTTGCTAACCCAACTTTAGCAGCCAACCAAAAACATGAAACAGATTAAAGGAAACTGTCTTTATTTATAAAGCATACTGCAAGCAACAGCTTCTGTTTTTGCAATCTATTAAAAAAAGACAAGCCCAAGTTGATGAAATGTTATCTGGGCGTGACATACAGAATAGATAATGATTGGTTGGTAAATTGGTAAAAATAAAGGAACTTGCTTCAAAGAATCAGCATGAAACTATTTTATAATAGCCAAAACTTCTTTTTTGAATTTGAATACTTGTTAAAGAGCATGTTCCCCGTGATCGCATTTTCAACCTTTAGTTAGTGTGTGATGTTGCTGTTAGAGAATAAATAATGACTGCAAAATGATAAAGCTCCAAGTTCAGGGGGACATTGTATTCCAAGCGAGATATTGTTTTAAACAGAATTCGCTTTTCAGGGACTACAGAGAACAGCTGGAATCGGACTACAGACCTCTTCTTCCCGGGTACATGATGTCACTATTCTGAGTGCTTTTAATAATCTCTGCCCAAAGGAATATGCCAAAAAGGGGCGAGGCCTTCCTTAGAGAAGTGGAAGAGCCGCTGGAGTAGCGTTCGGTTATCAGAGATTGTAAATATTTGACTGAGCTACACACTAAACTACTTTCACTTTCATCACAGTCCTACAGCTGGTAATAAGAATGCAGCTACACACATTCTAAGATAACCAAGTCAAATAACAGCTTCCATGACTTTAACATCGACTGTGAAAGCTGTTCTGTGTAATACACTAATATAGTGTGTGTGCGCTTACCTCTAAAACATTTCTATGAAACGTCCTTTGAAGTCCTGCTTGCAAATGTCTCCTGGTCAATCTGCTTGTTTTATTATCCAACTCCGCTGCAATATAAAAAGGCAAAACTAACGCTTCTGTTATTAGTATTAATTTATATAACCGGTCTGACCCAATTGGTCCGGTGTCGTTTCCCTCGCCATAGTAGGAAAAACAATCTCTAACAAAGATTGGCGTTTGCACTTGCACTAGCAGAGCTCCGTTACACTTCGATGGATCCGCATGTTTTTAACTAATAAAGTGAAGTTGACGCCATTGTTACTTTTTATTGCTCAAAGCCAAAGTTTTTGAATACATGTGGACTGAAGGGGCACCCACCAATCACAACAGCTTGAGAAGTGGATGCTCGCTGATATGGTATGGGTGGGAGAACACACACACACTCTAAGCGGGGAACAAAAATCACGACAGACCCGGTCAGCTGTACCAGTCAGTGCATTTTGGGAGGAGGGAATTTATATTGACTGGAAGAAAAAATTAAAGCGGCATCTAGTGGTGTGGTTGCAAATTGCAATCAACGGCTGACTCCACCCTCCCTTTTGAAGCACTACAGGGGGTGACACACATTTTTACTTCTTTGCCGAAGGAGGTAACATTTTTTTTTTCCACAAATTTGTCCGTTTAGGACTATGAAATAGCACATTCTAAGATAATAAAAACATAATGCTTCATTATGTTAGTTCTTTATACACCTCTGAACACATAGTTATGTTTATTATGTTGCATTTCTGTCAATAAATCCTCCAAAAAATGACACACTGGACTGTTCAATTAGGTCTTCATTCAAAGACTTCATTCAATTAAATTGTTTAATGGTGTTCAGCATTACAGATTAGAGTAAATCTTGATATAAGAATAGTTTGTGCAGGAATAAGGGACAAAAATAGTAAGTAAGAAATTTGTTTTTGCATGCTTGCTTATAAACCAGCAAACTGTCAAACCACCAAACATTCCAGACTGGTTTAAAAATGTCCAGACAGAATGTGGTTAGGTGAATGTTTTGCATGTGCAATGTGCAAAATAGTGGAAAGTACAGTCACTAATAATGTGACGACCTGTTAGAATCAAGGTTCAACAATACCAAATTGTAAGACTTAGGGCCGGTTTTCCAGACAGGGCTTATGCCTTGACCCAGACTTAATTTATACGTTAGGGGTGCCTATATACAACTAACACTGAAGTATCTTAAAATATATCTGTGAGATTGTTTTGTCTCAAGATGAACAGTCATGTTTTTGGTGAAGTCTATTTAAAAAAAAAGTTTAAATAAAATCAACTCTGAGTAGAAAAGCGCCTTTTTTTCCATTGTCCAATCGAATGAATGGAGAGGCGGGGCTTCCCATTGTGGTGATGGAACTTTCCGTTGAAACGAAAAAAGCAGCACAGCCTCATGCTTTCAAACATGAAAAACGTGCTCTGTGTGATCGGCCAATAATAAGGCCTAGTCCTGTCTTAAAATAATCCCTGTCTTGGAAACCGCCCCTTTATGTTTAGAGACGTGTGTTACTTTAGCGCTTAATGTGTTTATTTGAACTCATGTGTTTGAGAACACGCAAACACTCTTTCCTCTGATCGCTGTTGTCTCTCTCTTTGTTGTGTGTGTGTTGAATAAAGGTCAGCGTGCAGTCATCGGTGAACACATGTGTGCGTGCTGATGTACGTGTGCAGGCCAGCTCCAGACCGTCCTGTTCCTTCTATAAGAACAATTCAAAGCTGACCTTTGGCCTTCTGCATCCACCAAGTGAGCTCAGTTCAACATTTTTTTCTATGATAAATGAGACTACTACTTTAACCTGCTATTTTTCTGATGCAATGAAATTAAAAAGCGACATGGGGATTTTCTCTCATAATATATTCCTCTCTCTCTGTCAGACTTGAGCCCCACGGGAACTGAGTCAGACTCTTTAATTACAAGCAACATGGTGCCCATGTTTCCTGCTTTCAGAGGTACACACAGCACACATCTACAACACTACACCCACTGAACTCTCTTTCTTATTTCAGAAACATTGCCGAGTAAAACATTTTCTTTGGTACTTGAAGCCGTGCAGACATCCAAATACAACATTATTATGTTTCATGATTTCATATGTTCTACGTTTTGTATTTGTTTTGGGGAAAGGGAACGTGGTCACCCACAATGACTTGTCTACTTTTATACTTCAAAGCTCAATGAAAGGCAGTTGGATTGTCTCTCCAGTTCAGACTATACCCATCATTTCCTCCGGTGCTCTTACTCTTTCTTCTTTGATCATTGGTTGTAAAATTTGAGAGGGTTCAATTTCTACTTGACTCTTTCTGTTGCCGCCAATGGCCTCGTGGGCTGTGCGCTGATGTGTAGTTGATGTAAATGCTCCTTTTATCTCTCTCTCTCATCCCAACACTTAGCATCCTCTCTAAACTGTGCTATCAAAAATAAAACTATAGATCTTAAGAAAGAACCTTCATGTCACCTTAAGAAAAAAAACTACTTATATTTATGCCCTATTGGTGGCACTATAGAGCAAAGATTTATTAACATGCTTTGCCCAACCACATTTGTGCTGTAATTTTAAAGTCTGGAGCCGTCTGGAGCTCCCACATGTCCTTATGTCCTTGTTTTTTCCCCTGTCGGCAAATTAAATCATTACGAACATTAACATGTCCATCAGAGGACAACTCAAGAGCAATGTTTTTATGTAGCTGCATAACACACAGATATAAATATAAAAAATAATTATTCAAAGTCAAAATAATTTTTCGTCATATGTTCAAGAACTATGTACAGGGAAAACGAAAAACGTACCTGAATATTTCTTAACAGACTCAATGTAATACAATACAAAATACATTTGCTGCTAAATTTTAAAATGTACATATACACAGATAATACAAAGTACAATACAAAAAATGGGGAAGAATGGAATTACACAATAGAATTACACAATAGAATTACACAAGAATCTAAACAAATATTATTATTGGCCTGTTTCTGCACAGCTCTGTTTAAACTAGATCAACGATGTAATTTCTGGTTAGTGATGTCATAAGGGTGGAACCGACAATTTTATTTCATTATTTAAAAGCCATAGAAAGTAAATCACTGACTCAGGGTCTACTGTAATATAATGAGAAGTATTATGTAGAGCTGACTGGACCATGTTAACAAGACTCTTCATCCAACCTTTCATTATTTAAAATTTTCACTAAATGATTGTACGTTTTGTATGTTTTAACTCAGAGTCTCTTCGGTTGTAATTTCAACACCTGCTAATGGTAAACGCTCTATTTATTCTATGTTATGCAAGTGTTTAGATCAATGTAAAAATCAACCATTTCATATCAATACATCCATACATGAGATGATTCATCAGCATATTGTATGTTTTCATTTTTCCGTAACAATGTATTTATATTCTGTTTGACTAAAATTGTACTATTTTTAATAATCATAGCCGACAGTAGACGGTTTCAGCGGCAACAACATAAAAAAACGCTGTGGCCCAAACTTAACTTTCCGGTAGACCCCCGCAAAGAATCAAGAACTGTTTAGCTGTTTTAATTTTATGTAATACAATTAATATACAACAAAATATGTATGTAAAGTAAAATTACATTTAATATTAAATTAATTGTAATATTATTACCAAAAAAAAACTTTGGGCCATGCACGTGTGTCCGATGAAACTGTCAATAACGATCTTGAATGTGGTTATAACTTAATTGGATATCATTTAGTTTCATTGTATTTTCTTGTCATTTAAAGTCATTCCACACAGTTTGCCTTCATTCTCTCTCATACCGTAACTGAGATGTCCTTAATGTTTATTGTTTTTTGTGACAGATATTTGGGATCACTTTCACAATATTCTGCTGGTGAATTTTTCACGAGAGCTGAACGGCGTCAATGTCGTGAGTGGACCCATATTCGATGTTGACTTCGATGGGATCTATGACTTCATGAACAAGGGAACATCGTAAGTTTTCAACATTTAACCCATACTGATCTGAAAATGGATCAGTTGAGCAGATTTAGTTTAGAGTTCACCTCTTTCTACTGCAAAGATAGAATAGGTTGATAGAAAAGAAGATATTTTTGCGAATGTTGAAAGCCAAACAACATTGAACTTCATTGACATTCCATTGTATGATCACATTTCAAAGACATTTCTCAGAATATCTTATGTTGTATTCCACTGAAGAAAGACTCACATACACCGACACCCACATGAGGGAGAATAAAGGATGACAACATTTTTATTTTGGGGTAAACAGTCCCATTAAGTTTATTAATGTGAACTGTACAAAAACACTTAAAAAGACTGTAAAAAAAGGAATAAAACAGCCGCTGGGGCACCAGTAAGTTACATGTTTTTTCTTTAAATTTGCAGTGTTTTTCTGTAATTTAACTTTTTACCGTATTTCAAAAATCCACTGTAAAAAAAAGTAATTTTACAGCAACTGGGGTGCCAAAAAAACTATTCTACCGTAATATTACAAGCTTTCTTAAAAAATCCAATCTTTTTCAGTTATTTGATCAAGTTAGTTGACATTGTTTATTGTAAATAAACAGTCCATTTCTGTAAAATTATTTTATATATTTTTTTTCTTATACGTGATAAAACTTTTTAAACTTTTCATTTTTGTAAAATTAAAGTTTTCGATCGTGTTTAATTATTATAACAAATGAATAATGAAACTCAACCATAACTGGCATTAAAAAAGCAAAAACTGGGCCTGTCATCTGGCATACTGCCCCCTAGTGGCCAAATGTGTTTTTGATTTGTTAGTGGACATAGTACAACATTACAATTCTTCTGTATTCAGATGACACAGGGATACAACATACAGTTAGCAACTGCGAGGTCATGGGTTCGAATCCCACCGATTGACAAGCTTGTCACTTGTAAAGCTTAAAGTGTGTTACTTTGGATTAAAGCAAAATGCATGAATGTAATGCACTTTCACTCTTTTCAGGAATGGGCCTCCCATCCCTACACATTTTTTTGTGATTCTTACTAGTTGTAAGAACTCCAGTCTGCCTGTCCTCAGATGTGACGGTCTACTGGATGCTTCAGCTTTCATTCTACCACATCGACCTGATCACTTAGAAACATGTCACGTATGTAATCGCCTATAATACATCTCATAATACATTTAGTTTATCACTCTTCTCATGTGGTTTTATTATTTATTTCCCCAGAACGGCACTGATTTTTCATGGGTCCGAGATTGGGTTCGGTTTCACACGGCAAGAATCAGAGACGTGGAGCTTTTGACGGGCTTGAGCTTTTATCACGACCGGATTTCTGTTGTTGAAACTTTAGAGCTAAAGACTCTGCTCAAAACATTTTAGAGGCGTGTGAACCTTGAGCTCATTTGAATGTCTCTGCCGGCCATGAACAGAACGGATCATTACAGCGAATTTCACCAGAATCTCTTTCATCTCCCAAATTGGAAAAATTTGGAATCTATTTATAAGTGGGGAAGTACCGGTCGGTATAGAAACGTTTGCCCATTGGTTATCAACACACAAATGTTAGTGATTTGTGGTTGATTCTGCTTTCAGCCGATTCCAAAACTCCAGGCCAAGAAATAAATTGCATCAGATTTTTCCTGCAAACAATAGGAAAGCCACATTCACCGCAGGAATCACTCTTCGGCTGTCAATGCACAATGCTTTTTGTTTGTTTTTGGTCCTCCAAAGAATCGAAAAGATACTCTTGACAGCATGTGAAACGTCCAAACCATTTCCTAAATTATATAAGTAAGGATAGTGGTATTTTTGTTGCATTACAGAAATAAAAACTCTGTCATCATTTGTTCACCGTTATGATATTCAAAACCTGTATCTGACTCTGCAGTGAAATACAAAAGAAGATATTTTGAGAAATGTGTTCATAAAATGGAAGTCAATAGGGTTCGCTGTTATTTGGTTATCAACGATCTTCAAAATATCTTTTTTTGTGTTCTGAAGAAGAATGAAAGTCATACACGTTTGAAATGACACGAGGATAAGTAAATGGTGAAAATTTCTCATTCTCATTTTTGGGGTGAACTAAGCCTTAAATGTCAGAATATCACTTTCTCAGGTCAGTTTTGATATTAAGCTTTATTCCTTATTACAGTTTAAAGTTTGTCGTTTGTATAAGGGCTTTTCATTGATTGTCTTTTGGTTTATATTTTGGAGCAGTACTCTTGTGGACCATACAATGATAAAAATGATGACATATTTCACAGTTGTGTTGTTTTGTGTTGCTTGTTACCTTGAAGTATCACTGTTAGCAGGATAACTATAATTCTGCTTAAATATTATTATTTAAGCTACATGTTGTGTTTGGGTCAATGCTTTGTTGTCCATTTATTGGTATTGTGTGTTTCAAAAAATGTAATAAACAATGTTTCTTACATACAGTGAGTTAATATCACTTTCTTTATGGACGTTTTAAGCGGTACAACATAAACAAATGTTACAGTATGTGGCCCAAACTTATCTTCTGGTAAACCTCGCAAAGAATCAATAACTGTTGTGTAGTTTTACTTCAATTGAATACAATTAATATACAATAAAATATTAATAGTAATGTAAATTAAATAATATAACTGCAAGCAGTAATCATCGGGTTCGAGCAGTCTAAGGGGACTAAGGTCGACTGCCTTCGCTGACTACGGTCAGGAATCGCACCATAACACATCCGCAACGGATGACACTTACCCATATCCAGAAAAATGAAAGAAATGGTCAGCAACGGTTAATACAGACCACGCATGCTTACACTCATATGCAGGTTTAAACAGATAAGGGACGAGTGAAATTAACCAATTCTCATGTCTCTACGATGTTCTGTTCCAGAGATATAGGTCTAGCTTAATGGTTGCTAAGTTAACCTGTTTAGTTGCTATGGATGTGGCATGGCACCTGCCATACATTATGATAGACGTGTATACATTTTTTTTAAGGCTTAAGGCCAGGAGCATCTTAAATAGATACATTGATTCACATTCATAATATTCTAGAATGCCATGGCATTTAAATTATGCTTAATTTTATACAAACACCTCACATAATACAATATACCCCATTTTGATGTTTGCTTTGAACTTCAGGAAGTCATGTTTACCATGTCTAAATGCCTAAATTTATTGAGCTGCTGCCATGTGACTGGCTGAGTAGCAATTTGGGTTTACATGCAATTAAACTGGTTTTATCTAATAAAGCTGTGTTATATATATATATCAACACTCATCTTAAAAGCAAGCAGACATGTGCTATATTTATAGATGTGTAAATATGGAGCAACGTTTAATGTGTAATACATTATATTTCTAACACTGTCTTCCTGTGAGACACATTTCATTACACACACATGCACACTCTCGATCACACAAGACACACAGAACTATACAGTGCATTCAAACTCATATGATACAGAGGGAAATGATATCCATAAACACACACGCACACTACACACCTTTATCCTGCACATATTTATCGTTCCTTTAGCAAAGCTACATGCATTGTGATCTGGTGACTCTATAAGAAAGCCATCGAAATGAATGTCTCTTCCTATGAGCATCACATTTTGCATGCTTGTTAAGTGTTATAATATGTATAATAGTACTACATGGCAAGTCAGTTGGATTATTTATTAAGGAGTATCGACATATAACATACTCGTTTCACGCTAATATAATAAAGGACCCTGTTATGGTCACAAAACAAAAAAAAACTCAACATGATTTTGATGATTATTGACCTAGAGAGTCCAAAGAAATGAACTGAGGTGGAAATTTTGAAATTGCTTGAAAATCCTTGAACAAGTTTGAAAAAGTAGTTTTTTAAATCATCACCAATAACTCACAAACCATTTGATAGACATCAATGGTTCAAGAGGCAAAGTTGTTATGAATAAGGAGATCTATCGTTTGATATCAATAGTTTGTGTATTACTCAAATGTCACGTGACGAACAGTTGTCTAGGCCACCAAAAGACATGTGCATTTTGCCATTTTTATTATTATAGCGCCACCTAGTGTCCAAACGCCACGTTCTTTTTTATGTGACATCCTAGTGATGGTCTCCAGATATTTCCTGAGCCCCTTGCTGAAATGTTAAACCGTTGTTGATTTGAGGCCATTTAAATGTGATAGGCTCCGCCCATTTTTTTATTTTGGGGCCCCTAAGCGATCGTGAAAGGAAATTTCAACTTTTTTTGATAATTATTTACCTTCACACTCCACACAAGTCATCTACATTGGTTTGGGTCTGATCGGTCAAAAACTCAGGGACAAGTTTGCGAAGAAAGGTTTCTATCAATATCTGCGATAACTCACAAACCATTTGATCGACAGAAGTTGTTCTAGAGGCAAAGTTGTTTAGAATAAGGAGATCTATCATATAATACAAATAGTTTGGTTATATGTCAAGTGTCACATGATACACAAATGTTTAAGCACTACTAAAGCGTTACTTCGCCCCCCGGTGGCCAAATGAGTTCACATTTCTTACAGACCTTAAGGACCTTGAGATGAATAAGCCCAGCGAGTGTCGTTTTGATCGGCCTCCGTTTACCCGGTGTAATGAGTGCTCAAAATTCATTGGCCAATGGCGGCCATGTTTTTTGACATACGTCAATGTCCTTTTAGATATTCATGAAGCATGAGACAAAGACCCACCATACCAATTATCAAGTCATTCGGGCAAAGGGTTGCGTAGTTATAGCCATTTTCTAGCTCATTCAAATTATAGCGCCACCTAGTGGCCAAACGCCACATTTTTTTTATTATAACTCCGGACTGAGGGTCTACACATATGTTCCAAGCCCCATGAAGATATCTCAAACAGTTCACGAGTTATGGCCATTTTAGCTAAATATGCCACTTCCGGTTTGGACGTTTTAGCGCCACCTAGCGGCCGTGAGCAGAAAATTCAACTTTTTTTCGATAACTATTTACATTCACACTCCACAGAATTCATCAACGTTGGTTTGGTTTCGATAGGGCAAAAATCCAGGGACTAGTTCATTTTTTTTTTTTTTCATAAAATGCAAATTAGCGAAAAAATTTGCATACCGGAAATGAAATCGGAGATATACGTTTTTTAAGTTTTGAGCCAGTGATTACACTGATATAAGACACTTGGGTGTGCGACCAATGGTTTAGGAGTATAAGGCGCAAACGCGCTTTTCATCGTTGTAGCGCCACCTATGGGCCGATTTGGCTGGCTCCGTGTATCTGAGTAGCGACAAGGACTACTACCATCTGACCAAGTCTCAGCTCTGTCGGTCTTACGGTTTGGGCTGCAGCATCAGTTTTAGGGCAGAATAATAATAAGAATTAAAGCTGCAAGCAGCATTTAGCGGGTTCGAGCAGTCTAAGGCCTCTATTGGCCTTGCCATTGTCAACTAGGCTCAGGAATGGCACCGTAACAAATCCACAACGAATGACACTCTTCCACACCAAGAAATATGACAGAAACGGTTGGTAACTTTTAATACAGACCATGCATGCGTACACTCGTATGCAAAAACGGGCGTAAACCGATAATACCTAAGGGACGAGTGCAATAAACCATTTCTCATGTCTCTATGATGATTTGTTGCAGAGATAGAGATCTTGCTAAACGGTTGCTAAGCTAACCTGTTCGGTTGCCATGGGTGTCAATTAATACCTGTCAATTAATAACACATCAAACCACAGGTCAAACGAACCAAGCCCCGTGTCTTTATAATATTCTACTGCAGAGATGTAGGTCTGGCTAGACGATTGCAAAAAATAATCTGTTTGGTTGCTAAGGGCGTGGCTTGGCAGCTGTCAATTGATAAAGAATGAAGCCATTAGCAAAACAAAGCAACTCCTGTGTCTCCAAAACATTCTATTGCACATATATAGGTCTTTTTTTTAATACAATGCACATTCTTCAAAATAGCTTATTTTGTGTTCTGAAGAATTGATAAAAAAAATACGACCAATTTAAATAGATAATTGATTCACATTCATGGTCTGCAACAATATTCCAGAAGACCTTGCCATTTAAGTGATGCTTATTTGGTTGAGTCTGGTGACTCTGAAGGCCATTGGAGTACAGTGAGCTCATTGTCATGTTCAAGAAACCAGTTTGAGATCATTTGAGCTTTCTGACATGGTCGATTTTTTTTACTGCTGGAAGTAGCCATCAAAACATGGACATGGTTGGCAACAATCCTCAGGTGGTATGTGTTATCTAATATATCCCATACCATATATCCAATTGTTTCTCCATTTTGATGCTCGGTTTGAACTTCAGCAAGTGTTTACCACGTCTAGAAGCCAAAATGGATTGAGTTTATGCTATGTGACTGGCTGATTAGCAATTTGACTAGCAAATGATGTATTTATTAAAGACAAGTTTAAAATAGTAATTTTAAATGTATGATATTTCACCTTTTTGACTGTTGTGAAGGCATGCCTCTTCCGATAAGAATCACATGTTGCATGCTTGTTTTGTGTCATAATATGTATAATAGTACTTAATGGCAAGTCAGTTGGATTATTTCTTAAGGAGTAGCGACCTATAACATACTCGTTTCACGCTAATATAATAAAGCACCCTGTTATGGTCACAAAACTAAAAAATACTCAACATATTTTTGATGATTATTGACCTAGAGAGTCCAAAGAAATGTACTGTGGTGGAAATTTTGAAATTGCTTGAAAATCCTTGAACAAGTTAGCAAAAGTAGGTTTTTTACATCATAACCAATAAGTCACAAACAATTTGATAGACATCAATGGTTCAAGAGGCAAAGTTGTTATGAATAAGGAGATCTATCGTTTGATACGAATAGTTTTTGTATTAGTCAAATGTCACGTGACACAGAGTTGTCTAGGCCACCAAAAGACATGTACATTTAGCCATTTTTACTGTTATAGCACCACCTAGTGTCCAAACGCCATGTTATTTTGTATGGGACCTCGGAGTGATGATCTACATATATTTCCCGAGGCATATGATGATATGTTAAGCCGTTCTGGATTTATGGCCATTTAAATGTGATAGGCTCCACCCATTCTTTTATTTTGGCGCCCCTAAGCGACCGTGAAAGGAAATTTCTACTTTTTTTCAATAATTATTTACAAACACTTCCCACAGAAGTCATCTGCATTGTTTTGGTTCCGATCGGTCGAAAATCCAACGACTAGTTTGCGAAGGTAGGTTTTTGACCTCATCAGCGATAACTCACAAACTATTCGATTGACAGAAGTTGTTCCAGAGGCAAAGTTGCTCAGATAGAAGAGTACTATCCTATGATACCAATAGTTTCTGTATATGTCAAATGTCACGTGATACACAATTGTTTAAGCACTCCTAAAGCGTTATTTCGCCCCCCGGTGGCCGAATGAGTTCACATTTCTTACAGACCTTAAAGACCATGAGACGAATAAGCCCAGCGAGCGTTGTTTTGTTCGGCCTCCGTTAACCCGGTCTAATAAGTGCTCAAACTTCATTGGCCAATGGCGGCCATGTTTTTTAAGATACGCCAATGTCCTTTTAGATATTCATGTAGAATGAGACAAAGACACACCATACCAAATAATAAGTCAATCGGGCAAACTGTTGCGTAGTTATGGCCATTTTGTAGCTCATCCAAATTATAGCGCCACCTAGTGGCCAAACGCCACTGTCTTTTTACTGTGACCCCGGACTGAGGGTCTACACATGTGTTCCAAGCCCCATGAAGATATCTCAAACAGTTCAGGAGTTATGGCCATTTTAGCTAAATATGTTACTTCCGGTTTGGACTGTTTTAGCGCCACCTAGCGACCGTGAATGAAAATTGAACTTTTTTTTAATAATTATTCATATTCACACTCCACAGAACTCATCAGCGTTGGTTTGGTTCCAATAGGGCAAAAATCCAGGGACTAGTTCATTTTTTTTTTTTTTCATAAAATGCTAATTAGCGAAAAAATCTATAATGGCGGAAATGAAATCGGAGATATACGTTTTTTAAGTTTTGAGCCAGTGATTACACTGATATAAGACACTTGGGTGTGCGACAAACGGTTTCGGAGTAACAAGCGCAAACGCGTTTGGTATCGCTATAGCGCCACCTATGGGTCGATTTGGCTGGCTCCGTGTATCTGAGTAGCGACAAGGACTACTACCATCTGACCAAGTCTCAGCTCTGTCGGCCTTACGGTTTGGGCTGCAGTATCAGTTTTATGGCAGAATAATAATAAGAATAATTAAAGCTGCAAGCAGCATTTAGCGGGTTCGAGCAGTCTAAGGCCTCTATTGGCCTTGCCATTGTCAACTAGGCTCAGGAATGGCACCGTAACAAATCCACAACGAATGACACTCTTCCACACTAAGAAATATGACAGAAACGGTTGGTAACTTTTAATACAGACCATGCATGCGTACACTCGTATGCAAAAACGGGCGTAAACCGATAATACCTAAGGGACGAGTGCAATAAACCATTTCTCATGTCTCTATGATGATTTGTTGCAGAGATAGAGATCTTGCTAAACGGTTGCTAAGCTAACCTGTTCGGTTGCCATGGGTGTCAATTAATACCTGTCAATTAATAACACATCAAACCACAAGCCAAACGAACCAAGCCCCGTGTCTTTATAATATTCTACTGCAGAGATGTAGGTCTGGCTAGACGATTGCAAAAAATAATCTGTTTGGTTGCTAAGGGCGTGGCTTGGCAGCTGTCAATTGATAAAGAATGAAGCCATTAGCAAAACAAAGCAACTCCTGTGTCTCCAAAACATTCTATTGCACATATATAGGTCTTTTTTTTAATACAATGCACATTCTTCAAAATAGCTTATTTTGTGTTCTGAAGAATTGATAAAAAAAATACGACCAATTTAAATAGATAATTGATTCACATTCATGGTCTGCAACAATATTCCAGAAGACCTTGCCATTTAAGTGATGCTTATTTGGTTGAGTCTGGTGACTCTGAAGGCCATTGGAGTACAGTGAGCTTATTATCATGTTCAAGAAACCAGTTTGAGATCATTTGAGCTTTCTGACATGGTCCATTTTTTTACTGCTGGAAGTAGCCATCAAAACATGGACATGGTTGGCAACAATCCTCAGGTGGTATGTGTTATCTAATATATCCCATACCATATATCCAATTGTTTCTCCATTTTGATGCTCGGTTTGAACTTCAGCAAGTGTGTTTACCACGTCTAGAAGCCAAAATGGATTGAGTTTATGCTATGTGACTGGCTGATTAGCAATTTGACTAGCAAATGATGTATTTATTAAAGACAAGTTTAAAATAGTAATTTTAAATGTATGATATTTCACCTTTTTGACTGTTGTGAAGGCATGCCTCTTCCGATAAGGATCACATGTTGCATGCTTGTTTTGTGTCATAATATGTATAATACTACTTAATGGCAAGTCAGTTGGATTATTTCTTAAGGAGTAGCGACCTTCACCGTACTCGTTTCACGCTAATATAATAAAGCACCCTGTTATGGTCACAAAACTAAAAAATACTCAACATGTTTTTGATGATTATTGACCTAGAGAGTCCAGAGAAATGTACTGTGGTGGAAATTTTGAAATTGCTTGAAAATCCTTGAACAAGTTAGCAAAAGTAGGTTTTTTACATCATCACCAATAAGTCACAAACAATTTGATAGACATCAATGGTTCAAGAGGCAAAGTTGTTATGAATGAGGAGATCTATCGTTTGATATCAATAGTTTGTGTATTAGTCAAATGTCACGTGACACACCGTTGTCTAGGCCACCAAAAGACATGTACATTTAGCCATTTTTACTATTATAGCGCCACCTAGTGTCCAAACGCCACGTTATTTTGTATGTGACCTCGGAGTGATGGTCTACATATATTTCCCGAGGCATATGATGATATGTTTAGCTTTTCTGGATTTATGGCCATTTAAATGTGATAGGCTCCAACCATTTTTTATTTTGGCGCCCCTAAGCGACCGTGAAAGGAAATTTTAACTTTTTTTCAATAATTATTTACAAACACTTCCCAAAGAAGTCATCTGCATTGTTTTGGTTCCGATCGGTCGAAAATCCAACGACTAGTTCGCGAAAGTAGGTTTTTGACATCATCAGCAATAACTCACGAACCGTTCGATCGATAGAAGTTGTTCCAGAGGCAAAGTTGCTCAGAATGAAGAGTACTATCATATGATACCAATAGTTTCTGTATATGTCAAATGTCACGTGATACACAATTGTTTAAGCACTCCTAAAGCGTTATTTCGCCCCCCGGTGGCCGAATGAGTTCACATTTCTTACAGACCTTAAAGACCATGAGACGAATAAGCCCAGCGAGCGTAGTTTTGTTCGGCCTCCGTTAACCCGGTCTAATAAGTGCTCAAACTTCATTGGCCAATGGCGGCCATGTTTTTTAAGATACGCCAATGTCCTTTTAGATATTCATGTAGAATGAGACAAAGACACACCATACCAAATAATAAGTCAATCGGGCAAACTGTTGCGTAGTTATGGCCATTTTCTAGCTCATTCAAATTATAGCGCCACCTAGTGGCCAAACGCAGCATTCTTTTTACCTTGACCCCGGATTGAGGGTCTACACATATGTTCCAAGCCCCATGAAGATATCTCAAACAGTTCAGGAGTTATGGCCATTTTAGTTCAATAAGGTTACTTCCGTTTTGGACATTTTTGCGCCCTCTAGCGATGGGGGATGAAAATTTCAACTTTTTTTTAATAATTATTCATATTCACACTCCACAGAACTCATCAGCGTTGGTTTGGTTCCGATAGGGCAAAAATCCAGGGACTAGTTCATTTTTAATTTTTTTCATAAAATGCTAATTAGCGAAAAAATTTGCATACCGGAAATGAAATCGGAGATATACGTTTTTTAAGTTTTGAGCCAGTGATTACTCTGATATAAAACACTTGGGTGTGCGACAAACGGTTTAGGAGTAACAAGCGTAAACGCGTTTTTTATCGCTGTAGCGCCACCTATGGGTCGATTTGGCTGGCTCCGTGTATCTGAGTAGCGACAAGGACTACTACCATCTGACCGAGTCTCAGCTCTGTCGGCCTTACGGTTTGGGCTGCAGTATCAGTTCTAGGGAAGAAGTATAATAATAATAATTAAAGCTGCAAGCAGCAGCATTTAGCGGGTTCGAGCAGTCTAAGGCCTCTATTGGCCTTGCCATTGTCAACTAGGCTCAGGAATGGCACCGTAACAAATCCACAACGAATGACACTCTTCCACACCAAGAAATATGACAGAAACGGTTGGTAACTTTTAATACAGACCATGCATGCGTACACTCGTATGCAAAAACGGGCGTAAACCGATAATACCTAAGGGACGAGTGCAATAAACCATTTCTCATGTCTCTATGATGATTTGTTGCAGAGATAGAGATCTTGCTAAACGGTTGCTAAGCTAACCTGTTCGGTTGCCATGGGTGTCAATTAATACCTGTCAATTAATAACACATCAAACCACAAGCCAAACGAACCAAGCCCCGTGTCTTTATAATATTCTACTGCAGAGATGTAGGTTTGGCTAGACGATTGCAAAAAATAATCTGTTTGGTTGCTAAGGGCGTGGCTTGGCAGCTGTCAATTGATAAAGAATGAAGCCATTAGCAAAACAAAGCAACTCCTGTGTCTCTAAAACATTCTATTGCACATATATAGGTCTTTTTTTAATACAATGCACATTCTTCAAAATAGCTTATTTTGTGTTTTGAAGAATTGATAAAAAAAATACGACCAATTTAAATAGATAATTGATTCACATTCATGGTCTGCAACAATATTCCAGAAGACCTTGCCATTTAAGTGATGCTTATTTGGTTGAGTCTGGTGACTCTGAAGGCCATTGGAGTACAGTGAGCTCATTGTCATGTTCAAGAAACCAGTTTGAGATCATTTGAGCTTTCTGACATGGTCCATTTTTTACTGCTGGAAGTAGCCATCAAAACATGGACATGGTTGGCAACAATCCTCAGGTGGTATGTGTTATCTAATATATCCCATACCATATATCCAATTGTTTCTCCATTTTGATGCTCGGTTTGAACTTCAGCAAGTGTGTTTACCACGTCTAGAAGCCAAAATGGATTGAGTTTATGCTATGTGACTGGCTGATTAGCAATTTGACTAGCAAATGATGTACTTATTAAAGACAAGTTTAAAATAGTAATTTTAAATGTATGATATTTCACCTTTTTGACTGTTGTGAAGGCATGCCTCTTCCGATAAGGATCACATGTTGCATGCTTGTTTTGTGTCATAATATGTATAATAGTACTTAATGGCAAGTCAGTTGGATTAATTATTAAGGAGTAGCGACCTTCACCGTACTCGTTTCACGCTAATATAATAAAGGACCCTGTTATGGTCACAAAACAAAAAAACTCAACATGTTTTTGATGATTATTGACCTAGAGAGTCCAGAGAAATGTACTGTGGTGGAAATTTTGAAGTTGCTTGAAAATCCTTGAACAAGTTTGCAAAAGTAGGTTTTTTACATCATTACCAATAACTCACAAACCATTTGATAGACATCAATGGTTCAAGAGGCAAAGTTGTTATGAATGAGGAGATCTATCGTTTGATATCAATAGTTTGTGTATTAGTCAAATGTCACGTGACACACCGTTGTCTAGGCCACCAAAAGACATGTACATTTAGCCATTTTTACTATTATAGCGCCACCTAGTGTCCAAACGCCACGTTATTTTGTATGTGACCTCGGAGTGATGGTCTACATATATTTCCCGAGGCATATGATGATATGTTTAGCTGTTCTGGATTTATGTCCATTTAAATGTGATAGGCTCCACCCATTTTTTATTTTGGCGCCCCTAAGCGACCGTGAAAGGAAATTTTAACTTTTTTTCAATAATTATTTACAAACACTTCCCAAAGAAGTCATCTGCATTGTTTTGGTTCCGATCGGTCGAAAATCCAGCGACTAGTTCGCGAAAGTAGGTTTTTGACATCATCAGCAATAACTCACGAACCGTTCGATCGATAGAAGTTGTTCCAGAGGCAAAGTTGCTCAGAATGAAGAGTACTATCATATGATACCAATAGTTTCTGTATATGTCAAATGTCACGTGATACACAATTGTTTAAGCACTCCTAAAGCGTTATTTCGCCCCCCGGTGGCCGAATGAGTTCACATTTCTTACAGACCTTAAAGACCATGAGACGAATAAGCCCAGCGAGCGTCGTTTTGTTCGGCCTCCGTTAACCCGGTCTAATAAGTGCTCAAACTTCATTGGCCAATGGCGGCCATGTTTTTTAAGATACGCCAATGTCCTTTTAGATATTCATGTAGAATGAGACAAAGACACACCATACCAAATAATAAGTCAATCGGGCAAACTGTTGCGTAGTTATGGCCATTTTCTAGCTCATTCAAATTATAGCGCCACCTAGTGGCCAAACGCAGCATTTTTTTTACCTTGACCCCGGATTGAGGGTCTACACATATGTTCCAAGCCCCATGAAGATATCTCAAACAGTTCAGGAGTTATGGCCATTTTAGTTCAATATGTTACTTCCGTTTTGGACATTTTTGCGCCCTCTAGCGATGGGGGATGAAAATTTCAACTTTTTTTTAATAATTATTCATATTCACACTCCACAGAACTCATCAGCGTTGGTTTGGTTCCGATAGGGCAAAAATCCAGGGACTAGTTCATTTTTAATTTTTTTCATAAAATGCTAATTAGCGAAAAAATTTGCATACCGGAAATGATATCGGAGATATACGTTTTTTAAGTTTTGAGCCAGTGATTACTCTGATATAAAACACTTGGGTGTGCGACAAACGGTTTAGGAGTAACAAGCGTAAACGTGTTTTTTATCGCTGTAGCGCCACCTATGGGTCGATTTGGCTGGCTCCGTGTATCTGAGTAGCGACAAGGACTACTACCATCTGACCGAGTCTCAGCTCTGTCGGCCTTACGGTTTGGGCTGCAGTATCAGTTCTAGGGAAGAAGTATAATAATAATAATAAAACCAACAAATACAATAGGTTTCTAGCCCTTCGGGCTCGAACCCTAATAAAACCAACAAATACAATAGGTTTCTAGCCCTTCGGGCTCGAACCCTAATAAAACTAACAAATACAATAGGTTTCTAGCCCTTCGGGCTCGAACCCTAATAAAGAAAATTGTTGTATCGTAACCATCATTATCCCACAGTCCATACAGATTAGGTTGATTGAGGATTCAAAAATCGATTGTCAAATCATTTCCATCGTTTTTTTCAGCAGGGACAGACCAGTAGTTAACTTCGGGCCAGGCACGTACATTTTATGAAACCGTCTATAAGGAGCAAACTTCAGATTTTTTAAATTAATATGTTTGGGGGATACAGTGGTCCAGTGGGGACCATCACAGAGATTCTAATGATTTGCATTAAAATACCATTATGAACATTCAGCTTTTTCCATTAGAACCATTACATACTTTATTTTTGTGGAATTATTCCAATAGGAATTAATTGTGTTCTATCGGTGCCAGATAACATCTCAGCAATAAAATCTATCACAAACCAGTAGACACTAAAGATGTCCTGCCTCTTCTCGTCATGATTTCCGAGTCTTGTGGCAGGATCATGACATACCCGTGTGTTTTATGTGGAGAAAGTGCATCTGGTGTCGCGTCTTTTAGCCCCGCCCCCTTGTTTCATCTTCGCATTAGTGTTTCATCCCTCTCACCTGTCCCATTATCTTCCCGCCAATTCCCATTAATGTTTGAGTCTTGTCACCTGCCCGTCACCCTCCCTGCGTCATCATCCCTTGTTAGTGTTCCCCCTTATAAACTCTGTGTATTCCTTGTCGCATGTCCGTTCATTCCTTTCCGTGTCCTATCAATATGGTTTTCCTGCCTGTGTGTCTACTCGTGGATTACCTGTTGGATTACCCTGTTCTCTTCATTTATTGGAGCATCATTAACAATTACCCTTGACCTATTTTTATTCCATTTGAGGAAGTTTTTTTGTTTAGATTCTCTTTTTGTTCATCGTGTTTTCCCCATTGTGGATTTTAGTTTTGTTTAAATAAAGCTGTTGTGTACCCTTTATCTGCCTGTGCTTGGGATCTGTCTGCAAACCTTGACAAAAGATGCACCGATATATCGGCTAATAATATCTGTATCGGACGATAAAAGCATTTTTTCACACTATTGCCCGATGGTTTAAAAACAGCCGATGATCTGGGAAGATATATCATGTCAATCAAAAAAGAGGATTCAATTCAATTCAATATAGCGCTTTTCACAATGTGTATTGTTTCAAAGCAGGTTTACAGGGGCAAACAGGACAACAGAAAAGTTAAAACACAGCACAGTGCATGGTACTTATACAACGAGTAAGATCATTTTAATAAATACTATCTAATTTCTAATTAAATAAATAAATGAATGAATGCAGTCTCCCGGTGAGCAGGCCAACACTGCCCTGCTGTGGCGAGGAACCCAAACTCCAATGATTGATTAATGGAGAAAAAAACCTCTGGAGAAACCAGGCTCAACCGGGAGGGCCAGATCCCCTCTGACGTGTCATAGCTGCACTCAAACTGGTGACATGTGATTTTAGTTTAGCATTTAATGCCAAATATTGTAACTTCAGCATTAATAAGACAAATAGTCTGTCTTTGCTCTTGGTTGGGGATGTAGTGGTCTGAGCTGGGATGGTCTGATGGTCATATTTCTCTTGGCTGGTTGTGGAATTGCCTTAGATGGAGTTGGGATGGTCAGTCAGTCTGCAGCTGTATCTGGCGTCATCTCAAATTGGGGATGGGCATCTGTCGGTCGTCTGGACATGGTGGAACTTCTTCCTACCTCGGGATGGGCATCCCGAGACAGAGGCGGAAAGAGAATAAAGAGAATAATTAGCGTAGCTGCTGTTCATTAACTATGCATTAAGTGAAAGCTTGGCTGAAAAGATGTGTCTTTAATCTAGATTTAAATTGGGAGAGTGTGTCTGACCCTCGAATAGTATCAGGAAGGCTATTCCAGAGTTAATATGCTACGTATGAGAAAGCTCGTCCCCCTTTGGTGGATTTTGTTATTCTAGGTGTTGTCAAAAGTCCTAAGTTTTGAGATCTCAGCGAGCGTGATGGGTTGTAACGTGATAAAAGCTCGGTTAAGTAAGTAGGTGCTAAACCGTGCAGGGCTTTGTAAGTAATTAAAAGAATTTTAAAGTCAATACGATACTTAATGGACAGGAAAATGCAATGAATTTGTGCTCTGTATATAGAAACGTGTTCAGAAACATCTCCAGTTTGATGCTCAATATTGATAGTCGTTATATGTTAAGAAATATTCATTCAATCTACAGAATTGGTATCGACAGATATCACTCCGAATAATCGGTATCGGTGGAGAAATTTTGCATCGATGGATCTGTAGTAGACATCATTACAGTTTCCAGTAAAACCAATCCAATTCCACTGTAACCATTAAATCCAATACATGTTAAATGGTTTTGGACAGGGTTCCTATTGTTTTTCTTAGCAGGGACAGAAAAAAATCTGTTAATAATAGTATTTAAGTAAAATCATATTTCTGGAATTGTTTTGTTTTAAAGTATCTGTAGTTATCAAATCAACCTACAAGTTTATATAACAAGCAAGAAGTTATCAAAAACTTCATAAAGATGTAACAGTGATGACATATGTATTTCTCAAAAATAAGTTTTTATTTCCATTTTCGGCAGTGAATCATGTCAAAGGACCCCTCGGGTTCACCAGGACCCCAGACCGGCTGGTGGTTTGTGCTAGTTTCAATTTTACAGGGCTGTTGTCATAATCATCTTCAGGAAGGAACTGATTCAACGTATGTCTCTATAAACAGGGTTTTGATTATATCTCTGAGCTGTCACGTCAAACTAGATGAAAAGTATGAGTTTCAACTTTAATTATGTGTGATTTATTATAGTTATATATCTTTGCAATGATCTGATTGTGTGTCCGCAGGAAAAGTCATTATAAATAGTACAGTTTCATCTTTTCTGTGTTTCATCAAATTCAAATGTTTGTTCGAAGTCGTGCACATGCATCTCACATGCATATCTCAAATATGCTAAAGAAGATCAAAACATGAGAAGAACATCAAAATTGACTGAGTTTGATCTGTGAGAATTGTTCTCGGTCGCGTGCATCATACAGTATGTGTTTCCTGGAAGTTGATCTTTTAGAAGCCCCTCACATGATATGTCACGTCCGGACCTTGTGGTTTCCCACATAACCCCACAGAGACTTCACGTAAATGATCAAAAGTGAAACGTGGGAACTGACAGTCTCTGTATTTCATTGACTCAGTTTAACCACCGCTTCTTCGTGTAGTCATTCAGACAGCCAGCATCATTTCAAACTCTTGTTCTGCTTACCTTCTCCATCGCATCACCGGTTATTTTGCATCAGTTATTTCATGATTTTTCAGAGCAGAGCTGGACCTTCTGAGCCTGGAGACGATATGAGGTTAGAACATCGCTTCTGGACCACAGATCTGGAGTTATTTCAGGCTCTGGAGAGGGAAAGTGTCCTGGAGGTTCTGAGAAGAGATAAAGCGCTGAGATCCATTGAAGCCGAGAGAATCAGGTACAAATATTAAATTCATTCTGCTTGGACAAATGTTTCCAAAACCATCAGCTGGCCCTGCTGAAAAAGAAAGAAACCATTAAAGAAGTTATAATGGTTTTGAAGGGATTTCTACTGGCTTTAATGAAAACTATAATGGTGTCTACTGGTCTGATGGATACTATCACACCAATGCAAACCATTAGAATTTCTGTGAAGGTTCTTTTGTTTCCCATCCGAGAGAGACCATAATAGTTTCCAATAAAACCAAATCATTGTATCCATTCAAATTTCTGTCATGTGATTTGTCATATGCATTTTAGGAGGTTAAAAACAGAACTGCAGAATATCTGTGGGCAGGGCACCAGGAGCTTCGCTCGCCCGTACGGTCAGAGGTCGTGTGCGAGATGTCAGCGGGTTTTAGGACAGTTTTGGGACTGTGGATATGTGTGCTGTGGATGCAGTCACCGCATCTGCGACAAGTGTCGGGTCGTCCGGTCAGCGCAGGACTGGAAGTGCACCGTGTGTCACGCATACAGGTAAACACAAAACCCTTTCCTTTCTGAACCTGAATTACTGATGCAATGCGTTTTGGATTTAATAATAATTATTCATGAAATATGATTTCTGTAGGGAATTTAAGATCAAATCTGGTGAATGGTTTATGGAACAGCAAGCAAAGAAATTCCCTGAAGGTATGTCTGCTTTTATCATAAATTAATTTTTACACACTTTTTGTGTACTGTACTGTGTGTGTGTGTTGCTGATGTTGAACTGTTTGCCGTATTGTTTTAGAAAACAGACACGAGACAACCGGAGACAAACTATTACAGTCTTATCAACAGTTCAGGTGACCGCATGATATTTATTTCTATCTTATTTCTACTTTTACGGTAAATAAACTTGCTTTGACACATGCTCGGGTTGCAATCTTTAATCGTTTGTCATATTTTTTATGTTTTAGTTGCATTAGAGTTGTGCCTCCAACTCCTCCGCCCTTTTATGAAGCTCCTGTGAGAAACTCATTTCACAGACTGGAGGTAATTAACACAATTATTATTTGTTTGTTTTTCTTTTTTGTAGTCACGTCACTTAATATTTGTGCATTTGTATGGTTGTGTATTTCTAGGACCACAAAACATCCAAGCCCTTTACTAAATCAATGGGAAACCTGATGGCGTCTGTCAGCACTCACATAAAAAGTAAGAAAACTCTTTCTGCGATATCTGTGTAAACCCTAAAAGACAGAGATGGCTTTTGAGATATTTATATCTGAAAACTTTTAACAAACATTTTACAAGACTTTTTTTACATATTAATCAACTCCTAAACGTGCTCCTTATACTGTAAAATCTGTGGCAACAGCATTGCAACTAGACTATGGCTTATTTATGCCAAAGATGGTGTACGTTTTAAAACATTCTTTCTATAAAATGATTTTTTTCACGGCTCAGGGTCTCTCAATTTCTTTGTTTTATTTAAATGCCAAACGTAATCCAGATGTTTCTCCTAAAATATTTTAAAATGTGTGAAATTAATGTAGTTTGTTGAGGTAAAATAATCTGGATTTAAGTAAATTCAAAGAGAAATGTTTGAGTTCATATCGAGATCTTCCATAATATTGACTTTTTATATTGACTTTACAAATCTGAGCTCAGTTTGACATCTCCTCTGAAACTCTATACACATTTGTGACATTTCTGATTCTTTTTCTCAGGAGAAATATCTGAGACACAAATGAGACTGAAGCAAAAGTTTCCATTTGCTCTCCATCACATATTAAGAATATATTTGTGCCATTCCTGTCATGTTCCACAAAATCTAATTTAGTTTGTTATTGATTCTAGAACTCTCCAAATCCCAGAATGATTTGAGTATGGAAGCAGGTAACCTGACTGTGGTTCATGCACTGACGCGAAACCCCGGCTGGAAGAGCCAATCGGAGGGCGCCATTGATAAAGCTTCTAATGTAAGAGCAGACTGTTTCTTTCAATCAAAAATGACTTGGTCAATAGTGTAACTTTTACTCACATCTTGTGAACAAAACCATTTTCATCTGTGACTATAGTTCTGACCCACTGGAATCAAATGTTCAATGAAATTTAAATGATATGAATCTATATACAGGTTTCGTAAATCTTCTGCATAGACTTTATACATTTACATATAACCTCAGCTAAAAGACGGTTTCAAAGCAACAACAAAAGCACACATTAGACACGTTCGTGGGCTTCCGGCACACATCCACAGTGCCTGTCGATTATTTCTGATAACAAGCAAAAGAACCCGAGAAGAAGATCCCTTACTTGGCTTATCTTGTCTCTCCAAATTTTTTCATTTATACTGCGGTACCCATCTCAACCGCTAGACCCATTCAACAAATTGTTAATAAAATGAACATACAACAAATCATTCATTTAATACAATTATTGTACAATAAAATAATAATACAAATTAATATGAACATAAATTAAATACAACAAAAAGGGTTATATTATTAGACACTACCCAAACACAAACCGGAAGTTAACTGCAAGTCAGGCGTGGGCGCGTCTGATGAAGCCGACTATAAACAGGACTGATTTCTAAACACTGATAATGAATGAATACAGTGATGATAAATGAAAACTGAAGTCGGCCTTAAAATATTTGATAAAAAACACTCCTGGTTACACATAAACCTGGTTTGCCCTTGATGTTGTGTATATGTGTATGATCAGCTGCAGTGATGGATCCATGTGATGATGTGTAAAAAGGTTGTTGACCTTCAATTCTCTTGATGTTTGAATGGAGATATACAATAGTTCAGGTTAAACAAGGACATACAGCATTAAACTTCATCTCTTTTGCTTTGATGCCAGGAGTTGATATCCAAAACGTTTTTTTTTATTATAATTTGCAGAAGTATGGTTTTGCTAGAAGTATGATCACTGTAGCAAAACCACGAGTAACTAGTATGTAGACATTTCTGATGGTGTTAAGACAATGGTTTTCCGTCTGCCAGACCTCAAGCTATCTATAACTGATGTTTAAACACATTTCTGCTTCATTCCAGCTGTGCAAAGTTCCAAGTTTACCCACCCTGTCCCAGAAGATGTCCAGTGGCACAGATCAGAGCGGGTCAGCGAGCCTTACAGATGACAATGTGTCACACACATCTGAATACAGCGATGAGCAGCGGGTATTCATGTTTACTCATCATCATTTTTTACATCTGATAACCGAACGCACATCTTTCAGGAAACAGAAAGCAAGTTCTGCAGACCTTTGCATGTCATCTGTCTGATAAGACACTGCGGTTAATAAAATAACACATGCAGGCGTATCTCATTATGTATATGTGTAGAAATAAATACTGTATTAATTGATTCCAAAATATGTTTTGTGCAGGAAAGCAACAGCAGCACGAATATGGATTTTGGGACTTTTGAAAACACAAGTAGTGTGTCTGGAGAAATACAGGTTGCCATCGGTTACAAGACGTCCTGTTTGGAGATAACTGTCAAAGCCTGCAAAAATCTGATGTATGGAGATATGAAAAAGAGGAAGTGTCATCCGTAAGTTGTTTTGAGTGAAGTGCAGAAAAATGTTACAAGAAGACATTTAACAGACTTTATTTACACGCTTTCGTCGTTCGCACACAGGTATGTGAACATCTGCTTGCTCCCGAAGAAAAATCTGACTCAAAATATGAAAACGACAGTCAAGACTGGAAATAACCCAGTTTACGACGAAACGTTCAAGGTGAGCGCTCACAATGAAAGTGAACAAAAGGTCACCGACAAATCTTGTGCACAACAAAGGATACATTATATAATAATAATATTATACAAAGTTACAGGTAAAGGCACATCTGTTGATGTAAATGTCGGCTTGTGTTTTCTTCGCAGTGTGTTGTTGCTCGTGAGCAGCTGGTCACCTGTGTTCTTCACATCTCAGTTTGGCACACCAGAGGACTCAAGAAGAAAGTGTTTCTGGGTGAGACGTTCATCCGTCTGGAGAACACAGATCATCTGAACTCTGTCTGGTACACACTCACTCCAAAGGTACTTTCATTAACAACTGAACTCACGTTCACACATTTAGACCCGTTTTGGAGATCAGGTGTAATTTATTGAGTGACATAGAGGTCTTCTTCATAGAATAAATTGGACATTGTTCTGAACTAATACAGTACATGTATTTCATTTCAAGGGCGTATGAAATTTAGTGGCATCTAGCGGTGAGGTTGAGAATGCACCACCTCACCTCTGAACACATAATTGTGTGTATATTTAGATCCTCCCAAAAATAAAACACCTTTAAAAACACATGACATTAGCAATTGCTTATTTTATGGTATTTTTTGGTTAATTTGTTAACAACATATAATTATAAAAAGGGTCGTTTGATTGAATGCAGGTGTATTTTTTTTTTAAATAATTTACAGTTATTACTAGGAAATGCATATAACAAAGACACTATCAAATGCAAGTGTTACAGTTTTTATTTCACTGACAGTTGTGTGGTGCTGTATAACCATATGGCTATTTCACCAAACAGCCATATGGGAAGTGGATATATTAATAATAATTAAATTCATAATTATTATTTTCATAACTTTTAAAAGTTATTATGTGTCACCTGTCATTTAAATGCATGAATATATTTATTTCATAATGATCGCTATATCCGGTTGAATGTGTGTGAAGAACAGAATTAAATGACAGGACTTGTTGTTTGTTGTGTAATAGCAGGATCATCCACTGGGGGGTGATGTCGATCTCTACACATCACAGCTGATACTTAAAGTCAAGTTCCTGCCACAGACTGACCCACATACTGATGGTATGACACACACACTTTATTTAGCATGCGACTGTGTCACTTACAGTCAACTCAGAAATATAAATGACTGTGTTTGTCCTGAGAGAACAAGTTGACAAATGAGTGATTTTAAATATAACATTTAATTGTCAATGTAATTCATATTTTTTACAATTAAGTATTAATATTGAAAAAAGAAATCACAAGTTAAAAATGGTTACCTTAAAACTTGAAGTTAATTCAACTTAAAATTATTAGTTTACTTAAATATTTTCTCCTTGAGTTTACTAAACTGGTTGAGTTGATTAAGTTGAATTAACTCAAAATGTTAAAGTCCCAGTGAAATAAAAAATTACAATACCTATTTTTTCATGAAATATCATTTATTGTAAATAGTTTATCAATGTGGGCGGAGTATTAACTCCTCCCCTTCAACATTCAGTCTGCTGCCAGTTCCATTTAATAATTAAACGGTGGTTTTTATTCATCGAATCAAATCGCAGAGAAAGGCGAAGGCCACGCCCACTATTTTTCTCAGTAGAAATTCCATTTTACACAGAAATGCGTCAAAATATGGAAGTAAAAAAGACTTTAAGGCATTCAGGTAACTTATTTTTTTAGTTGAATTTTTTTTTTTACAGTGAATTACTAATACAGTCAGTAAAAAGCTGTCATTTTACGCCATAGTTCCCCACCTGTTGTTCAAATGAAATAAAACTCATGTCATCCAAATCGTCTAAATGCTAGTTTAGATCAATGTAAAAAACTATAAAACAAATGTTGGTTTTCAGTGCTGATGGCAAACATGCTTGTTAAAATCTTTTTGCACAAGCGCTCCTATAAAACAGTCATGATTTAAAACTGAAAAGGCTTTTATTTCATCTACACAGGCACTTTAATGGGAACACACGGGCAGCTCATCGTTCTCATCTGTGATGTTTCAAAGCTGCACTCCATGTCAAAAACTGCTTACATTGAGGGGTGAGTAAACATCAGCTGGGTGTGTCCGAGCGAAGCACCTTCAAATTCTTATATTTATCTCATTATATTCCTATTTATTATATCAACTTATATTTACTATTAATCATTTTTGTTCCCAGAATCCTTTGTCTTTCTGGAGACAGAGTGCTTGTCCAGAGATCTCCAGCACTAAAGAAGACAGCCGTTACAATGCAGATGAACTTCAGCAGACTGACGCCTCAAGATCTCCAGCAGGCCACATTACTGTTCAGTCTGTGGGAGAGAGGCAGCTTGAGGCACGGCAAGCGTTTACTGAGATCAGCACAACTGTGTGCAGGTCAGTCTCACACATTTCTACAGTATGACACAAGTCTATGATGCATCTTTTGTAGTCTCATGATGTCACTCTGTGTATTTCATCAGGATCGTCATGGCAACAGCTGCACCAGATGCCAGGTGTGTGGAATGACTACATTCTCCCGCTACATGAAGAGACATCATAACACAAAGTCTCAGATACAGATGTGTTTAAATATACTCAATAATATCCTGATGCCCGTTTCATCAATCAACCAATTTTTTTTATTTTTAATGACATATTTTTTTTAAAAATCACATAACTTATTGTTTATTTAATGTTGTACAGTATTTGTAAATAAAGAAACTGACGCGGATCTGGTCTTCACAAATCTTTATTTCTAATAATAAACAGCTTTTCTCAGGGGGGAAATAAATTAATCCTGCAGATGTGAGCCTCCATCATTCCTACGGTTTTTAATATACATTCTCATGAGCTTTGCCCACACTTGAAATTGTTCACTCTTGACCCTGGGTTAGCATGTTTTACACACGTTGGGTTAGTAACTCGCACTGTATTTTACACCTTTGGCACCACAGTTGGGTTTCATGTCCCAGGGTTAAAAGCGCCCCTTAAGATGACAAGAGTCAAATGTTACTAAGCCCACAGTTAGGCAAAAAGTTGTGTGAAAGGCTTATGAATGAATGAATCCTTGAGTCTTATAAAAATATTTCCAAAGCAGCTCGTATGTGAAAAATTGATTTCAATAGGGAAAAACAATGAATTATTTTCATATGGAGGAAACGAACACATGTAAAAGCCACAATACAGTTTTCGTAACAACATTTTTTTCTTTTTCTAAGTGGCAGAACACAATCACAGCAACAATAAATGACATTTTCTCTTTTCTATGTCAACCACTGAATGCCTGTACCTTCAAAACTGTCCATTTGTTTAATTTTCAGGTTTCATTAAAATATAAAGAAACGCTCGTCTTAATTTATGTCAGATCTTTATGGAGATGATCAGGATTAAATCTAAATCTGAATTTAGTTATTTCTAATGATTTTACATGCAACAGTCCATATACTGTATATGTATCAAACAAATTATAATTTACTAATCTTTTAAACAAACAATCTAGTAGTAGATTTAAGAATATTAATCATTATTTGGTGGTCAGTACAGAACCAATAAATATAAACCTGTACTGTTATTAGTAGAGAAGCCAAAAAAATACCTCTTAAATATCCCAAAAACTGAATAAATAAACACTATAATAAAATGCCTGGCAAAAGTCATATTCAACATGAATGAAAGTTTTAATAAGTCAATACATAAAAGAGTTGAGATTATACTGCCGAACCCTGCGCTGAGTGGATCAAAAAAACAAACAAACAAAAAGAAAAATAGAAATTACAACCCTTAACTGGATAAAACTAGAATTTGCTCAGATCATCCAATACCAAACGATCCAGTTATTACCAAAAAGGGGAGGCATTGTTGGCACGTTTACAAATCATTCGCTTCAGAAGATTTATTTCAGCACAGCCTGTGAATAAACCCAACGGTGGACCACTTTACAGTAAGGTTGTGTTTGTAACCGTACTGTAAAAAACGTGACCTAACAATGAAGAGAATGATCTTTTCACAGCATTTATTCATATAGGTTGATGACAACTTCAACATACACAAACATTCCCATTTGTATGCACATGAAGCGATATTACTAAATGAATCGATATAAACGCTGTGAAAAAAAAAAATCAACATTAATGTATGCAACCTTACTGTAAAGTGTATTTAATGACAATATTTCATGTGCATTATTGGAAAAGTCTAAAATGTTTCAGTTCTTAGTGCACGTTGAAGGAGTGCTCTCGTATGAAAATAAACTCATGTATTTTTGTAGCACGTGTGTGTAGTCTAACGCAGATTATGCCTTTTGCATTCACCACTCAGACTCAAGGACAGAAAGCCCGTCCTCTTATAAGGCCTCAAACTCGTCGATTCTCTGTTTCGTGTTGCCCTGGCGGATCTGCCGGAGAGTTTTGTATTTGTCTCGGCCGGCGCGGACGTTCTCCGTGTGCAGGAGGTCGTTCGTCGTCTTCTTGGTGTGATCGCGAGCCTCTTCCAACTCTGAGGTCAGAGCCTGGAAAAGAAAATCAGGTTATCACAGCGGAATCTATATTTAACTTTGAACAAGACCTTGAGTTTGAATTACAACACAAACCACAAGGCACTATCTACTCGTAAATGCAGATGGAAATGACAGGTTGATAAGAACGTCTAGCTCAAATCCTAATCCTGAAACCTGATTGGTTTAGATGTTCCCCAGGACCAACAAGGATTTGTTGGCAGCATGACGGTAATCTTTGTGTGAGTAAGACAATGTGATTATCCAACAGGATAGGTTGTTGGATTACCGTCCCCTTGTTGTTTCTGTAAGAACTATGAGATCAGTACTTAAAACTTGACCCTACTCCTCCAATCAGGAAGGATTGAATTGAAGGATCTATTACAGAAATGCAATATTATACATATAACTATGTCTTCAGATATGTATGAAGACCTCGCATAAAGAAGCATTATGTTTTTATTACCTTAGAATGAGCTATTTCTATCTACATACATCGTGGGTCCCCTTGCATCGAACTCACCATGTTGTTTCTACAGTAGCACTTCGAAGACAAACTGCTCTACAGGGAGCGTTTCGTAAATATGTTATCTCCTTCAGCAAAGAAATGAAAACCTGACGACATCTTAGTCCTGTGTCAGCCACCGTAGTGCTTCAAATGGGAGGGGTGAAGTGAGCCGTTGGTTGCAATTCAAACCTCACCACTAGATGCCGCTAAATTTTAAAACTGGATTTTTAAATTACATTTACATTTAGGCATTTGGAAGCCACTTCTATCCAAAGCGACTTACATTGCTTTATCCTATACATTTTACATAGGTATTTGCAATCCACTGGGATCGAACCCACAACCTTATGTTGTTAACGCAATGCCCTTACCACTGAGCTACAGGAAAGCCTACAACTCTTCCTACACTTTTAAAAAAATAATCTTTTGGTTCATAAGGAACCGTTAACATCTAAAGAACTTTTCTGTTTTACAAAAGGTTCTTTGTGGCGAAAAAAGGGTGCATAGCAGCGCTGTGAAGAACCTTTTTAGCACCTTTATTTTTACCACTAGATGGCGTACATCTGGAGGAGAATCCAGTTCTGGCTGAGTTTAGTTCCAGCACTGCTTCAATGCACCTCGCAGTCAATTTCATATAAAAACCAGGAGCACAGATGCATGTTTCTTAATTAAATTAGATTGGAACTGGACTCAAAATGAAGAACTTTCCACCCTAAAATCCGATTGGCTTTCATGAGCGATGTTCCACGTTGACCTTGTGGTGAGGTTAGGCAAGACATAAAAGTGTTTCCCTCTCACCATCAGCTGTTTCTGGACTCGTTCGTTCTTGGCCGCCTCCGTGATTCGCTGTTCTTCGTAACGGTGGTCATTGAATCCTTCGCTCTGCAGTTCTGCACTGTAAGTGCTGGTGCTCTCCTCCCCGTCCTCCATGTCGTTGACATAGTGGTCGTACGCGGGTGGTGGTGGAGGGGGAGGCGGTGCCGTCATCACCATGTGAAGCTCCTCGCGGGTCTTAATGAGGTCTTCCTGGGCCTCCTGCGCCTGGAGGATCACAGACCGGCGGTCACTATCAGTCACCAATCCAAACACTGAAGAACTCAAGTATGGATGCATGTACAGCGCCCATAACAAGTCACTCTAAAACATGTATGATCTTACTCTGTGCTGCCACGTCATCGCCTCCTGCTCCTTGCGGTTTTTGGATTCCTCCAGAAGAGCGATGCGTGCTGTGTGTTCTGCCAGCTCAGCGGCCTGAGACACGGAAAACAAACATGATTGTTAATGAAAAGAAAGAGGACTTTTTGACGGTACTGGGACGTTTCCGTGGAGGAGTGTTGTGTTCTCACCAGCTGTTCTTGACCTTTCATCTGGTCCTGAGCATGTCGGGCCAGTTCTTCTTTGGCGAGCAGGGCGGCCTGTCTCTCAGCCTCCAGTTTGATGGCCTCTTCCTCCGCATGTCTCCGTTCGTTCTCCAGCTGCATGGCTCTGTGCATCTGTTCCTGCAAGTCTGAAACACACATCCACACCTTTACTTCAACTGCAAACATCTTTTGGCCCTGAATCTGGTAGAATAGAGAAAGTGATGTCTCCGCATGAACCCCATCCCAAAATGACGTTTAAAGTCTTGGTCTGAGGATTCTAGCATCAATGACCACATGTAATGTTCTTATAATAAAGGAACGTTATTTAATCCAGAATAAACAGAAATTTTTGAAAGCAAAAAAAGTATTTGAACTGTGTTTATGAATTACACAAACATATAATATCTGATATCTGTATTCCTTTGGTTAAGCTGCCAATGTGTTGCGTTTAAAAATTTTTCTTGTGTGCTTTAACTACATTATACATTTCTATTTTAATGTTTAGTTTTATCGATTTTTCTTGATTTCTTCATTTTAATTTGACATTTAAATACAGTTTATTTACATACAGAAGGTTGTTTCTGGAGCAGGTTTGTACAAGAAAGACGCTATTGAAAATATTAAATCTTTTGGAAACAAATCTGTTTGAATTTCAAATTTTGTTCACATCATACTGTGATCCCAGTATCATGGTTTGTACTGAATCTTGAAAAGAAGTATTTTGCAACACCTCTAGTAAATTATAATCTCATAAATAAAATCACAGTAAAACCTTTATTATAATACTAATGCAAGATAATTGCATTTATTATAGTTCTTTCAATCAGTTTGATCGATCAAGACGTGCAGACTGAAAACGGGATCTTACCTTTTTCTGCTTTTTTGGTCTTTTCCTCAAACTGGTAAAGTCTCATCATCAGATCCTGTTTCTCTCTCTCCATCTGCTCTTTCTCTCTCTCGATGGCCTCTCGTCTCTTCTTCTCGCCCTCCAGCTGAGCTCTGCAGATAACACACACGAGCAAAGAGACGTCACGACACACTGCCACATCATTTTTATTCTGCATTGATCAAAACCTCCTAAACAGGTCACAATAACTTGTTAACCAATCGTAAGAGAAGTCATTTACATATGAAAGTTTTAAATGGTATAAGAGAAAAAACTTAAAAGACTGATAACACTCAAGTCATTTTAATTAAAAAATAACACAAATGTATCTTTTATATATGCCTGATAACCATTTAGAACACCTCAAGTTTCGCTTAACAACCCCCTAGCAACCACACAAAGCACCTTAGCAACCACCCCTTCATTTAATGCCTTAACCTTTGTCGATTAACCGGTCAAAAAAAACCCATAGCGACTACCTTTATATCAATTTACCTCTCTCTCGCTCTCTCTCTCTTTGTAAGGCCTAAAATAATAATCAGACTGTAACCTTCAAACAAAAAAGCCTTTTCAAGTGAACTTCAAAGTCTGTCATGTCCAACTTTTTTGTCTTCCTTTTGAATGGATTACATATCCGCAAACAAAATGTAGAATACGGCCGCCTGTACACACTGCAGCATCTGGCGAAGTGACAGCATCACTCCTCACGTCGCCATGGCGATTCAGCCTCACCTCTCCATCTGTTTGTGTTGTTTCTCCTCTCGTGCCTGTGCTTTCATCTGTTGCACCTCGATGGTGTCCGGCTTCCTGCGGCGCATGTACAGCTCGTGGTTCCCCATGCACAGCTGCAGGATGCGTTTGTTAATGCGCAAACGTGGGGCGTAGAACAAGAAATCCTGCAGGGGACAAGGGTACATGCGGGGCTCAATGTAAACTGCTTTTCCAAATGATTTTGGAAAATTACATTTGTGTAAAAGTGATGCAGAAAATATCATCCACAGTAAATGAGACCGAAATAAAGCTAAATGTGAACACTGCATTGAAAACACTTGATCTGCTTTGAGAGCGAATTGAATGTTAAGCAGATGATGTGCGCAGCCGCAGTCGCAGACAGGCTCTGACATTCACAGATAACATTATATGAAGGTCTGGATGTCAGAGACGACAAACTGCTGCCACTTATCAGCTAAAACAGTCCTGCTACTACAAACATATCGGTGTGTACTGTGTCTTTACACTGATTTATTGTGTGCTTGTAACCAAAGATACATGTCCCAACCAAACATTTCACCATTTCTACACAGCTTTAGTATTACACTAGTATTTACTATGGTAAAGTGTAGTAAAATTCCTATATTCAGTAATGTTTAATAAGGTAAAGGTAAAAGACACTAAAGTATAGTGCCTAGTAGAGATGAACATTTAACTTTAGTCCACACTAAAGAATATTATAGTCTAGTGATAACTAGAATACCTACTACAGTTTACTATAGTAAATACTACTATAATTCTGGTACATTGGCTCAAATCTGTCCTGTACATGTCAGGGCAGAAGACAGAAGATACATGTGCTTGTGCGGTATGAATGCGTCTTGTGTCCAAGCACAGTTTCACTTACCGGAGCTTTTTTATCGATAGGCTTGATGACAAACTTCTTGTCGTTGAAGGAGATGTTTCTTATTTCGCTCCAGGGGAAACCGATTTTCGGAGACAGTCTGTAGAAATTACAAAAAGACATGTTTCATTTCAAACGTCATGCAAATGAAACGCAAAAGTGGGGGGGAATCGCATCTGCCATCTCTACTTAAAAAATATAATAATTCTAGAGAGCGAAAGCTAAATATTTTCACAAGATCTATTTTATCTAGAAAGCATTGAGAATGTTGTAACAGGTATGTGATCCATTAATGCTGCGATACTTCAGGAATGTGATGAAAAGGCGGGGCCTGTGACATCATCACAGTGGGTGTGTGTACAGAGCTCTGTGATCTCTCTGTGAGTTTATGGGAGTGTCGGTGCGATTACGCCTTCCAGCGTGCATGTTACATTGTCTTTATACGTAGCTAAGAGAATACAGTCATTGTCAAAGTCATTGTGGTCACCCCGTATGATCACACGGCACAGCCTTTCGCCAATAAAAATTACATAAACGCTTTACTGATCGCAAACAGTTTTGGGTAAGTTACTCTGAAAAAGTAATGAATTATTAGTTACTAATGACATATTCAATAGTGTAATTAGATTAATTTAAATACTTTTTGGAGAGTCATTTGTAATGACTTATTTCTATTTACTTAATATATCCTATATCAACCTTGATTAGTTAAGTGATTCAAGGAGAGACATGACACGGCTGTTTAAATTCGATTAATATTATTAAACTACAAAAAGTAGTATTATTAACTGACCAAAGTGTTACAAATGTGAGAATTATTCATTAAAGCACGGATTTTGAAGTTGGACTTTGAATTTTTATGTCAATTCCACAATTGCACACAGAAATATTACACACAGTACTTAGTTGAATTACATAAGAAGTAATTTATTTAATTAAAGAAAAAATAAGAGTAATCCCTTACTTTACTATTTCAAGGGAAAAGTAATTAAATTACAGTACTTATAACTAGTTACACCCAGCACTGATCTCGACGATGACTAGAGAAAAGGACATTCGCACGGTTTATTTAGTTATTTTAGTTTCTTTTAGATGCGTTTACAGAAATGCATTGTGGTAACCATACTCGAGACCAAAATACCAGACTTAATGTCGGGGCTTAACAAAAATAATCAAAAACGGTTACAATAAATTACAAGAAATATCAGCATAAACACCACAACTACAACGCTAACAATAGGGGCTTAATTTAATTTCCCCCCCTAGTCGAGCCAGCCTAGAACCGGCCTGCTAACAATACCGACGAATGATATCATTACGATAAAACATTGACAGTTTATCACTATCCATTCGAATGCAAGGGCTCGCACATTTTAAAATGTGAAACTGCAGAACGAGGTTTAGAAAAAAACATAACGTTAAAAATTTAAATAAATGAGAAATTGGGAACATGCAAGGTTTCTGCCCAACAACAACAATATATCCATAAAACATACATACACAATAATTTCATAATTTAATATATGCAAAATAATCTAGTAATTTAACAGACAATAAAGCAATGACATATTTTTCATTCACAATACTGAAATAATAAAAATAATAGTAGATACATGTGTGGACCCAAATGATCAATTTAAATGTATAAGTAGGGATATGAATAAGCTTTGCTACAGTTATTGGTACAGCACTACACAAACTACGAAATCACAAAGAGTTTGCAGCATTTGAATGTGTTCAATCCCATAATTATATATTTTTTATTACTTAAATTATTTTTGAACAATTCTTACTGATGTGATAGAAATTATACATCATCTTAGTATTTAATGTTGGTCCGCTCGTCTGTGAGGTCATATCTCATGCTTGGCTCTGATTGGCTCTAGGGGGAACAGACAGTGGTGATAGGTCGTCGTGGTGACCGAATCTAGATGGAATAGAGGTGCTAGTTGCACCTTGAAAACCTGCTTTGTTTTTTTCTCATTGACAAAAGCTCACTTCAGACTAGGCATGGACCGAAATGAAATAAATATATATGAAATAAATACTAAACACAATACCGAACATGGCTTTTTTTATTTCTTACAATTATTTAGACTATTTTTTCACTACCACATAAACTGAATGGTAAAAATGTGCTTTTATATGTTGTCTTGCTTTTCAATATAATACAATAAAATTCAAAATAAAATTGAGCAACACAAGAAGGCTAAATTAAAAACCAAAACTGAAAACTCTCCTTTCTTGAATGACCCATGACTGACTGCTGAAAGAATGTACTGTGCACTACAACAAAGCATCTCTCTCTTTATCTCTCTCTCTCTCTTTCGCTCTGCGCTGGTTGCTGCTTGATCATATCACATGCCGAACACGAACATGCTGTTTTTGCTATTTCCGGCCGAATATTTCTCTAATATTATAATTCGTTGCAGCCTTACTTCAGACTGCGAATTTTTATTACAATTACAACTACCTAAATTTATTTGAATTCTATACCAGCAACTACATCCCAAAATAAAGCTAGTTTATGTCGTCATGTTATGACAACAGACAGCTTGTCTTTATTTTAAAGGCTTGGATTAAAGACACGCATTACAAACCATTTTTTTTAAACTCTCGATTTGGGATTTTAGCACCTTGATTTTTAGAATACAGAAATGTTCAAAAAGGATTCAATCATTGCCTCATTGAGGTAAACAAACAAAAACAACTACTAAATATTCTTTATCTCAACTAACATCTCACAGAGATTAACTGTGAATTGTTAGGTATTAGCATGCTTCTTTTAGACGTGTGTGTGTGTGTGTGTGTGTGGAGGCTTAGCTGAGGACAGCAGATGTCATCAGGAAAACAGACACAAGTTAAGTTCACTGCGGGACAATTATAACATGATAAACTGTGACCGCGTGCCGCCGGCGAGCCCCGCTGTGCTCTTTTGACCCTTCAGCAGAAACCAGAATCTAAAGACACACGACAAGCCTCCCACAAAACACAAGCAAGGTTCCAACGAATTTCAACTATTTTTCGAGTTTACTTGCGACATGATTTCTTATCTTCACGTGTGTGTGCTTATGAAAGTTTCGTTCTGTCTCGCACACACATTTCTTGCCCAACGTTTTGAAGCACTGCGCAGCTGGAAAAACCAGTCTTTGTTGCTACGGGGAACACAGAGGCCATTGTAGGGAAAATCCATTAGTTGCCACTAAACTGTACACACACCAAAATTGCTGTTAGTGGAAACAATGGAAATAAAATACAGGTTACATGAAAGAAAACATGCTCTTAACTGAGAAGTAGCAGTTGCCACAAACTGTCGACTGTCAAATGTCTCTAGGCCAAGAGAGAACTCACTTGTCTTCTTTCTCATAGATATTCAGGCCCAGGGCATCCACACCCAGCCACAGCTCTGTCCCCTTCTTGTTCTTGATGTCGAAATAGTTCACGCCGTACATTTCCAAATCCTGGGCGATTTTTAAATACTCCAGCATTGCATCCTCTCTGTTCACATGACAAAATGAATCATTTACATTGTAAAAGTTTATTCAAAGGTGACATTGGTTGCAAAGCCCACCCTTCAAATACTGTACATAAACATATAAATACAGAAAATGAACCATGATTTAAAGTAAAAAAACATGGTTTTACCACAGTTAAAGCAGGGAAAAAAAACGTTGGGGTGGTAAAACCATGGTTTTGCCAATAGTAATCAATACACAAAAAAAACCACGGTTAAAAACAAAAAAAGAATGGTTGTAAGGGTAGTGCTTGACGACTTAAAGAACTGGATTTTTAAATATAGACAATTTTTTATGTACCATTACGCTTTTAAGATTTCCAAAATGTGTGCGGCACTTTATTCATTATAGAGGCGGGTGGAGTTATGAGGTTAGACTAACGGTTCAATGTCCAATGGAGTTACGAGGTTTAGTCACAAGCTCTTTTAAATACCCACAGACAGACGGAAAGGGTGACTAATAGTAGTGACTAACGGAAAAATTCAATGAGGAATTTTCATTGTCTGAGAAGAAATAACTATGGACAATATGAAAATTTTAGCACCAACGTGGCGACGGATGTACTTGAGTGTTCAGATGAAAAACCAAAAGCATATATCAAAGGTAATCGTAAAGGACCTGTTGTGGTTTCATAACCACCTCGTGGTGTGCATTAATGGCCTGTCGTCAATCATTCAATAAAATATAAACATAAAGAATGACCGATAATACGTTTTTCACTGGGATTTGCTAATATCTAACTATTAAAAAGTGCTTGTCAAATTTGACAACACAATATTTAATAATTTAAAAAGTACAATGTACAGAAAAACTGAATTTGGACATCCAAGGTTTCAGAAGGACAGCGATGATATGTTTTAAATATGCATATGATCTAGTCATTTAAATAATACAAAAGATATAACCGTGGTTATTCACATCCAGAATAAAAGTTTTTGATTACATATTATATGTCTGTGCATACATATTTTGTATTTATATACATATACACGTACATTATGGAGATGTTTGCATGTATATATTTATATTTGAATATAATTTATTCGTTTAAAAAAAATCTATACTATATACATGTACGTGTATGTGTTTATAAAACAACATTAATATTCTGAATGCGATGCATTGTTGAACAACCCTACATCTATAGAATAGTAGATTCATGCATTATTTATCAAACAACCTACAGTTACGCTTTACAATTTTACACTGAGTCGACACAAGAACAGGTCATAATGCATCAAAACATAATTGCTCTCATTATAATCAACAGAGCTGATCGAAAATCCTTTTTGGTCGACTGTAACAGTACTTGTGGGACCACGTGTAATGTTGCATGTTCTGATCAACACGTCCCACAAAAAGTGTAGTTACAGCTCAAACACAAGTAGAAGTCAGAGCCGTTCATATCTTCTGTGTGAATATAATCTTACCTCAGCATTCCACGATGCTCCTCGTGCCACACCTGGATTCTCTCCTCCCACTGGTCACGTGACAACTTGTGCTGGTCCAAAACCCTGTAGAGCAATGGACAGTGTAAGTGAAAAATGAAACCGGAGGACAGACATGGAATCATTGTCTACATAATCTACATCAAGATCTACATCAAGATAAGGAATTAAGGCCATGGCATGACAGGAGTCGTGACAGTCTTTCTCTCAACCTCTACAATGCTAAAATTAGCTTTTTAGGCCTTACATAGATTTCATTACCAGAACGAACTCAAAATAAGCCAAAGCTTCCTCACCGTTGGGGCAGGAGGCGATCTGATGTCAGGTATCCTGGCCTGTGAAGTTCTTTGCTGAAATCACCAAATTTGGCCTGCACAGAATATGAGGCCAGAAGCACGGCGGTCTCCGGAGGACAGTAGATCTCATCGCTGAGGATGCCGTCCTTCACCTGCATGAAGAACAGCTTCTGAGTGACGTCTTGGATCAACTCGTCCGCCACATCTTCTGGGAAGAACTTTCCGCGGAACTTGAACTGTAGAGGGTTTTCTTTCTTCACCTCCTGAGACGAAACCTTTCAAATGACAAGAAACATCATTGTTGACTGTAGTCTCAGAAGTGCTGTGACAACCCACGTGAGTCAAGGTTTGAGTCAAGTGTGTGAAGATTATGTGAATTTAATAATGACTTTACCACACAACATCATTTTCTTATTAAAAGCTGCTTCTTTGGAGAAGAAAAATTACTAGCCTTGAAATTTCCTTTGACAACGTTTGGCCACAGTCAGGAGATACTGGAGTAAGAATTACATTTCTTTTTTGAAAAAGGTCCAACAGTTACACGGTTTGTTTGATGTTTGTTTAGATGTAGATGTATCCACCAACACCAACCAAATCTATATCCCTATTTAAAAGATTTACATCTTTATTTAAGATTTAAGATTTTAACACCTGTAGCAAGTTACCATTTGAAACAAACCAGGCATTTCAGGGTTAAAAGAATGTTCTCCGGAGACTTCAATTTGAGATCTGTAAGCTGTTTACCAAAGGAATGAAGCCAAACAAGTTTCTTTTCAGTGTTTCTCTTCATGATTTATGTGATACGTTTCACCTGTACACACTTTAATAGTTCACCTCTTATGTAGGATGTACATTCCTTTAATCCTTTCAAGGGGTATGCATTTTTCTTTAAAGAATTCAAGCTGAAAAATGCTTTTATCAACTCGTTGACTGAAACCAGAGGTTCCACATTACTGCTCGGCCCTCTCCAGTTTTTACTCTTTTGTCTCACAATGCATGCATAAACAGCACACATAACATTTGTCTGCATGTATCCTTCCTCCTGTCCATGTGATAAACAAACCTAACAGAAAAAATATTTACGTTGATGATTTATACTATAGGTTTTAGGAAAACTTTTGGGTTTGCGGTCAGTGTGGTGAAGCAGAGTGTGAATTTTACTTTCTGATCCCAAAGGATAGTTTTGTTTATGCAATAAAAATGCTGTCAGTTCAGTGTGAGAGCACAAGTGAGGCTGCTTCTCTTATTTAAATTATTTATGCTATTACTATGGTAAAAGTGTATTAACCAGTATTTTTTGAAAAAAGTTTTGGAAGACTGATAACCATTTGTATTACCATAGTTTTCCTACAATTTAATTATAAAATTATCGTTACTTTAGTGCAGTGGTTCTCAAAGTTTATATTCAAAAGATCCGAATCTGAATTCTTGTGAACGTTAAAGTTCCGTCACAAATATTATTACAAAACTTGCTTTTAATAAACATTTAAAACGACTTCAACTCTATATGAAGAGTATATTTGGAAAAACCGATAACTCCGTTAATTTGCTTTTTTTAATCATGTTTTTATTATGTTTGCTGGCCGTATTTAAAATTATCACCTAATCAAAAGAACCCATCTGCAGTTTCAATTAATTTGAGAAAAAAAAAAATCAATGCGCAATAAAAACAGACACAACATCTTGTGTTTTTGAACATCTTGTGTAAAAGTTATTTTTTGCATATCAACTCTTCATATGCTAGTCATCATATTCATGGCGTCATCTAGTTCTACTTTCGTTTACGGTCTTAACTGTTACATACAGTGCTGCATTTTTATACAACAAAAAGCTGTTCTCATTTACATATTTTCTGCTTATGAAAAAGTACTTCAATGTAACTTTTAGTGAATTGTGCAGCACAAATGTCTGGGCAACAAACTATGCAAATATTTACAGACAAACTACATACATTTTCATGTGCCCAGCAGTCTGAAACTGTGACAGAGTTTTGGAAACGCCGTTTTGTTCGGTCGGTTGAATATGCTTCTGTTTTCTGGCGGTCGTTACACAGATAGACCAAGAGAAAGACACGCTCCCGGGTCTGTACCGGGAACATAATCTACGCGCTTTATCAGAAGAATTCGGTAAACACTACTAAAGATCCCCGGCGCCCATAAGCAGCATGCAAAAAGCTCTCTGTCAACTGAAAACAATTAAAAACACCAAATGTCTAACACCAATAAACGTTTTTTACATGATCGGTCCCCTACACTGGTTTGTGGGGTCCAGAGCGAATTTCGTGAAAGATTTTGTTTCGTGAAACAAAGCCAAGTTTGTAGTTTTACTACAAATTCCATAGTTACATTTTGGTAAGTGGGAGTAAATTCTTGGTAAATGTTTGTAAATCTACAGTATACTTAAGCATTCACTTTTGAGTGGAAACTCAATCAATTAAGTTCCACAATGAATTCCTCATTCCTATGTAATGCGTTGCATTATGCAAAAGACAACATCAAGGACACACGTAAACCTAATGACTATGTGACTATGTTTTCATCCTCCATGTTAAAAGTGAACATTGAGATAAAAAATCTGTGTGTGAATATGTACATCTTCATTTAAGATCCGGATATGTTGGAAATGAAAAAGATTGATATCTTTTATATCAATTATAATTATTTTGCTGTAAATGTGTGTACTGTACCTTTTTATCAAGTTTCAACCATGTGTGGTAGCCTTTGCTGTCCATATGCTGTAGTCCGAAGTACCATACTTCACGTAAGCCTATGGTTTTCACCACCTGTCAGAAAAATGAACACATTGATAAATACATTTATCAATTATTAAACAGTTGCTGAAAGTTAAACGATTATTATATGTCTTGTGCTTAAAAAAACACTACGGCACATGCTGTTTTTTTCAAAAATGAAACGGGTCGCGTGCAGCTGTCACGAAAATGGATAAATGCCTTTAAAGAATGAATGTTAGGTATGCCAGGTCGCTTTAGTAGTAAACGTTCTACATTGAGCGTGTGGGTTTACGGATTGGAACCAACGACTTCAAATACTGCTTGCCAGTTCCCGTTTATTAGTTGGTTAGTTAATCAGCATCGTTTTAATAATTTCCCCCGTTTCTGTAATTCTTTGAAATGTCAGGAGTGGGAAAACCTGTTATTTGCATTTTTTCTTGTGGTTGCTAGAATGGACCCCGAGCCATGGAAAAAGCAATGGACATTCAAGTTTTCTTTTTACGGTTATCAAATTTCTGGACTGTCAGTCGTAACACACACATGAAAGACCTCCCAGACAATCCTCGCTCTGTAAAACGTGTTGTAAAACATTTATAAAGTGGTGTGGCCAAAATTGGCCATGGCAAAAAGTAGCAGAGCGGGTCAGCCCCAAAAGACTAGACAAAACCCAGCACACTGAATATAATGCTGAAGCAGAGTAATAGAAGATATTTTTGTCTTCTTCCCTCGAAAACTAGGTCGATGTGGGGGTGAGACACAACGTCAGAGACCCTCAAAGCAAAACTTTAGATTTCAAAGGGTCTATTATGTGCGTGTGCAGTTTCCCCGAGGCTCTGTTGCATCACACGTTCAGTTGTTCTTAAATGTTCTGCTGAAAACCTCACATTTGGACAAAGCATAACTGATTTACAGAGTTGACATAAGCAAAACTTTTATTGAACACACAGCACGTCCAGTTTTCAAAGTCTGAGACCTCTGGTTAAAATGCACCTAATTTGCAAATGTTCCAAAAAAGCATCTTGTGTTTTCAATGCATATCTGACTTTCTGTACAAATGGACACCTTGTCAAAAACTTGTTTGAAATTTCGATGTGACAGAAATAGTGAAGAATTTCAAATATTATTTCACATTAGAACATTTGTTTGTTTTTCATAAAGAAAATTAAAGCCTTGGATTCAAGTCCGAGGATCCCAGCAGATCTATGGTTTCATTAGAACTCGCAGTGCTATAAACACAATGTCTCATTCCAGCAATGCTGACAAACGTTCTAGAAATCCGAGTTGAACAAAGGCAGCGTTTAAACAGTAAAATTATGTCATCTTTCATTTCTCTATTGCCTTATATCAACAGCCAAATCAGACCATATCCCAAGCTTTTTATAAGCTGGTAACAAAGGCGCAGAAAAAAATGTTGCAAACCAGCTGTTCAGGTTTCCAGCGTCTAGAAAACTGGAAGGTAAAGCTCCACGCCAAAAGCAGATCTACCTCCCGAAAGTAAAATGAAGTGATTAGGCTTTAAACACCTGCTATTTATTTGTTCATGTTTATTAGTCTATGAATTAAGAACACGTTATTCAATGAAACTAGAGATTTTAGGACGTTTGTTAAACTAAAAATGCTGTCGGAGAATTCAAAACCAGCACCATTTTCTTTTTCACAGAACACAAAAGTCGACCTAAGCAGGATATTCCCACAAAATGAAGTTCAACCAAGACAGCTTTCGAAACTACAAACCAAAAATGACAATAAAACCACCATAAAAGTATGACAACAGCAGTCCATAAGAAATAAAATTGCAATAAATGTGACTTTAAAATCTGGCACGTCAAGATGTGTCGTACCCAGTTCGACATCAGCGGCAGATTGTTATTGGTTTGTGTCAGTTTAAGATTACAAGGGATATTTAAAAGGGATTGTTCGTTGTTCCAATCCTGTACTTCTTTCTTTGTTTGGTTGGTTGAACACAGAGAAAGATATTTGGACAAATGGATAGAAGGAAAAATGACAATGGTAGTCAAAAGTGCCGCAGAACTGTTTGCTGTCCCACATTCTTCAAAATATCTTATTTTGTGTTCATCAGTACAAAACAATTAAGAAGTCATTTTTCCTTCTATGAGAGTCAATAGGGCCAAGAACTGTTTGGTTACAAGTATTCTTCCAAATCTCTTTCTCTGTGTTCATCCGAACAAAGACATTTATACAGATTTGGCACATCTTAAAAGTGATGACAGAATTTAGATTTTTGGGTGAACCATCCCTTTAATTTACAGAAATGAGATCAAATGAGATTCATGAGAACGTCACTGAACGCTTCATACGGTGTTCATAAGCCATGTGAATTTTGACATGTTTAAAGTTTAGCAGCCCCGGTCACCATTGACATTCATTGAAAAAAAAGGAAAAAGCAACATTCAACAGTCTCCTTTTGTGTTCAACGGAAGGATTTCATGAAAGACATGAGGGTGAGTAAATGACAGATTTTCTGCTTTCAAACAAATGCAGTCATGTTTTGCATGAAAGTCCGTCCGGCAGCTGTATTTCTCGAGGGCTTCAGTGAAAACCTCTTATCCGTTTTGTTTGCAATTCAAAGCTCATGACTGACTCTTTAAGAGCTCTCCGTGTGAAGTGGACACCGCTCAGCCATGGGTTTGGAATGCGATCGGAAAGGAACGACTCTTATTCACCGGTCCCACCACCGCTGCGTTTATTGAACATCACACAGATGAGCTCGATGAGTCACTATCAGGCTTTTCTAAAGAGAAAAACCCTTCCTGTGAGGTTTACCGTGTGTCTGCTGCTATTTACAGGGGATTATTCCATGTCACCAAGCCAGTAATTAAATTAGGCCAAAGGCATCGGCGCTACTGACAGACACTTTCCCAATGAACTCTGGGAGTTTATCCTGGAAGATTCAAATGAATATTATTGATCAGCTCAGGTCTATGATTTAACTGTTCGTTCACATAATGTTTTCTCTCTTTCATCCGTTCAAACTATTGTATGTGCTACCTTGACCTGCTAGTGTATGCATGACGGTTTGCGTTGCATACGAAAACAAATGGAAATCGCTCCTTTGTTTGTCTTGGTTTACCTCTGACTAACTGTTAACATTCCTCAAAACCTCTTTTTTTCTCTTCGCATTAGCTGAGAGACATAAATTGGTTTAAGATCACGGATTTCGGGAATTGAATGGGCCGCTGTCATTGAGGGGTTATGCTGACGGATTACAGATCGTATACGTTGACACACTTTTGAGGACCTTTTGAGAGCTGTGTCATCTTGGTCACTGGTTTACAGTTTAATCACTCCAAACCAAGAAATGATTTAGCCATTGTATTCATATTAGGGATTTTTATCATTGAGAAGTGGAACTTCGATTAAGACAATGGTTAAGATTTCTTTATCATAGGAAGTACAGGTCTCTGCAGAACAAGGAAAGGGCGTTTCTCAATTATTAATGTCCGTATAAAAACCAGGGATAGACGTTCAATCATCCAATGAGAAAAGTGCAAAGCCCATTTCTCAATTACTGAGCATTTCCAAACAGGATAGGCATTTTCAACCATCCAATGGGAGAAAGGAATTGGGAATAACCCATTTGATTTTTGCAAATTAAAATCATAATTTAAAAGATGCCTATCACGGTTTGAAAAGACCCCAAGACTAAAGATATCCCGCCTTTAAGTAAAAAGACCCAATCATCAACCAGGGGTGGGTTGTGAATCTTTGTGCGTTAACAGTAGCTGCTGGAGCAACCTAAAAGTGTTTTTAATAACCAAATAAATGGTTTAAATGGAGTCTTAATAGTTGGTCGGCAAATGTTGAGACTTTTATCGACCGCTGAACAGTTTAAAGGGATACTTCACCCAAAAATAAAAACTCTGTCATCATTTACTCAACCTCCAATTGGTCCAAACCTGTTCAAATTTATTTTTTCCTTTAAACACAAAGAAAGATATTTGAAAGAATGTCACAATGGGTTCAAACCAAACGCGAATTTGGTGTGAACCCAGCATTACTATGGTAATCAATGATGTCCCAGAAATGTCAGTTTCTAACCTTCTTCCAAATAGCTTTCATTGTGTACAACAGAACAAAGAAATGTCTACAGATTTGGAACAACTTGATGGCGAGTAAATTATGACAGAATTTAAATTTTTGGGTTGAGTATCCCTTTAAAGCATGCATCTCGCCATGGCATCAATTTTATCGTGTGCTCATTATAAGCCATGCTAGTTTAGTCATTTCTTGTGTAGATGCGTAGCTGTGCAGACCTGGTCAAAGAGCTGTTTGCCAGTTGTGCTGGGCTGGATGGCAAACTCCAGCTCAGCGTCCATCGTAGTGACGCGAACATTGACCTGAGGAGAGAAAGAGAAAGAAAACGTATTAGCAAACACAACCACCGCTCCTGTCGAAGACACTGAAAGCTGTCCATTTTACAGTAGCACAAATCTAAAAAGCAGGTCCATTGATGTCCCCCAAATATTAAGATTAGTGGTCGGTCAATATTGGTCGATCAATAGCAACTCACAAGGTTTACTCATCTAAGTTTACCCATAAGTATTCAATATTTGGTAAGGTTCTTGCTGATAAGTCTGGAAATCTTACACACAAAAGCCGCATAAATTCTTGAAAAAAAAAAAGACTGGCGTGTTGACAATTCATAACCAACCCATTGAGAAAGACATTAATGATTAAGTTGAAAAGTGACAGTGTAGCCCGAGCGTGACCCCCACAGGAGCGGCCGAATAGAACAATGCAGCTTGGCCACTATTTGAAATGTAAAAATACTACTCCATCCTATAGTAAATCTTTGACGGGTTAAATAAACAAGCATTAAACCTAAGCATTTTATAGAGTAACAAAGAGTCCATTTCAAACAATTTCCCATGGAACATGAAACCGAGGCCGTTGGCTAACAGAATCATGGGACAAGGTGTCGTCTGCAAGAACCAATTCACGTCTACAGGAGAGACATTTTGTTATTTTCCTCTCAGACACGAAAAGAACATGTCTGAAGGAGGTTTCACTAGACCAGAATTGCCATTGTATAGATAAGCCATGCAAGACCGATCGCAAAGCGCCGACTCTAAACTTATCCATTGATTCAGTGATTCAAAGTCACGTGATTTCATGGGCACTGTTAAAAACTAAAGACATGAAGGCGGGCGAACAAAAAGATGTGGAGTGTTGACAATTGGTGGAGAATCACAAAACAAGCCGTCCTGGGTGTGAGCATCGAGTTGTCTGGTAAGCAAGAAAAGAAAGTCATAATTATGTAAGTGCTCTTAAAACAAACAAATGTCTCGCTATGAACTATGCAAAACAGAAACTCGCTCAACAATTCAAGCCAAAACAAAAAGCATATCAGACACAGTTTCCCAGCAGCCCAAGCTACAAGAAGAGACATCCTCAATGTTTCATTTGCATGTTAAGCATTGAATTTCAATGTCGAGTTATTCGATTTTGCATTAAAGCTCGGGACGCCTCAGCGTTTGTATCACATTTTTGTTCTATATTAAAGGACTCATATGACGCGATTTCCTGTTTTCCTGTATTTTTGGTCTGTTACGAGAAGTTTATGCATATATTAGACAAGTAAAATTGCAAAAACAAAAGTCTCAAACCAAAAGGGACTCATCCAAACCTGCCTAAATTGCCAGAGTTACTGAATATAATGATTTATATCGACAAACATGTCCCTGCTGGATGGAACTAATGCCTCGTTTTAATATGTTTTATTGACTTTGTCGCGTTGAGTCGAGACAAAGCGTCAAAGGCAGCTCAAGAAGTTAGCTATAGTTAGGTCATTTTTAAACAGTCTCCAAAAATAAAACCTTACCGATCTACAAAGTTAATTAATCCATTTTCTGGAACATATTCAGGGCTTGAACTCACACGAACCGGTGACATTATCACCTGTCAATATGCTTTCACAGCTGATGTTCTGAATATGGTAAGGGGCGTTACATTTCCGCCATAAGCTTGAGGTATTCGGCCAATCACAACGCACTGGGTAGCTGGCCAATCAGAGCACACAGCGTGTTTCACAACGATGAGCTTTGTTAAAAATCGAGGTATTTCAGAAAGGCGGGGCACAGAGGAGCAACAGCAATGGACGGTATCTTTTCCAGTGTTATGCTTTTTTTTTTATTTAATCGCAGGTTACTTAACGTTAGGACTGTTGAATGATTATTCATTATTAATCCGGAATAAAAGTTTATGTTTACATGTCTGTGCAAGTAGGAAACTGCATGTATATAGTAATATGTATATATAATTGAAATTATAAACGGTATAACCATTTACTTGTTTTTATATTTTTCTTAAATAAATGCATGTATGTGTGTGTTTATGAATACAAAATGTATGAGCACAGTTCACATACATATATTACTAAAACACAAACTTTTATTCTGGATGCGATTAGTCATTAAACGGCAAAAGCGTATCTGGCAGCACACATTATAATTACTTTTATAATCACACTACACGATTTTTGCTCATTGAAAAAAAGGTCACAGTTTTCAGCTTTTGCATGTTTATAGAACTGATGTATAAAAGAAATACAAAACAAATGTGTTTCTGTATTTTCTGTAATATTCTGACTAAGATGTGACAATTTTAAACAAAATAAATAACTGTCACCATTTCAAGTGCACAATATGCACTATTATCGTTGTAATGTGAAAAGAACATTGTGTACTAAGCTCAGTGAAGACTGCTGGGACCTTTCCTGAACCATGAAAACAGCACTGTGATAGCGGCTTCACAGCCCGGTAAACACACAATCAGGCTTTCACACATTCACGCTCACATTCACAAATGACACTTTCATACCTGCTATTCACTAATTAATATTAAATATACTATTGCAAATATTTAAAACAAAGAACTTGAAATAAAGCCTCTATTGACAATGATAAAAACACACAGTTCATCATCCTGTAAGCATGCCCTGATTGTGAAATCTGGCGGTTAAGAGTTGAGCTTTAAGACCATCTATCCTAGTAGCCACAGAGGGGGAGATGGAGGGGTATCCATTTACCCAACCAAACAAAGAGCCTCTTTCAGAAACACCCAGCCAACGATCCACCTCCTGCATCAGTCTGCATTTTAATACAGTTTCGCCATTTCTCCGCATCGCTTGGCTTGCAGAAATAAAGGTTGGGCGGACACTCAAGCATGCTGAAATCAGGTTTTGTTTAGCGTCTTCAGATCAATCTGTCATGAGATGAATCTACGTTACTGGACAACACACAGAACAGACAGTGGAGGACTGGCAATAAAACTCGATCACAAAAACAATGCTTCTTTGCTGTAAACTTACAAAAAATGCACAGTTCAAGTTTTGTTGTGACTATCAAGTAACTTAGAGAGGTTCTCCAATGCCTGTTGAAGTTTAAAATCTCAGAAGCTTTTTGGTTTGGAATGTACTTAAGGTTTAAACGTTACATCTGGTTTGATCTTTAAAGAATACTACAGCCAACTCACATGCAAATTCATGTTCATATATATTTGATTAATTTTACATAAATATGAACAAAAAATTTAAAACAATAAGATTAAGAGAACTCCATAATCCGAACAATTCTGTTTTACAATTTTTCTATAATTTCTTCTATTTTTTTTAATCTTAAACTTCTCTTTATTTTACCTTTCCTATGGGTATCATTTTATTGCATACTATGGAGTATCGTATCAAACATTTCATTCTATATACCGTCAATGGTTATGTACATGACGAAACCTAAAAAACCTGAAAACTCAAGGACCCAATAAGGTTGCTGAAATCATGACCACTGAAGAGCAGAGAATCCATCTCACCACTTAACCATTTAGTTTTAGCAAAAGCCGTCTTGAACACATTTAAAAAAAGAGCAAAGGAGACAAATGTGTCTCCAAATTGCCGTTTGCGTCAAGTTGTGATCTGGACAGCTCTGCTAGACTTTCGTTGAGCTGCCATGAGCATAAGCCAAAGCGCACATGAGGATTGATTACAACACAATGAGCTTTTGTGCTGCATCACCAAAGGGCGTAACAGCCATTGTTTGGTTATCAATTATTCAGAAGAACAAATGAAAACAAAGATTTGGGACTTGGAGAGGAAACACCCTCTGATGCTGATTAAACAAACATGAACATGTTCTGAAACACCACTGAGAAATTTCGAAGACACCGAGTCATCGTCAAGTGTCCCTTCGAAACTGAAATCCAACCTGATTCGCTCTTTGTGATATCATACCAGTGATCGTGGTGTTCTCAGAATGTTTTTGACAGTATGATATGTTCTTTTCTAAAATAATCATGCAAGTGCCAAAAGAGAGATTAAAGCAAAATAACGTAAAGTAAATCGGCTGTATGTTAAGAACCAAATATATGGAGGAATCAGTGTTTAAGGAATTCACAGATAACCCATGTCTATCCGAAAGTCTTGGAACAGGACTCTTTTGAACCCAAATCATTAGCAAATCCTCCACTTCCACCCATACTGACACCAAGAACAAGTCTCTGCATTCAGTGCTGGAGCATACAGTGCTGTGGGCAAGGCATGAATGAGGAGCTCTGAGGAAAGCGCCACGATGATGTCATTTCCCGTCCTGCTCCTGACAACCGCCTAACCATCTCAACAAACCCACAACACATGCCTCAGGCGGCATTGGATGTCCAAAGGACTTCTGGCACGGCGTTCGTAAGCAGACACTGATAACATTCAAAACCCGAACCGATCCATCCATTAAAGCTGTGCAAAAGTCACACATTCTCACTATTACGAGTGGACAAATGAGCCGAACACGAGTGTAAATGAGAACATGGTTATCGCTCTGTATGTGTAAAAATTACAAGTTTCCTATATGAATGAACATTATACATGTATAAAGGTAAAGTCAAGAAACAAGACTTGCCGTCTATCGACAAGAAAATAAAGAGTCAAAGTATTACAAAACAAAGACTAAACATTCTTTCAATGTTTAACAACTTTTAAAGAACTACAAGGAAAGCACAGGTGGATACTTACAGGTTTCGGCATTTTGAGTCCAGTTGTAGATCTCTTGTCAAAGTGTCAGAATAATCGGATCTTTCCACAGACACTGTAAAGCAGAAACAGGAGAAACGCGTTTGAGTGAAACTGACTCACGTACAGCTGTCATTTAAACATCGGCGAGTCCTGACGCACAATCTTCAACTACATGAATCACGATTAAACCTGGAACTTAAGATGATCAGAGCCTCACCCAAAATGCCACAAGAGGTAACGCCGCCTTTCAATTTTGAGTCCCCACCCCATTCTGCAAATATTTACTCCGGTCTCTGTTTCCCAAAGATCTAACCTCAAAACCGAATTAAGACCATAGATTTGACTTTAAAAGCGAATGAATGCAAAAAAACACCAACTTTAATAGAGCGAATATTCGCTATCCACTACTGCGGCGCGTGCGTAAAGATGCGCAAAAAGCGTTATTCAGAAGTTTCGATGTTCACCAAGAGTCGCATTAAAACTATAAAAGGGTTATTTTACCTTCACTTACACCCTTTATAGATGGCAGTAAATTGAAATGTTGCTCTGTACAAGACAAGTCCAACATGTTTTATTTATTAACGGATCTGTGTGACTTAGCATGAAGGGAAATCAACAAGAGAACCGTTGATCTGGGTTAAAATGTTACCATTTGCATCGAGGCTATTTTCTGTCGGCTAAATGATCGGTGCAAAGTAAACGCGTGTTCTCGTTGAAAGGAAAGATCCAGGCTTATCTCGCAACAATAATCAGAACAACACCTGTTGGTAGAGATTTATCTTTGAATTGGGCGGCGTCTGTCCAAACAGAAACGCGTCAATGACACACCAACTAACTGTTTCCCGCAGGAAAATCGATCGACACGGGACGCGTCTTACCAGAGCAGGTGAGTTTGCGGTGAGTCGGCGAAGCTTCAGCCCAAAATCTCCCCTCCCTCCGCGGTACCGAGAACGGAGTCCTGCGGCAGTAATATGGCTGACGGTGCGTCTCACCTTTGTGCGCTCGGATGAAAGACAGCGGCTACAGTTCCTGTTTGACACTGCGGCGCGACGCCCACGGCAGCGGATGAGATCGATTACGCGAAGCTCCTCACGTCATGAGAACTGCTAGGCGGTTTGCTTAAAAAACTCAGCAAGCGTGTTTGCTCGAGAAACGACTGCAATGCACACGAATAAAGTAGAAGGAGAGACAGGTGCCCTGCGAACGGATGAGCAGCACGCAGGCTATCGAGTTATCGTGCGCCTGTCCCTTTAAGAGCACTCATCGTGCACTATTTCTTATCCGCTGAAAAGTTTCATTGTGCCTTATGTACAAATATCACGTGGAATAAAAAATGTGGTAAAAATATTTGCTCAGTTAGGTCATAGAATAATTATTTTTAGATCTTAGGTTTCTTGTTTATGTTTTGTGATGAACATTTATTGTAATCCTAGTCCAGTAATCTTGACTGAATGTTTATTTCATTATTCAATTTCAAAGCCACAAATAATAAACCTGCAAAACTCCCGAATGGTTCAAACAGACGGACAGGTGTTCAGAGAATTATGGCAGATGTTATTCATCAGTACATTGAACAGGTGAGATCAGTGAGTAATAACTAGGTGGAAAATATTACTGTCAACATCTTCTCAAATCTATCCTTATCATGGGGTACTATTCAGAAAACACATAATACTTTAGTATATACCGTGCTTGTGAGTTTTAGCTAATATCCGTTATTTGGAAGTCCTTGTGTAATAGATGGGGTTTTCCCCCGCCACCTTCATTTCCTTCCACCAGTTTGCCTAACTTGAGCACAGTGGCACAATTTTATAAATGTGGGCTATCCTGTCACGCTCTAATTTTACGTACTTTCTAGGGCACACAAAATTCATTACGCTGACACAAATCTGCACTTCAATCCTCTCTGTTCAGACCTAAGCTGAGTTAGTGTCAGGCCTATATTAGTCAAATATTTAGAGGAAAATAATTACAATATTCCAATGGCTTCGTATAGAAGCAATAGAGCCATAATATATTTCCATATTTAAATAAGGTACACATGTGTTTGTGTGTGTCTGTGCTTATCCTCAGGAATGATGGACACGTAATGTGATTCACTAAACAGACCCATTATTATACTCATTACATAACTAAACACTAAAGGAAGGAATATATGTGACCCTGGATCACAAAACAAGTAGCACGGGAACATTTTTAGAATTTATTTTGTAAATTTCCTACCTTAAAACTTTCGAAACTTTATTTTTGTGAGTGGATGGCCTGCCACAGTGCGCCTGATTAACAACTTCAAAGTCAATTTTCTCAATATTTTGATTTTTTGCTCTCTCAGATTCCAGAGTTTTAAACGGTTGTATCTCAGCCAGATATTGTCCTATTCTAACAAATCATACATCAATAGAACTCTTATTTATCATTTTTATTCAGCTTTCAGATTATGTAAACAACTAAATTTCGAAGAATTGACCCATAAGACTCGTTTTGTTTTCCAAGGTAACATATGAGCCATTATTAAATATTACAGTATACAGTGTGCATGACACGCAGACTTTCCTTTGCACTTTCAATGAGACTACTATCGCAAACTGCTAAATTATTAAAGGGAATTGAAGGCGAGAGACAGAGAGAGAACCAGAGATAGAGAGAGTGAACTGAGATAATAATTATATTTGATTTGTGACTTTGCCCATTGTGAGGACTGAATACAATAGCTCCAGCCTTTAATAATGAAACTCAATTTAAGTCATCGTTCGATGGTCTGAACAAGTCAGTGAAGTATGATGTGACTCACAGGTCTGTCCTTGCGTTATATTTACACCAACACACCCATGTTTCTATTTGTGTTTCTAAGAGCCGCATCCGCCCAAAGTGAAACTCCGAATCACCTAGTGGGCGTGGTCAGAGGTGAGAGCCGACCAATGAGGACGCAGGGTTAAAATAGAGCTATATAAAGGCGACCTGAGTGAAATCTCATGCGTCAAACCGTTGACATGTCACTGTGTATAGTCAGAGGCACGGCGAATAAAACTCTCATTTCAATAGGACTGTGAAGTTGATAAATGTTTATTCTGTCGAAATATGATAAGGCTGAATTCTGTTTTAAGAACACCTTATATTTGTGTATATAGCATCACTTTTAATCATTTTAAGAGAATTTCACAGAACACGGTGTAATGCTGTTTTACACACTCTAAATATAACCACAAGGGCCTGTCTTAAACTTTCCTTACAGTACTTGTGTTACAACTATAAAATAGACAGGATTATTAATAATCGGAAACGATTATCCATATGTGCAGACTCTGCAGCGCCATCTACAGGATTTGAAGTGTAGGTGCTGTACAGTAAGGTGATGACAGCTTGAATATTAAGTGTTATAAAAACAGCTTTTGATTAAATACTCGAACAACAAAAAATTGTTTTATGAACATATGATCATTTAAATATTTTTTAAAATGCATTTTCAACATCCTCAAGTTGATTTCTGATGGATTATTTATAAAATAAATAATAAAGAAAGACAAGGTTAATTCCTTACCTGGACAATTCTTTGTTAAAGTTGAAATAAAACAGTCTGATTTGTTTAAACATTGCTTTGGGATCAAAATGGCATTGTTTCGGTAGAAGAATATTGTAAATTATTTATTGGAATTAAATTTGAAAAAAAGGAAAAGTGATGTGTTAAAAAAGGTAAGCGTGTAAATACAGGCCACACTCTACCTTCTTAACATGTTTATGATTCTGTAACATGTTCTATCATGTGATCTTGAATACTTCTACTACAAGGAAAGATTTATTTTTGCTGTTGAAAAGCCTCAAGTCTTCGGTTAGTGACGTCCCGAATGATTTCTACGGAAGGAAAGGAGAAATGACGACTTTCAATATGAAGACCAAAGAATTACCAGATTATTTCATTCTATCATCTGGATGTGAGTAGTAAATTGTGTGAACAAGTTTCTACTTACGGTCAACCACTGTTCGAGCAACATATCTCTTTTCTAAAGTGTTGCTGACTTCTTCCATCAGCCAAGGCAGGAATCCGGTCTCTAGATCTGCAACAGATAGATGAGCATTCATTCAACTTGTAAAATGAAGAGTTTGTCTATATGTTCACATGCCGGTTAACTTGCCTCTCTTCACAGAGTCATAGAAATAGCCTGATTCTTTCAGATTGGAATAGACAGAGGGCAGTAAATCTGTGAGGTACTGCTGAGCAAACGCTCTTGCAGCGATTTTATCTGCAGTCTCTTTCTCCTTTTCCAGCACGGCCTTTTGCTGCTTTATCCGGTTCTCCTGCAGTTATGAAAAGATAAAAAATATGGTGTTTAAAAACGCAAACATATTTTACAACACAAATAAAACATGTGTTTACTTTTAAAACTGCTGCATCACCCAGATGTCTACTTTATATGGGAGAAGGTGTAATTCTTACCCTCTCCACATGGAGGCGCCGTTCCCTCTCCTCTAGCCTCTGTACCTCCACCAGCTCAGCGTTGCGGATCTCCATGAACGCTTGGTACCGAGCTCTCAAGTTGTCCAGCTCCTCCTCCTCCATCACTTCCAGCAAAGCCTGCTCGATCGTCTTACCCACCAGCACCTGCAGCACGGGCTGAACCTCAACGTCAAAATCAAACAGCTGCAGGGAGGACAAACATTTATTAACTGCATTTTTCTCCAATCTACACCTGTCAATAATCATTTTTTAAGCGTGATAATTGTGAAAGTGCTTGTTGTGCCTAATGGCCCTGAAAGGAATTGACAGTAGATGAAATAAAATATTCATGCAAAATTTGACAAAAAAGGGAATCCACCTCTCCCTCTTCTATCTGTGTGGCTGCATCTCGACCAGTTTTGGCTGGAATGAAGAGGGGGGTGGCGGGTTTGTCCAGGAACATGTCTGTTTGACATTCCACGCTCACTTCCTCTATACGACCGCTCAGTTCTTCCAGATACATCTCTAAAATATGAATCATCAAGTACATCAGGGGATCTCAGTTCTGTTTCAAGCAAATTTCCATTCGTGTTTAGTGATGTTCAGACGCCTGTCGGGCCGGGGACACCAGCAGGCCAACATCCTTTGATGAATGTCACACTATCAAAGCTTACTTTCCAAAAAGGACCATCTACCTGTCTGCACATCTATGTTGGTTCTGCCCTCTAGTGGTTCTGGGGTTTTTGTTCCAAACTGCTCTTTCAACCGTTTCTTTGACATCGCTCTTCTTCTGGCTTCCTGTTGTTTCAGGAACTCCATTGGATCGGGCTGAGATGTCTGTGAAACATATTGACATTCGTCTCATCATTTGTTTCATAGATTCAGACAAAAGAAAATACCTAAATGAAACAACAAAGTGTCATCGATGTGGTATTGACACCCAGTTTTAGCAAATCAATGCACAGTAAAAAACAACTTAAAATAAAATAAGACAAAGCGTTCAGGTTACAAACACAACCCTGTAACAACAGAGATTATTCTGGGTGTAGTAATACTCACAATAGGCAGGATATGTTGAGCGTATGTATTTCCTCTGACAACACGTCTGTCATACATGATGTTTCCATGACTGCCGTCTTCTTCATTTCTGCATCAGACAGTGAAGAGTTTTTTACTCCATTTTTTCTTTACGTGATCAGATTAAAAGCATTAATAAACTACATTTGGTGAAAAGTTCACATTCTATGTATAAGGTAAAAGAAGAAAAGCTTCTCAAAAAAAAGTTTTAAGGGGCTCTTTTGTGTGTTATTTGGATCTGTGGCGTAGGCCTATTTGAACCTTTTTACAGTTGAAAGTTCAAACTAAAACTTTATTTTATTAATTTTAAATGATCATGCTCTACGTTAACCTATATAAAGAATGTGTTTATTATTAATACGTTGGTTGATAATGCCAATATCATAATGGTGTATAACCGGTAATAAGTTACTTAAAGCATTATTTAAAGCAGATGTTTATTTACATCATTTAATGTTTAGATCATTCAAGCAGATGAAGTTGACTCACAGAGGCTCAGCGGTGTTTCTGTATTTGGCCCGGTTGGGAACGGGTCGCGGGCGGCTGGAGAACGTGTAAACGCCGCCCTGCGTGTCGTGTTGAGTCTGTAAAGTTGAGGCCATGTTCTCCTTTCAAACAAAGATATCCAACACGTGACTGATGGATGAAGCGCTTAAATTCAGCTTGTTCTGCTCGTTTCAGCAGTCGCTACGGTGGCAGTTGTTGTATCTTCTGTTGCCATGGCAATCGAGACCGCCATATCAACGACTGCTGTCACTTCTTTTTTACTTCCGGGTCGATAAATGACTTTTCTTTATGCCAGATGAAAATTAAACGTAACGCTGGTTTATTTTTAAAACTCATTTTTATAATATTCATGCATATTTAATAAAACGTACAAATTCGGCCGACATGTTAAAATAGCAGGCTACATTGAGTAAGTTTATACAAATGTCTATAGAGTTACATTTTCAGTCATTGGCTTATGGTCTGCTGCTGGTTTACATCTAAATCGGTAAATGGTCTTCATGATTTTCAGCACCAAAATATTTGACAGAAAATACATTTCTGTCTGCACAGAATCACTATATCCAGAAGGGCGTGACATACAGTACACTGTTATTTAAAGGAGCAATGTTAAAATTAAAGCAAAGCAAATAATTATTCAGGAGTTTTTGAATTATTGCAATTAATAATAACATATTGTTTGCAGATCAAACTGACCATAACTGGTTTTAATAAACTTTACCAAAACTCTATGGAAAAATAGTCCACTGTGAAAATTGTAAATACTAACCATTGCAAATGATCAAAACATTTTATACGAAATTCAATAACACTACAAAAATATAACAAATATGTAAACATATGACGAACTTAAGTATCTATCAACAGGGGTCTATATTGTTCAAAATATTGATAATAAATACCTTTTCTGAGAGTTTATATTTCGAGTTTTATCACATCCATGACAATGGTGCCCAAAACACTTCTTATCACACAAATATATGTTCATACAAATTGGATGGTTTGTTTTCTAATCAAAAATGCATGACAGATGAGACATCAGGAAGTGGTTTTGGGTTCTCTGATGCTGACAGAAATCATGTGGTCACCACAAATGCACATCAGAAACCATAATAAAAATACTGTTGCTATGGTAAAGCTTGGTATAAGTATGCATTTACTGGATTAACACCACAGCAGTGTGCAATATGACATGATAAAACATGCATTGTTTTGTCTAATAATAATCCTGTGTAAAAATAAGATACCTTTTATCTATCTATGGTATGTAGCACTGCAAATACTGCAGTCAGAAATACAGGTGTGAGAATCACAGGTTACCTCAACCTGATAACAAGTATTAGAAAGGACTATTTGTACAAGATATCTATTGCAGTCCCCTGTTATACACACAGTAAATCAGCTACAAAAAAGTTTATTGTGCACCATCTTTGGAAATGTCATGGCACTCCTACACCATCCTTTCATGTCCTACTACATATTGATTATGCATATGTTCTCATTATATAATTCTGCACGTGTGCAGCACTGTACGCTTATGTTTGAACTTCTGATCTAGTTTTATTTCATCTCTTTACATTAATTGTAAATGCTTTTAACAGTTGCCTTTTTCAGACGTGTCATTGGTTTGTTCTATATGTTTGAGCAATGAAGTATCATTCATTGTATCCTTTAGAGAGTTGTGTGTTTATGCCATACTATCACTAATTGGTTGTTAATTTTAATGCATCAAGAATCAAAGCATTTGTTGCATAATGCGCTCATTCATGACTGTACAATGGACTTTGCAGCCATGGGCACATGGCATCAGGATGCAAACCTGCAGTGTTATGTAACCGAGATCTCTGTATATGTGACCGCATGCTCACAGTTTCATTATGTAACCGTTGCAATTACTTTATCCCTATCACTAAGAATAAGGTCTCTTTATTAATTGGCCTGTCATGTCATCTGTGCATTTTGCGTTAAATTGGGATGTGAAACGTAATATTGGTATTCCTGGATCAAAATTCCTGTCAAACACCTAAACTTTCCTCAAAACTCACCCCTAACATTTGAGAGAAGTAATACGGTAGACAATAGTTTACCCATTCCTAAAACTAAAACTACCTTTGACCTTAATCTTAATAGTACAATCTAAATGGTCCAGAACAATCCATGACCAATGATAATGTAGATCCAACATGTCCTACTTTATGAAATCTCATTCATACTACCCCTATTTTAGAGTTTGGAAGATACTTTCATTGAATTTAAGGAAACAAACTGATCTTTCCATCACGAGCTAAGCAGATGGGTCATGCATGCATGCATGTTTTTTAAAGGAAAACCGGTGGTGGTCCTCTTGATTCACTTCTGAGAGACCTCAGTGAGATGAGGCGTCACCAAAATAAAATAAAACATATCTTAAAACTTTATCCATTGTCTGTTAAAGCATAGGATGTCTGCTGATATACATTTTATTAAGCATGCAAATGAAAAGTCGGTTATCATCATGCATTGACAAAGTATTGAAAAGAGCTCCTTTGATATTGTAACAGGTATTTGTTCTACCAAAAAAATGTCATATTAGTTTTATATTAGCAGCATTAGACTGTGTAGATGATGGCAAAATGTTCAAATGCTTATATGTTAGATGTGTAAATGGTGTATCTCTTCATACAAAATGATTTGCTCTCAAAAGATGTTTTATTTAATCATTGGGGGACAAAGACACAGACGTTTTGGCTAATGCCTTCTTAAGTGTGCAAATGGTGATATCTGCCACAGCGTTTCAGCCTTCAACACTTTTTTTAACTTACAAAATTAGTGCACGCATATGCAATGAAAACCTTTCCGAACAACTAAAAGGGTTATCAGAGCATTAGCATCTTTAAAGGTTGCCAACAACTCTACCCATGTACAGACCGACGCACACATTTACTCTAGAAACCATAAGAGACAGACATCTGACACTGTGCAGTTTGTTTCTCGGTACGACTGAAAAGAGGAAATGGGGGCATATGTGTAGCTGCCGAGTGAAGCAACAGACAAATTCAGCGAAAAACCAAATCAGTCCACATGATCGTCGACTTCCGCTGCTACACAGAACACGTTGTTCTCATTGACATTTTGTTCTCTATCTTATGCAACCCTTGTCAGCATGAGGAAACCGGCCAATCAAAATAACCGTCTGTTTGAAAGCGACCCATCTCTTGTTGGTTCCTCGCATTTCTAAATTTTGATCGGATCCCAACATACGCTTCCCATTGAGATCTCTGAAACCCCAAGACTTTGGATAGCCTAAAAATCTACTTAACATTGGAATGTCAGGTTGACACTCTCTAACCCTTACGATTCTCATAAGAACCGATTGCTGGCAGCATTACATTTGACAACTGGTTTAAACAACCTGTATGAATGGTTACATTACCTGTGGTTGGGCTCTCAAAGACCACAGATGTAAAATATATGACCGTAAAATCTGTGTCACATTTCGAAAAGTTCACGATTACTTTATAACACATTTCTGCTTCCGTTTGGAAAAGGTCAGAGGAACTTTTATTATATCTGCATGTAGATTATTTGGTCTCTGAAGTCCACAGAACATAATGATTTGAATAAAAAGTTATCAGAAACGACCAACAATGAGTCCTCTGAAAGTCTTTATTGTAGTGAAAGAAGAGTAGCACTGACACAAAAACACTGTAATTTACAACTGTACAGTCTGACTATATCAAAATTATTCATTCTGTTACCACTGTATATTATTAGACTATACAATTGCAATATAGGAACTGGTCTATTTACATAGCTTCATACTGGCCAGAGTTAAAACAATATTAGCATATGAAACAACTTTAAGTGAAATATTTTAGCTTAACCTTTGCAGGCTAGTTCTGCATCAATGCTAAAAGGAGTATAGCATTGCGATGAATAAAGAAACACTCACACATTAGATTCCTTTGCATAGGAAAACTCTTCAAACACGGGCTGACTACACCGATGTGACGCTCTTTCATGTCTCGACTGTTGAACTGATTCCGACATAGCTCTTTGCCGGAACACAACCGGCTGCGCTTCATCTAATTGAGAGCTTTCTTCAAATGTTTCTGCGTATTCTGTGGGTTCGGTAACTTGACAAATGCCCAGCAGGTTATCGTTCATTGAGATGGGTCGAGATTTCCTTCCCAGATATCTGGCACGTTGAACCGTCATGGTCCCGTACTGAGGGGGGGGCGGCTGGGCTCCATTCTGAATTGCCTGCTCATAGGATGGGGGGTTGCACGGCATCCGACTGTCCACATGTTGGAAGACCTCAATGGCGGACAGAGGCCTTCGTCGCCGAACCAGCTCATCAGGGTTCTCGGCCTCGCTTTGTGAGTCCTCCGGAAGAGTTCCACACGGAAAGACGACGTCTTTCTGGGACTCGCCTTTTTTCAGACTTCCTCTGTTGAACGGGAAGATATTGCTAAGACTTTTGGCTCTCATCGAGAGAGTTCGCCGATTCCCTTCCAGCTCCCCTTTGGCGGTGTTAGCTCTAGTCTTGCTCATGAAGGATGCGTGCCTGGTAGACTGACCTTTGCGGGGACTTTCAGGGGATGGGAGAGGTGACGAGGTTATCGACTGTTCTGAGAGATTTGAAGAGGTGCTATCTGACGAACAGAAGGAGGGGCAGGAACCCGCCTCAGACGTGGGAGAAGAAACACTCATGGGTAAGTCCAATTTCAATCCTCCGACCAGTTTTTTGAAGGACGCTTCTGATCTTTTGTTGTTGCAGCATTGGGGATGCAGGAAGGAATCAGAACTTTGCTTCTTCAGCGGTTGATCCACAAGGTCTTCCTTCTCTGTGGAAAAGTTGTCATGGCTGCGGGCCAACCCTCTTAAGCCCATTGTGGGGGCTAAGGAGAAGAGGGAGGGCTCGGAGCAACGTCGATCGAAAGGTTTCGTAAAAGCTTCAAATATAGCATCAGAGGAACAACAATGAACGTCATAAAGTCCCATCCTGCTTATCGGTGGGCTTCCGTGTGGAAGCGTGTGGTCTTCGTGAGCCTGTCCATCAGCATCCAGACAGTCGCCATCGGGATCTGTACTGTCGTATGCTGAGTCATGCTGGTGGATGTCAAAGGATATTTCGGGGGATGTCAGACACGCTGAATCTGTAGAAGATCAAGCAATGTTAAAGTGTTTGTCCGAATAAAACGTATTAAAGAAACACTTTAGCTCAAATATGAACATTCCTACTGTATTTACTAACCCTGAGAATAGTGCATCAGAAAAGGTCCATCAGAGTTACGCATACTCTAGGAATGAGAATGTTGAAGAATAGTATTTACCAGACTTGTCAAAAGACTCCTGCTCCTCTAAATCCCCAAGAAGAGTCACGATGGTATGTCCAAATACATCACAGCAGTGTTCAATGAGGAACTGGATAAGCTTAGCAACCTATAAAACCAAAAGCCCATAATAGTGTCTATTAAACATGATGTAATGTTATTTTTGTGTTTGCACAGTGTTTCACTTGCATGTCTCAGAAAGAAAGAAATGTTACAGTGCTTTCAATCCTGCGGTTTCATACGCATCTAAAAACCGCACCATGCAGCGACAGTGCCAGGTTTTGAACTTTGATCAACAGATCACTCAAAACGAGAATGCGGAGGTGTTTGTTGAAAAGACACCTTGAAACATCTGACATATATTCTAGTTCAATCATGACGCATAGTCACGTCTTACTACTAAATAAAGTTCTAGGTTTAGTACTTTAGTATTAAAGTTCACAGCAGAGGTCAAATAAGTTGTTGTGTGTGATACTAAATCTATATATAAAAAGGCAGTAGGCGATATGGTGTTTAGGGAAAACCCATCCAAGGTGTCTGACCTGGTCTACAACATCCATTTCTAGACTTTTGCTGTTTCGGTGAAGAAGGGTTGGGCCGATGCAAACTGCCAGGTTCTGGGCAGTCATTTTGTTGGTGTCTGAACGCTGGCTGATGTGATGAAACAGACACAGCAGGTGCTGTAGCAGAAGATTGTTTGCTCTTGGCAGCTTCTCCGCCACTCTGGAATTGGAGAACAAAAAGGTGTTTGTTTAATCCACTCATTTTGATGAGGGAGGAAGGAAAAAAACAGAACTGTGTTTCTGACATTTTGTGGTCTAACTTCAGCTACTGGTTTCCCTTTTTTAAGTTTTTGAAGAGTCCATAGAAAGCCCACCGAAAAGTCCCATCCCTATCGACTCTAACTGGAGACCAAGGGACTTTCTTAAACCACCCTTCACAGTTGCCCACACTTTCTCTTGGCCATCTGCTGTAAGGTTACAGTGAGGTAACTGCTTAGTCACAAAACTTTCGTACTCACCTTCTCAGCTCACTGTGAATGTCCTGCGTACTCTCTTTCTCCAGAGCGCTGATCCAGCTATCATAGTGCTCAAACACAAGGAGGCCTCCGGGGAGTTCCTTCAGGAAAACCTGTCAGTGTTTTAAAAATAAAGTCATGACTCACAGTAGTCGCTCAGACACGTCACAACTGCAAGTGTTTAGGCAAAGGCAAGACCTTACGGCACCACAGAGTATTACTTACTTTCAGTAATCCAACTAGGAGAGTCACAGGCAGTGCTTCCATGTCCACCTCAGCACCGGAGTTCAGCTGCTCTTTGAGGGCATTCTGGTTTTTGATGTTACAAGTTACTCTGAAGACTCCCTCAGTGAACAGACCCTTCTTGAACAACATAAGGAGTATTTCCTAGCAGAGGAGCAAAACATGAGAAGAAATCTTCAAAAAGGTCAGCAGATCATGTAATCGAGATTTACTGTATTTTTACATTTTAATGCGTCGTCTTTTTCATCTATGAAACTTCTTTCAGATATTATCACAAAGGCCACTTAAAGTCCCCCTGAACCGGTAGTTGTGATCATTTTAAAATATTTGGACACATTTCTGAGTGAAACGGAATATACCGAATGAGAAAAATGGGGGTGCAGCTTGTGTCTTCAATTGCAAATTGATTTGATACATAAAAAACGGGCGATTCATTTTGAAAGGGAAGCAATAAAAGCAACTGACAAATAAAGGGGAGGAGTTAACCAATGCTCTGCCCAAGACGTCTAGCTGTTGTCACCGGAAATGGGTTCCACTAGAGGGTGGAAGTTTATTGTCAGATTTTATATGAAGATTATGAGGACACATGAATAAGAGAATGTAATATGTATTATTCCATGAAAAACAGGCATTGAATATTTTTCTTACAAACTGTTGTGGAAATGTCTTCTAAGTTTCTCGTTTCTCAAACTTCTCCAAAATGGTTTGTAAATGTTAACTTGGATATATATTTTTTTAATATTCATTTGAGTGTTTTCAGCCTTTTATACTTTCAATCTTTTTATCTTCTATCTGTTAGCCTGGGTTTGGTAAATTTTATGAAAACTACCACATTTTTAACCCTATTTTTTGATGGAGGTTTAGATAAGGTTCGTAAGAACCTGCATGACTGCTATCTTTAAGATCATCATGTTTTCAACCAATCGCTACTGTGGTGGAAGAAAACATCACATATAGCAAACAAAAAATCCATAAATACTGCAGTTGCACGTACAATAATTGGTTTTGGAAGCGTGGCATCATCTTGAAGCTGTCGTCCAAACAGCAAGTTCTTCGGGTTTGATTCGGATTGTGCAGCAACGCTTGAGTTTCTCTTCAGTTTAAAAGAGAACAAGCTCTTTTTGCCTCCATTTTCTCCTGAGGACAAGAAAGATATTGTTTAACCTTGTGAGATTTTAAACACATTCTCCTTCAGATGCAAATTATCTTAATTTACATTATCTGAGTAACATAACATACAGTATGTTTTATCAAAGAGGTTTGTATACTTTGACACTACACAAAACCTCAACCGGCATCACTTTCAACACTGCATGTTTCTCATGTTTGTTTTCAAAGTTGCAAAATTTTTTTACTCCCACTTAGTTTCATTGGTCGATTCTGGCGGGCAACTAACCACATGTGGTTGTGCACAACCATGTCTACTGGTTTAAACTCACCAATCGGCTGCTGAACATGCGTCTCCTGGTTATGAAACTGCTTCGAGAAGGTGGAGATTTTGCCGTTGCTCTGGAAACAGGCACATGTTTTGTCACGAGCACATGAAGTCACAGAAGGGTGTGACTCGATGTGTTTGAATTTCACACTTCTACGCACATACAGTTATCAAAAATATAAGGCTGGATTTGGTACTTTATTTCAACTTTTAAAAATAAAAATCAATTTGAATTTATATGAAAATAAATACGAAGTGACAAATTTGGAAAATCTTCAATGCTTACATCAAGAGGCTCTAGGACAGAGTCCATCCCAACTCCACTTAGAGTTTTATTCTGTAAGAAAGCCAAATTCAGTCAAGTTCAATTATTCATAAAATCCGTTGTATTTAAGTATGTCATCTTATATATGCAAAAGCCATTAAAGTAAAATTTCCAACACATCATTATGAAATTAATTTGTAATGTTTATGTGTGAGGAAAAAGCAATTGTGTACCGTGTTATTACCACTCAGCACCTTCATGAGGACGCTGGGCGGTGATGAAGCGATCCCTGCCCTCAATCTCGCCTCTGCAGTTTTGCTGCCATGAAATGAATATTTTTTTAACATTTTCTGTTATTAGCTGCACACATATACCGACTTGCAGCAACAAAATGTCTCTTGAGTAATATAAACGTCTACATATTTCAACTAAAAGAAGTTTAAAAGAAGTCCACTATAATCCTTCTGCACAGTATTTCCTTTATACAAAGTATATTATTGTTATAAAAATTCTGTTAAAGTGAATTTGATGATGCTTTCAAGATAGCACGCACCCAAGCTTAATTGTAACTGCACAAACTTGTGCAAAACTGGCTGTTTTTCAAACATGATATGAAAATGTTCCATCTTGTTAATTTCGGTCGCCATAGAAATCCAAATTATACTTATTCAATTAAAGATGAATATATTTTATATGTTTTTCAGTTTATTTACAGCTTTAAAATAGATTTAAAATCCCTTTTCCATGTGGACATCTGAACCCCCACTATACATTATTATTAGAGTATTTTTTTTACGGAGCCATTGATCTACTGGCAATATACTGGCATTAAGTGTTAAGTCATTTTTATAGTTGATGTGTATGATAGAGTTTGATGGATTAAATGATATCTCACCTGTGTAGAGTATCTAACCAGTGATCCTTCAGCTCAGGCAGACTACAAGTGAGAAAACAGCATGATATGAGTTTGAACGGGTCCACACGTAGAATTCATAACACATGCAGATGTTGTGAGTGTGAGGAGGCCACACAAGCTCGACCTCTTTACAACTAAACGAGCAGGAAAGTCTCGATATGTCATGAGACAGGAAACAGCATCACATCAACCACTTCCTCTTTTCACACTGTAGCATTCTCGAATTATGCAGTAAAAGTGAAGTTGTAAGGTAGATTGAAACGTGCAGGTGAGGACAGTTAGAAGATTTTGGTAAACACTGGTGTTTGCGGAATAGTTCGAAGCATCAACAGTTTCGGCAGAATATATGATTTTTTGGTTTCAGTTTTGCCCTTCACACTTCCTGTTTGTATTTATAAAGAACACAATTACATAACATTTTACTTTTGTTTTCTGGATTTCCTGAAAAAATTTAAAATACGTAACACTATAGTTTTAAATAACAGTAGGTCACAAGTTTAATTCCCAAGAAAACCTGCATACTGTTCAAACGTACACCTTAAAGGGGTCATACGACACGGCTAAAACAAATATTATAGTTTGTTTTAGATGTAATGCAATGTGTATACACGATTTAGGGTTCAAAAACCCTGTATTTTCCACATACTGTGCATGTTTGTGTCTCCTCTTTGCTCCGCCTCTCTGAAACGGGCAGATTTATTACAAAGCTCATTGCTCTGAAAAGCGAGGTGTGCTACGATTGTCCAGTGCGTTGTGATTGGTCGAATACTGCAAGCGTGTGACGGAAATGTACCGCCTCTTACCATATTTGGAACATCATGTTCCTCTTCAATTGTACTGACAGGTACGCCCACCTTACTTGCGTATACAATTTTGGCGGTCTTAAGATGGATTTATACTCAAGCGTCGACCTACACAGTAACCTACGCAGAGCAGTGTACTGTATGCAGTAGCCTGACGTGCACCTCTCCAAAAATGTAAATCTAAAGTAAAAATTATTTTTTTACAAAAGTAAAGTATTTGTGCTTCTGTATTAAACATCTCAAATTTGCAACAAAAGTGACTGCTTACTTGCAGCTATCAATGCTAAAGCTCCTCAAGCGAGCTGCTTCTTGTACAGTCATTGGTCATCGACGCAGACAACGACATAGAAGTGTAAATGAAAACCGACACCTAGGCAATGGCATAGAGGCTTCTATTCTTTTAGAAAGAATGCATCTGTTGTTCTGACACTTTAATATTTGCAATTTTACGTGTCTAATACATGCACGGGCATCTTGTAACACACAAAGACATAGGAAAACATTTATTTGCGCCATATGACCCCTTTGAAATCATTGCGGATGGCTAAAACTGTCTGCCAAATGCAAGTGTAACTCTAGCTATTCTCTTAAACACACTCCGAAACCCCACCCTTCACACATGTCAGACAACCTGATGTCGGCAAACTCAAACTTACAATATGATTGACAGGCAAAGAGAGATTCTGATTGGCTCAGTTTATTTTGCATTGCTTTTTTCCCAGACCGTTTCGCTTTGCGTGGACTAAATTGGCAATATTTTTTAGCAATATCTAATGACCACAGCACTACTTCACTGGTTTTCCTCTTATACTAACTGCTAATGCAGATGGCAATACACCACAGACTTCCCATTTATCTCTTTGTCTGAAACCACACATTCATGCTTCTGTATGCAAACGAGCATGAATCAGTTGAACAAGAGGAAGAACTCTAAGCCACTTCTGGTTCATTGACACCTAGTTGCTTGCAAATGAAGCCTCAAGTCTCACCTACAGCATATCACCTCACAGTGACTTCCTTTCCCTTGACACATAATATGATTGCATTGTGCTTATTGTGCCATTGTGGTACATGTAGGGATGGACTGGAACTTCAAATCGCCCTGGCATTCTTGTCCATTTTCGGTGGTGTTGTCTACATTCGTGTTCCGTGCATACGTGTCTGATTCACGTTTTAAATCATCCGTTGGTCCCAGGGGGGGGGGTGGTATTTGTTTTTCGGCCCCTGTGTTTGTGGCCAACCGGGAAAGGTCCCAGTGTGTCAGATGGCCAGTCTGCCTCTGGATACGTGTACATTTCTCAAACATAAACAGTAGCATCTGAATTTGAAATTGGGATGATCAAGGTTCAGTTCAGTTCTTGTGGTGCAATTACGTAAAAAAACATAAGTTTAACGTTCATGGGTCATAACATCAGGGCACATGACAGGGTGCATATGACAGTAGGTCTGAGACCAAGAATCTAATGGCAATTCATAAAAAGTATGGTGTCTACATTGTATGAATTCTTACATTTGAACGTTTTGGTCAAATCTGCTCTCACACCAGTGACAGATTTAGATTTAGTTTGGTACTGTTTTAAATATTAAACTTTTTTTGTGCAATTCATATAAACATTTATACATATTAGTTTGCTCATAAAATAGTTACGAATTCAGGTCAAAAATACCATGGACATTGACAAGACCTTAGTGGAATCCTATCTATGGACGATAATGTAAAAACCGTTAGAAGAGGTTATTTGACTACACTGTAAAAAAGCTTTAAAGAATAAAAAAATCACACATTTTTGAAATAGGGTAAAAAAGTGAAATTACAGAAATGGGTGTAAAATAACATTAAAAACATGTACTTTTACTTTACAAAATTAGTAATTTATGGGGTTTTTTTCTGGCAAACCCGCTGCGGGATTATTACCATTTTTTACAGGATTTTTTTTACTGTGTGGGCTTGGCCAGGAGCAAATATTAAAAAAATGTGGTAACTTCCTAACCACACCCTAATAACCAACCCCATAGAATTGAAATGAAAATAAGAATACTAATAATACTGTGTGGTTTCAACTAATGGTTGGGTAAAACATGGACAAACCACTCTGGATCAGATCATCGCAGAGACAAGGAAAAGGAAACTCACCTGAATGACACCAGGCACACAGAGACAGACCAGGCCAGTACGATAGATGTCCTTAAATCAACATTTGTATCGTAATCCTCGACCTCTTCCTCATCATTTTCTAAACTGCACACCCACAAGTCCTTTAGATCTATCCTGTGTTCTAGTCTGTAGCTTTCATTTGACCTGTACACAGACACACACACACACACTGTTTTTTCCCATTTGTAAAAAATGTGTGAGTTGCCCTTATGTGTAATGCTCATGATGAGCCCACACGACTACAAACCAAAATGTGGTCAAATGCTAGCTTGACCTTGACATTTAGGGGTTACTAAAGCTACAATTTGACACTTTTTGTGTATTTGTTTATATGTTTCATTTGCTCTTTATGGTTAGACATCATGGGTCCTAACTGCAACTATGCAATTATTTGCTCTCTGTAATATTCAAACAGGTCAAACAGATCAAAACAGAACCAGTCAATAGAAAAGAGCAGAGAGAGATCTATGAAATTGTTTTTGCACGTTACGCCCTAAAACACACCCATGACTCATTAAGAGAACAGGCACAACCCTTATGGACCATGCACCTTGCACATCGACTGTTTTCTCATTGTTAAAGGAGCAATGTGGAGTTTTTTGCGGCATCTAGTGGTGAGGTTTTAAAACTGCAACCAATGGCTCACTCCCCCTCCCTTACGAAAGGGGATAAGGTATTTACGAAACATGTTCTGTAGAGCAGTTTGTCCGTTATGGGCTACTGTAGAAACAACATAGTGAATTCCATGTAAGGGGAAATAAATAGCTAATTATAAGATAATTGAAATACAACACTTCATTATGTAAGGTTGAAGTAAGACATATTTATGCATATGATATTCCATTTCTGTCAATAGATCCTCCTAAAAATTACACATCTGTGATTTTTATATGTTTTACACGTTTTTTTATGCCAAATGAACAATACAGAAAAGTTTTTCAGACCTCTGACTGGTAGTATATTAGTGAATGAGTGTCATAACTGTACAAGGATACTGTAAGCACATTAATACAGCAAGAGCTTAAATTTGATAAAATTTTTTTACATGAAGTTACTTTTATCTCTTCAGCTAAACATGACTGACTTTCAGAAAAAATTGAAATGGTTTATGAATTGTTATTCATTTAGTTATTCATTGTCATTGTCAATTCGATGCACTACGGGGGAAGTTGCGACTTCCCTAAAGCCAACAATTATTTTTCATTTGTTTTCATTGTCCAATTAAACTGTCATGTGATATTTTAATCTTGTTGTTTTTATTTTCATCTCTTGTTCTTCCTTACTTGAACACTTTTTAAAACTTCCTTATAAAAACATTTCGTGAATAATGACACCTTGTTTAGAATAAGAATGAATCTAATTCTTCAAGAGTCTTCAACAAGGTCAAATAAAACACGTTGTCAACATTCAACTACAAACAGTTTAGCCACATGTAAAAATCGTTGAGGGGGAAACCCATATAATGATTCTGTTTACTGGGTGATTCCCATTTCATTCCAAAAGTGAAACTATTCAAATGCCCTTGGCAGAGGTCATCATTGTTTTAGTAAGTCACATGGTTTCCAATATTATTAGGCCTATGGACTTAGAAGAAAGAATGAAAGACATGAAGGTGGGTTATTTAATGAAAAGAAGAAGATTTTGGTCAATTTTAGTTGTGTTTTCTTTGAAAGTATCTCCAGTGAAAATATTTTCCCTTGCCAATCGAAATGCTTATGTGGGCTCATTTAAGATGCAACAGGTCAAATTTTAGCATGCCGAGCCTGTTAATGCACATTTATGTATAGTTCAAACAAATAATGTTGAAGCTTGCTTTAGTTATGGCTGTATATCAGAAACATCTGTTTTTGAAACATCAGTAACATATATCAGTTCTTACTTGAGCTTGGCAATGACCAAGACGTCAGTGAAAAAGAAAAGATGTCTTTCTCTGGTCTTTAGTCCTACGGTCAGCTCCGCACAAGCGTCCAGAATCAGCTCTGAGTTCTCATTGGTCAATCCCAACACAAAGGGACACTGATGGACTGCAACCAAACACTGAGTCTCTTCCCTGAAGACAGAGAACATTTCTGTGTTGAAAGATCATTAAAGGAGGCATGAATTAATATCACAATTTTTAACCTGAGCTTTTGTTATATAAGAGGGAATCGTAGTCACGTGAACATCACGTAAGTGTCAGAACTGAAAAAGCCCTTGTTACTGAGATAACATCTGTTATTGACACCAGACCCATTGAACGGCAGCGAATGCACCTATCTATGACGACATTGATAGATTGAACAACGCCTCCACAAAAATATCAACGACTACTTCTTGAGCCCCACCGACTGGTTAGCACATGACAGAACCTGTGGAGCGGAACCAGAAAGAGCGAGCAATCAATAAACAAACATGCCGTTAAAGAAAGCTTAATATTGTGAAAACCCTGTTGTGGAAGAATACAGTCGCTGCAAATCCTTCCTTCAGATTCCGATATTAGGAATGTGGGGTTAAAGTTTATTTTTAAAGACGTTCCAGCTTATGTGGGAAAAACATGGAACGCTTGTTCGTTTCATTTCTCTAAAGGATTTCTTCGTGAACAAGGGACAGGTCGACACTGAATCTGTGGATAGTTTAAATGCTAAACTAGGCCTTCAATTTTGGAATGGCGCAGCAATCTTATGTGATTTGAAAAAAGTACTATGCGTCACTGTTGCTTTGTTAGATGTGCCCTTCGCACTATTCGCTCGAGATTAGTATTACCTGGGTACCTCCAGTCATACGCCCGTGCGTATCGCCATCTCTGTGGGCTCATATATAATTTTTCAAGGATTTATACACCGTTTAGGAATAATGGAGGCTGCTTTGAACTGTTTTGCTATTATTTGGGGTATTGGGTGATATCCATAAGTTACCGGGAGTCTCCCGTTTGTTTATTTATCATGGAAACTCCCGATAACATTTGAGAGCCGCGGTCGGGGTGATCTTTTGTCTGGTTCGGGATCATTGCTCTCAAATGCTGACAGGTACGGTCATATATCATTAAACGCAAAACAAGTATAGGCCACACAAACTATACGCAAAGCCTTGCCATCACATTCTGGAAATAACTCAGTAAGTTTGAGTAAAATCATCCCGTGCGAAAGCGTTACATGAAATATTGATGTGGGGAGGTCATTTACTGTATATATATCAACACATTAGCATCACTGCAGGTTGAACGCGTTTTTGAAGAACTGCTCATTCAAAGTTTAAGCATTATAAGATTAAAATGACATCATTGTACCTTATCGGGCTCCAAGACATTCCCAAAGCTTTCCCCAGCAGCAGGCTCGGCGCAGAACGTCTCCTCTGAGCTAGACCACGCAGATGCTGTATAAAACATTACATCTAAGTGATGAATTTATTTCCTTTTAGTTTCATTCAGCCACAAAACAGAGAAAAAGAAAAGACACATAACTGTATTTTCATCAGGTGAAAACCACAAAAGCAGCCATCTATAGAAAAAGCTACTTTGAAATGTTGAATCTAAAATGTCAAATCAAATCAGATTCACACAATAATTCAACTTTTCACGTTCAGTCTCAGAACAGGTCGTACAGCCACACAATAAGAAGTCGGTGGCCCACTTAAAGTCAATAGGCTGAAATAAGGGATGTGCGTCAAAGGTCTCAGAATCCCATCAGTTTACATTATTTGATAGAACAAGATTATGTCTTTCAAGAGCTGGAAATGTTCAGCCGTGCTCTTGTTTCCAAAGCAACCAGGGTCAATAGAGAGGCTAAGCAGGCTGACCTTTAAGAGATGGGAAGGTTTCCCTAACGCTGAAACTGGTTCAGAGCAGGTGGGACACGTCAATACAAAGCAACTTTACACAAAAGGCCGCGTGACAGAAATAGATGTGAATCGTTAAAGAAATGCACAACAGGGAAAAGCAATTTCCTGAGGTCATGATGTTGTGGGTCTTTAAAACAGCGGAGATGTGGAGCGCTGTGAGGAAGAGAAGAGGTCACCTGTGTTCCTTCGCGCGTTGTTTACGCTTTCTACAATCACTCTTAAACTCAGATTTAGGGAGGTTCAATGATAAATCGCATCCAGAAAAAAAATTGTGTTTACATAATATGCATATTACTTTGACATTTGAACAAAATGTATGTGTAAATAGTAATACTAAAGCAATATGTCACAGTGCACAGACATATTTTATTCAATTCAATGTATTTATATAGCGCTTTTGACAATGTGCATTGTTCCAAAGCAGCTTCACATGAGCAAGAAAAACAGTTAAACACAGAAAGGTAAAACACAGCACAGTGCATTGTGTTCATAGACCAAGCAAGATCATTCTAATAAATCATATCTAATAAATAAATAAATCATTTTATGTAAACACAAACTTTTATCCTTGATCGGACAGAATGGTTTTTTCCATACTCACAACAAATGAAAAGATTTTTTTCACACATTTATACATTTCGGCAGAAATGACAAGGTACTGGCATAACACTGAGCTTAAAATAACAGTTACTAAAAAAGAGTCGTCAAAAGCTTTAGAAGTGCACATTTGATGTTTTCTGTCTTTTATGACTAAAGCTGTCCTCACAAACCAAGTTCCAGATGTAGTCACCCATCATCGCTTCATCCCTCCTTCCCTGCACTATAGACATTTCTAAAGTTTTCTGACAGTAACAAATAGAAAATATTTTAAAATATGCACCAATTTGTACAGTTTTTGTTTATTCGCAACACAGCGATATATCGTAATTAATGATATAAGCTTGAATTGTACTATTGTAGCTAAATCTACAATAAAACATTGATGCTACATGACAATAAATATTACCACAAAAATTAGCACAAGAATTTTACAAGAACTATAAAAAGGTTACATTGTGTAATTGTTGAACAGCCCTGCCTTTCATAAACTCTTTATTTGTGCACCTCCTGTTGGTTAAATGAATGAATGATCTTCAATGGAGAAAACAGGTCTAATGTCTGAGCCAACACTGTAAAAAAACAGTAATATTTCCTTCAGCTAGCTTCCGTCTGTGCCAGAAAAAACATCTAAGTGACACGTTTTCATTACACTTGATAGGTAAATTGTAGTCTATTACTGTAAATGAAATCTGTAAAACAAAACAGTAAAATTACAGTTCTTTACTGTGCACTGCTCTCCCACAAAAAACCCCACAGCAAAATAACAGGACCAATGTCACTTGGCCTTTGTCTCCAATTCTCTGCTTTCGAAACCAAGCGTGCTTTAGGAATTTCTGAAATGACTCTATAGACTGTCGTTGCATACACAACTACTTATGCATTCAAATGTAAACAAGTATGCACTCCATCTAAAAGTTTCAAGAATCTTGACATCAGTCCCACGGAGGCCAACATAATTCAAACCCAGCATGCATCAGTTATTTACTATATATTAATGCAACATGGCATAAATACAGTGCCGGCCCAGAACCCGTTTCCGCACTATTGCATTCTGGGGCAATTATGTGGCCCGAACAATGATCACTTGTTCATGCAGCCGGTGAAAAACAAGTCTGTGTCATTTGAATAGCGTGAAGCCAATTTATCAGTCTGTCTGACACTGGCAATGGAGTCTGTCTGCAGAAGGAGAAATAAGCAGTTTATTCATTGGAATCTTACTCAATGCCTTTTGATTTCTCTCTCTCTTTAGAAAATCTAAACGATGCTTTAAGGACTTTTTACTAGCAGGACAATCTCACTGTGTCACACGCTCAATTTCTTTCATAATAGGCTATGAAAATCACTTTTACAGTTTTTAAAATAACTATATAAATTAACTTATTATCTATTATTAAAATAAATCAATACAAATGTTTTATTAACAAAGCGTAGATTTTCCAAATGTTACAATTTATGTTTTATGTTATGTTTGTTTAATGTTTAATTTTAGAGCAAAGATGGACCGTTGTTATTTAAGTACTTCAAGTTTTGAGCATATTAAATATTAAATATAAGTCACTTTATCCACAGATAGTATATTAAGTAAATAAAATATAGTTGAACTTGAACATAAACTTATTTTACATGATCTAATAGTTGATCTTAAAGCCAATATTATTAACCAAAAAATGTGCAAAATCATATAGATTTATTTAAAACCTGATAAACATTGTCTGAATTAAATTGCATGTATTTAAATTCTAAAAGAATACATTTCAAGATAACTTTTTCAAGATTTTTTGTTTGTTAAATGCAAGCATGACATTGGCATTGCTCTCCATCAGATCTACTCACCGGCTGTATGGAGGCAGTTGAGCCATCATAACTTCCCCGTCTCATCCTGAACTCCCAGTCAGATGCAACGGTCTCCACCGAGTCTCACAGCGTTCCTCCTGAGGAGTCTATTCCCCACAGAGCCCTTGATAGGAGTTTTCAGCGCCCGTTTCACTTCTGTCTGAAATGAACGCTGGGTTCTCTTGACTGGCACCATCTGCACTGACTAATGAGGTTGAGAACAATAAAGAACCAGCGAGAACAAATACGGATGGGAGAGCGGTTCCGCTTGACCTGGGCCAGCCACTGTTTCAGACTTTTTCAGTCGTGTTTGACTCGACACAATTGAGACGGCCGCTGCCTTATACAGGCTAATGATGATCAACTTTCACAGAAACAACACAGAGGCCTTAATTGTGTCAAATCAAAAGCTGAATGGGAATGACCTAAACCTTGCCAGCAAGACAACCCTAGCTGAACTTTAACCTTACAGTCATGTGTGTGTTCATGTAAAGAGTACCGTATCAATTTGAAAGGGGATAACTGACATTTTTTATTAAAATACATTTTATATCTCAGCTTAATATGCAAAGAGATCTCGAAAGAAGTTAGGCGGAGTGCCACATAAAAATGTGTAAATGCTGCGGCTGAAAATTCCGCCATTTAAGAACCTGAAACCAACATAGACTTAACCAATAGTGCGACTGTGAAACCACAAAGTTCTGGGGAAGACTGAGCTATAAAGTTGATGAGATGAGGTCACCCTCCAAAATGTGAACCTCTTAATTCTTATGAGTGCATCCCAACATCTCTTTTAAAGTAACTATTCCTTTTGGTTAAACTCTACTCATTTGTGATAGCTGATTTTCCACATGTGGCACCAATGTGCATACAGTGACCCAAGCTCAAATTCGGCTCAAGTTCTTTGGTGGTTCCCCTCATGATATAGTTTCATGTACTATGTTAATGGTTTTGTTCGAGTGTGTTTGCGTGTGTGCGGCTATGTCGATGTGTGTAAGTATGTATGCATATTGTGTGTGTGGAGCATTTGTATGTTTGTCTTTTGTGTTTTGTGTTTTCACCTTTTTCTTGTTTTTACAGGTGTATGACTTTAGTTGTTTTACTTGTAGTCAATGTGTCTCATGTACAGCAGCTTTGTAACAATGAAAAATGTAAAAAGCGCTATATAAATAAAGTTATGTCGAGTTGAGTCCAATAAAAGGCAAAAATCCTCCTAAAAAATATGTAAGCAGAGGCTGTGTACTTTCGCGCTTCTTGCCTAACATCGCCCTTCAGCCATGACTTCACGATAAAGCACAGCCTCAACCTTGTTGTTTTTATAAAACGGTAACAACGCAATACAAATATTAAAGCAAAATAATATGTCAGTGCAACTTTCTAGAAGTAAAATCACTCATAGCCGTCCTTCCGCTGGAGAAAAATAGTCCCTGGTTGACTGAAAACAGCAACAGAAAAGCTGGAGCAAAAGAAATGTACCATAAAATTATAGTAGGATGTGTAATACATTGTTTTCCTGTTTTTTATAAATTTGTTTTTAATTTCTGTAATTTTACAGTTTTCAATCTTGTTAAAAAAACGGGCGCAGCTAGGGTGCCAGAAATTAACTGTTTTTTTATCGTATTTTAAAAAAAGGCCTACATAAAAATCTGTTAATAAACAGTAAAATTCTGTAAAATTACAAGTTTTTTTTACCTCAAAGGTTTTGTTTATGTTGCTAAGGTTGGTTTCTCAAGAGTTCGTAATGATGCACATAATCGTTAGGTAAAGCCGTCATAGTTGTGTTTTATTGCAAGCATAGCTATTGACTAACTGTTTTATTAAAATATATAAAGAACTTGTAACGAAGCTGCCACAGACCACAAACGATACCCAACAAGTTATATATTTAATAAGGAACATGCGAGTAGAATAACACTGGATACAACAGTATGTTACATTTAAGACAAGACAGAGAACACAGGAGTATATATACAGTCCAGGCAAGTAATGATGGTCATGACTGGCACGTGCGGGTGATGGCAGTTAAGGGACAGATCCGTGAGAGCGAAGGATCCTGGGAAACGTAGTCCGAGGGGAAATCAGGCACATGAGGCAGACAGGGGGGTGACTGAACTCAGTATGTTATGTTGTCTCTTCCCGTTGTAGTCCTTGGCTGTGCTTCATTTTATTAATGTGTTTTTTGCAAATTAAGCGTCTGGGTATTACACAGTAAAATTTTACAATTAAAAAAACTACACCAATTATTTGGTTATTTGTAAAACTACACCGACAAATTTCTTACATATATCAAACTTTAAACACATAAACTTTTGTCACGTAGTGACATCGCCATCCACTGGCCTTGGCATGCATACAGGATTTTCGCTCGTTTTCACGGATCAATGTTAACCCAGATCGTATTGAAAACGTTGACGTGTGTACCTGAAACATTTCAAAAGTGCAACAAAAAACTTTTCTATTTTCCATTCTCATTATTCCATCTAAATAGCACATTTGTAAGTTCACTTTTATGCAAATACATAGTTTGACATTTATGTATGCAGAAGATGTCTGTGTGTTACTTTGTAAAAAATAAACCATCACAACAGGATGAAGATATATTCTAGGAAGGAATATTTAAAATAGTCCAGGAGTGTATAGGAGAAATCCCTGTCAAGTTTATGGTCCATCCAGGATCATTGTTTTACCATGAACGGAATTGTTTCTTTCTTAAAGTGAAAATTGAATGTACTCTTGTGGAAAATCTCTTCATGAAGAGACTCAGTTGTCTTTGGAATGCTCTATGAATAGCATGCCCATATCCTGTTGCCCTTCAAGGGTGAATTTTTTTTTCATTCATTACTGACCATGAACTAAATGAATAAGTTAACAAAACAATTGAACAAACAAATGAAAAACACATGAATGAGGTTGAGTCACGACTATTTATTCAATCACTGGCAGGCTAGGCTGTATTCAAAATAATGTATAGTTCTGCACTTCAATTCTGTGGTACTAACACAGAAATTATTAATCATAATCATATTGTTCAAGGATTCTTTGAAATAATTAATGTATCTTTATTTGACCGATTCCGCATGTCAACTTCAAAAACTAAGCCTAAGCCCATAAAATGTCCTTTGGAAAGACATTTAATGTGTTTTAATTATTTGCTCAGAAGTTCTCACATGGGTTAAAACTTTTCATACTTTTAAATTAATATATGAGTCAGCATCACCTCCAGCTAAACCCTGCCAAGACAGAACTACTCGTGTTTCCGGAATACCCCAGGGTGCAACCCAATCTCACCATCCAATTTGACAATAACACAATCACTCCTTCCAAAACAGCCAGGAACTTTGGAGTGATATTTGTTGAACAGCTGTCCTTGCCGATATGCCTTATTCAACATTAGGAAGGTAAGACCCTATCTCACTGAGCATGCGGCACAACTTCTTGTCCAGGCCCTGGTAATCTCAAGGTTGGACTACTGCAATGCACTTCTTGCTGGTCTTCCTGCAAAGGCTATCAAACTGCTCCAAAAGGGCTCATGTGAAACCCCTTTTCATCTCTCTCCACTGGCTACCGGTTGAAGCCCGTATTAGATTCAAGTCAGTAATGCTTGCCTACAGGACTATCACTGGATCTGCACCGGCATACTTTCACACCCTCCTACACCCATCAAGATCCCTGCGTTCAGCAAACCACCGGCGTGTTGTATTGCCTTTTCAAAAGGGCAGTAAATCGCTTTCCCGCTCATTTTCCTTCACAACTCCTTCCTGGTGGAACGTTCTTCCTTCCTCAGTACGGTCAACCACATCTCTCACAACATTAAAAAAACACTTAAAACCCATCTCTTCTGTGAATACTTGACAGACAAATGAAAAAAAACACTAACCCTATCTTTCTCTGAACAGGTAGTCGTCTAGCTTTTTTTGTCCAGCTAGTCCTATTGTATTATTGCTCCTGTATGACATATCGCTTTTTAATCCCTTAACTCTTTGTAAGTCACTTTGGATAAAAGCTTCTGCAAAATGACTAAATGTAAATGTCAGCAATTTAGTAATTTTAATTAATAGAAAACAAAACCCGATCTAGATTACATAATATAAAAATGCTACGGTAATATTTGTAATAATAAGGGAAAACCACAGATAGCAGGGTTTTTTTTGGACAAAATATCTTATGAATTAAATGTCGTTTTTCACAGTTCAATAAAAAATAGATACTGTACCACATGTAGATCACTTTATGCATACTACTGTTTTGGTCATGGCCCTTTAAATCACAGCTACCCAAATCGTTGCTGTCCTGAATCCTTGTTTCTGCGTGTTTTGTGATTTTAATTTTAGCCATATATCATTACTATTAGTCACCATTTATGTTGTCATTGGGTTTGGCATTATCTAACCAATAACATGGACTAAAAAAGTACTTGTCAACTTTGACAACACAGTATTTATTCATCTAAAAAGTATATATTCTTTCACCTATTTGAAAAAAAAACTGCAAATGTGAACATACAAGGTTTACACCCATCATATGCAAACATATCTAAGCAAACCTTAAGGGGAACATTTTGTTCAAGCTGGTCCTCCTCAAAAAAACGGCCCCCTATAGGTCTTTTGTGCATTCAGTTTATTAATTTCTTTATAAAATTAAGCACTATCCAGCTGTAAAAAACTATGTCGCGTTCGCATGTGAAGTCATGAAATTACATTTGACCGAAGCCACCAATCAAAATGAGTTTTTGAACTTTGACATGGTCCCTTACCCTCCAATATTTACTTCACAGAATCTGCTTTACATTTGTGTTTTTGACAGATGCTTTGGATAAGGGCATGAATAGTGCATTTAAGATGGACATATTATTAGTATGTGTTTTCACCAGTCAAATAAAACGTTCATTTTTTTGGTGAGCTATCCCTTTAAGTTGAAGTGGGTAAACGGTTGGTGGATGGTGTCACTCGTATCTTGGACACCCAGCAGACTACGTGACTATACAGACCAGGCCTACGGTCACTCTTGTCCTGAACCTGTTCAGGGTCCACATTCTGCTCCTGGAGTTGAAACTGGATGGGATTGACACTGTGACCTCTGTAGACTCCAACACGGTTAGGGACCAGCCCCTGCCACACCGAAGACAGAAGGCTACGGAGCTCCCGTCGGAATCCTCTGTTGAAGTAAAAAGTAAATGAAGGGGTTGTAGATGTGGGAGCTTTTGGCAAAGAGCGCAGGAAAGACGAAGCCCTCTGGTGCCATGTACCCCGCGTCTTTGTGGAAGATAAACAGGAAGGAAACAACGGTGTAGGGAGCCCAGGCAATGACGAAACCCATGCTGATGCACACAAACATCTGTTGAACAAAAAGAGCAAGTGTGTTGCGTAACAATTTATTACATTAATGCATGCAGTTCTCACTTACAGGTAAACAAATTCCACAATCTCACGAAAAAAACCAAAACTTTTAGATTTTCGGCTAATCCGTATGACTTCCTACGATGTCATTCATATATTTTAGTACGATATGCTTTCGCACCAGTGACGTTAGGTTTAGGGGGGGGCTTCAGTATTGCTTTAAGCTAGTAATCTTACCTTTTTGGACAATTCACAACGTACGAATTCATACTAATTAGCCACCTCATAAAAAAGTTACGAGATCAGGTTGAAAAATGTACGTATTTACGTAAAAGCTTAAATCAAATTGGCTATCAAGTCATTTTTAATTAAATTATATAAAACTAACTTGAAAATGTATTCTATATTAAAAACTTTTTTGTGTTTCATGTCTGGTGTTAACATGGGCTACTTTAAGGCATCTGTGAGGTTAAACTTTATTTGCTCTTGTAACTTGGTAAAGGAGCAATGTGGTGGTTTTAGCGACATCTAGTGGTGAGGTTGCGAATTGCAACCAACAGCTCATTCCGCCCCTCCCTTTCGGAGCACTATGGCAGTTGACACAAGACAAACATGTCGTAACATTTTCATTTCTTTGTGTAAATCTTGTTAAAAAAATTAAAATTTTGGGCACCATCATGAAGAATAAACCCTGTAAAATTACATTCTCCCTGTTTTTCCTGTAAATTTGCAGTATTTTTCTATAATTTTACTCAGAGTTTTAATTTCAAAGTTAGGCTACATAAAACATCAGTCAAACTGTTTTAACTTATACGTACTTACTTACGTTTTTAGCCAAAATTACTTATTTTACAGTGTTTCTGTCAAAAGAGCCGCCCAATAATGACACATTGGACCTTTAAACAATGCCATTCTCTCATTGCCTCACCACAGACAGCTGTTTCTCTGCCTGCCGGAGGTTGCTGTGGATGCCCTTTGCGGAGAGTATGCGTGTGAAGTGGAAGACCTTCAGCAGAATTTTGCACTGCAAAATCACGATCAGTAGCATGGGGACGAGCACGAAGCAGACGAAGGTGCAAATCACATAAACTGCATCCGTCAGTGATGCGTGGTAGCGACGCCAGGCCACCGTGCATGAGATGCCATACGGTTCAGGCACATACTCGCCCCAGCCGAACAGCGGTAATGATGACCAAACAGCTGCTGTTAACCATGTGACTGCACACGCCAGACAGATAACTGATCCTTCTATCCACACGGCTGGAAAGTAAAAAAATGGACATTAGAAGGACCCTTCCTACATAAACTGTCGCTTTACTCACTATACTCTGATCTTACCATGGCAGGTCTTGATGTAACGGATGACACTGATGGCAGCTATAGTGAACATGCCACACAAGCCTAGGCCATAGTAAACACAGGATGTGTGACGTCCCAGCCATACGTGACTGAAGGATGACGTGATTGACAGCGGGTAGAAGCAGATGCAGCAGAGGAAATCAACCACTGCCAGATTAACACAGAGCAGCTCTGAGCCATTGATCCTCCTTCGGCGGCGATAAGAGATTACAAGCACTACTCCATTTCCCGCCACTGACAGTATCACTGCAACCGCAGACAGACCAAACATCACTATTATACATTATACTGCCAAAGATCCATCAGTGGTGAAATGACATATAAAAAATATGGATAATGATAGAACATGAATGATCATAAATTTCTATCTACATCCACTTACATGGAATTTACCATGTTGTTTCTACAAGCCCTAAACGGGCAAACAGCTTGACAAGAGCACGTTGAATACGTTATCTCCCTCGGCAAAGCAAAATATGACAACATCTTTGTCCAGTGTCAGCCACCGTAGGGCTTCAAAGGGATGGGTCAGTGTCGGACTGAGCCATTGGTTGCAGTTCGCAACCTCACCCCTTGAAGCCGCTAGATTTCACTGACTGGTCTGTTAAATGTTGTTACTTTTATAATAAATAGTGCTATTAAGACATTTTTAATATCTAGCTTTCATCATTATAACAGTCAAAAGCCTGTTAGAGGGCTGGGCTGAGTCTTTTTCTATTGGTTGAACTGTCACTTCTTCACCACTAGGGGGACTAGGGGTGCAAGGTGTTCTGTATAAGTCATCTTATGACGTAGATGAAGAAGGTAGCATCAGAGGCTGAAGCATGGCTTTGCTTTATGCTCAAACTTTTGTCCTAGTTGAGAAATGTGTATTTTTAGCTCAGCTGAAGGTAAGTAAATATTATGCTTGCGTTTGAAGTGTATGTTTATCTTAAAGGTGTACTGGAAGTGTTATTTGGAAATGTTCTGTGGTTTATTTTGTTTGTAGATTCAGAAGGACCAATTTGTGTCCTGTGGAGGTTTAGGACATAAATTAAGGCTGTTTAGCGGAAATTTATGATTTCCTTTGTGCCTCAGAGTTCTTCATCACATTATTCTCAAAGATACTCAAATTGATCTTCCAACCTGACATAAACTTTTGTTGTGGCTGCTTTGCTGAACATGGTTGAACTTGAGAGGGAATTCAGCCTTTAATTTGGTGTGATTTGTGTGAATATTGTGAAGTTTGAAACTGAACGACTTTATGTGCTATTTCTTACTAAATATAAAGTTTAGATTTTGCATTAAAGAAGAGTTTGTGTTGTTAACTGGTTTTCGTCAAGGGGTCATATGGCACAAACACGTGTTTTTCTGTGTCTTTGGTGTGTGAAAATTTTTCCATGCATGTATTAGATGCGTAAAATTGGGAATATTAAAGTTTTGGAACTAGAGATGCATTCTATCTAAAAGTGAACGTTCACGCAGACCTGCCTGAAACACCTCGTGTAACCACACCCCCACAAATACATCAAGTGTGTGGTCTGGTTTGACTAAGACCGCCCAAATGTATACGCAAGTAAGGTGGTGTACCTGTCAGTACAATTGCTTTGGAACCTGATGTTCCAAATATGGCTGGAGGCGTTACATTTCCATCACACGCTTGCAGTATTCGACCAATCACAACGCACTTGTTAACTGGCCAATCATAGCACACCTCGCTTTCAGAGAAATGAGCTTTGAAAAAAATCTGCGCAAAGAGGAGATACAAACATGCACGGTATGTGGAAAATACAGCGGTTTTCTTTTTACCTTAAATCGTGTATACACATTGCATTACATCTAAAACAAAAGATGAATATTCGTTTAAGCCCTGTCATAGGACCCCTTAAATACAGTAGGTAAGCTTTTATAAAAAACGATATAACTGATTTTTTGGTTTAGTTAAACCATAAGAGGTTATAGTGATTCATCCTCATGTCATTACAAACCTGGATGACTTAATTTAATCTGCAGAACACAGAAGAAGATATTTTGAAGACTTTTATTGGAGATTCTTTACATATGAAAATTATAATGTATAAATGCATGTTGGGTGTGCAGCCCAAGACAAAATAAATATTTGAAAGACATGCTGACAATAAACAGAAAAAAATGCCCAAAGAGGAATTGACATATCTCCTAAAACTGAATGAACAGGCTCAAAACAAGTATGAGAGTGACACCCCATGAATGAAGTCATGCCATGGCAAACAGAAATAATAACTTTAAGGCATCTGTGAGGTTAAACTTTATTTGCTCTTGTAACTTGGTAAAGGAGAAATGTGGTGGTTTTAGCGGCATCTAGTGGTGAGGTTGCGAATTGCAACCAACAGCTCATTCTGCCTCTTGTTTTTCCTGTAAATTTGCAGTATTTTTCTATAATTTTACTTTTTTTCTCCCTATTTCAAAGTTAGGCTACATAAAAAATCAGTAAAACTGCAAAATTACTTATTTTACAGTGTTTCTGTCAAAAGAGCCGCCCAAAAATGACACATTGGACCTTTAAGCAATGCCATTCTCTCATTGCCTCAACTAATGTATGAATATAGAACCAAAATGTGAAACAAAAGAAGTTACATTTAGTTGAGAGGATTTGCACATGTATTGCTAAGAGTTAAGTGATACTTTAAGCACATCATTGATTTAAGAATATATTTATAGTGTTTATGTCGTTTTTGTCATTAAGGCTAAATGACTAAATGTCAATGTAATGTATACGCTAAGTTCAAATGTTCATATTTTACCATCAAGGTAGTGACCAAATCTTTAAAAGAACTATCTTTGTTAGATTACAAAACGAATCTTATTCTAGTTTTCTTTTAACAGGAAAATACAATGTGTTATAAAAATAACAAGTAGGATATTTAGTTACTCACGGAGGTTTAAGTGATTGAAGTTCATGCAAGGACTTCAGAGGATGCCAGTTTTTAATTTCTGAACTTATCGTTTCAAATTTGTTTGTGTTTATGCATACTATCAACTAGCCCAATACTTTGCATTGAATTAAAGTTAGTTAAATATGACAAACCTCCTGAATAAAACAACAGCAATTTACTTTTGTTTGTTGATGTAAACGTGTATAGCGCACTTTAGAATGTGGAAACATCATTATTATTCTGTCTGGAGGTTTAAATCTTAAGTCAATAATATCTCGTCAGCTCTATTTCGATCAGTTCAACCTGACAGCTGAAAAACTATACAAAACATTTAGTAACTACGGCGTAATATCAAACTCACCTATTGACATGATGGCGAGTCCGACAGCAATATCAGCCAACGGTGCAAGTTTAGAGGTAAAAATGTCCAGATTGTATTCTGCATTGAGTTCTTCATGCCTTGTTGTATTCGTAAACATGTTGGGCACATGAACTGCCACGAATATATACTTTCTTAAAACAGATGATCCGATCGTATGTGAGTTAAGTGCATGCGATCTGAACATCACTGCGCCTTTATACGACTGTGAACACACGGTCACGTTTGAGTTATGATAAAGCATTCATTTATGTGCCTTTCTCTCCTTTCCTTTTTCTCTCACTCAGTCTTTGTGCAGACATTTTGAACCTTTAAATGCACGATTTACACGTCGAGGAAAACCACAAGTGTAATCTCTTGGATTCCAGAAATGATCCCAAGTTTCACCATCACTGTCTAATCTCCCCAATTTCTAATATGCCATTAATCATTTTTTTTGGGTCAGGGGCTTTGGGGCATTTCCAGTTGCACAGTTGAGCCTGTTAAATATGTGAATTTATTATTGTAAATGTGCAAAGAGTGAATAAAATACAGGAAAATATAATTAAAAGTAAAAACATGTTTTTTTAATAATAATAATATTAATAATGACGAATCCTTTTTTTGCGTGCATCTTTTCAGTAAAATACACGTTGCTAATATGAACAACAACATAGGCTTACTGCAGTAATTCATTCATATATGGAATAAATACAATTCATTGTTTCACGAAATGTAATGTTGTTTCATATGAATGAATGTAAAATAAGCTCAAAAGTTCTGTGATTTGATTTCTATCAAGGTCACAGACATATAAAGATGCTGCTTCCACATTTGACATTTGAGTTGATGAAATGACATTGAACAGCACAAAAACAAAACTAACTAAAATAGCACATGATAACATGAAAGCACAGTATTTTGGGTGAATTGTTCCTGTAACTGCTCATATGTCATTTGTATGTGGTGAGTCATACCGAATTATTTAAATAAACTTGTTTTTATAAATGATTAACTATGGTCTTGGAGGAGGCCTGTCATAGTCATGATGAATGCTTCAATTGTTCATTTTCCAAATACCTTTTTATAGAAGACAGTTTATAATTCAACCCATCTGCTCTCTGTTGGTTATGCCATAAAACAACAATCTTAGATTTGTCAATATCAGATCTGATATGTAAAATTAATTCCTAAATATAAATAAAAAAACTGCCACAATCCATTTTTTGAACAGAAGGGGCTTTTAAACATTTATCAAGGAATATGGCTCAATTTCACAGACATGTCTTAGTTTAAAACAGGACTAGGCCTTACAGTTAAATTAGGATATTTAAGGTTTTATAAAAATGCCATAAAAACTATGCTAGTGTGAATACAGACAAGACAATAGTGAAATGTTTTCGGATCTGTCATTGCAAGCATTTTCAGTTAAAACAGCTCAAATTTGCAATTTAGTCTGGGACTAGGATTAAGCCTGGTTAATGAAACCGGGCATGTATCTGTAAATCTGTTATTCTTGTATCTGTTCATTATGTGATTGTGTAGTGGTAGGATGTTGCTTTTTGTAGCGCAAAAATCTGAAGGTTCAACTCCCTAGGAACACAAGCATTTATAAAATATATAGCTTGAATGTCTATTTGATGCTTTGGATAAAAATATGAATGAAATGCTAGAGTGTACAGTCGTGGCCAAAAGTATTGTCAGTGACATAAATTTTTTGTTTTGCAAAGTTTGCTGCTTCTGTATTTGTAGATTATTTTCCCACGTTTTTATACTGGATGTCTTAAATTAGCATTTTCAGGTGTTTATTGGCAAAAACATAAAATAGCCAAAGAGTCAATATTTACAGTGTTGGGAGTTGTTTTTCATAACCTCTGTAATTGGCTCTGGCATGATGGATATTCGCTTCTGGGTCAAATCCTGACTGATGGCGATCTTTACTTGCCTTATTAGTCTTCTGAGATGAACACAATTTTGGAGCTTCTGCTTGTTCACTCACTTTTTGAGGATTGACCACAGGTTCTCTATGGAGATCACATTTGGGTAGTTGCTTCTTTGCAATTATTTACATTTATGCATTTGGCAGACATTTTTATCCAAAGCGCCTTACATTGCATTTTTGATTCTGATTATGAGCAATCCCTGGGATCGAATCTAGCACCATGCTCTAACCACTGAGCTACAGGAAATAATTGAAAATGCATTGGTTCAATCTGCATTATAATCTTTAAACAATGTGAATGAACATCACAACTGCTTCAGTAGAAACTTTGCAAAACACAGCATTTATGTCACTCAATACTTTTGGCCACTACTGTAAATGTGGTAGAATCGAGTAACCTCTTTGAAATATTGATATACTGATAATACATGATGTGAGCAGTCCTGAGTAGAGATATGTGATAAATGTAACAGTAAATAAAATGCTCCAAAAGTATTTATACAATTATTGGCTATTTTGTTGTCAAGCGTTTTAGGAAATATCCAGTTGTGTGAAATAGGGGGGAACTGACCTCATAAATGCTATCCACTCAAATATTATTTGCTGTGTGCAAACTCTTGTATTTTCTGAGTTTTTTTCTCAATCAGTGAGAAACTTAACCACTGATGAATATGTGAAGTATACATACTTGTGTAAGTAAGCATGTTATCATTGCAATTTGTTTTCAAGAACATTTATTGTGCTACAGCAGGGGGCAGTAGTTATTTAGATATGATCGCGCACTTTAGGCTGGAAAACATAAACTGCTTTCCTATTCATATCTAAAGAATTAAAAAATGAATTTGAATCATATATCAATTTACAATTGAAGATCATTACAGCCTCTGAAATTAGGCTCCTAATAAAAGTCATAGTGACACTGTGGTAATTTAGCACAGTGAATGATCAGCACACATAAATGTATGTGTAAAAAAACCGTGCAGAAAAAACAAAAATTGTCATTTGAGAGCAACAGATTCTTCACACACAGGTAAAAAACCACACCATATTTTTACAATATTTTATCCGTGATCCCTTATGGAATGTCAGGGTAAGTATAGCACTATTATCTCATGACTTTAAAATCAACAAAATATAAATTAATTTGCAATATAGGTAAATATAATACTTCTTTTATTGTCAAATGCTAACTTCCAAACTATAAATAAGTAGGCTATAGGTCAATATCTGACAATCGACTATAAAGATTTGTCTCTTCCTCTTAAAGCTTTTATAAAATCAATAAAGGTTAAAATATGTTTAAACACGATTCATGTATTTCAAAATTGTACGCCAGAAAAAAAAAACTGTGAATCACGAACTCACCCAAAATGTGTTGTTGTTTTTGTTGTTGTTACCAGTAGAAGTTCTGAATAGCTGGTAACTTACAAATTAAATAGCCAAATTTGAACCCTGGAAAGAATATTTTAATTATTTCACACATATATTTCACAAAAATACGTAGCATGCATACTGTATATCGCCCACCGGGGGTCATAGTTGATCGACATTCCCACTAAATGTGGTGCAACAACGGTACAGAATTTGTATTGTCTTTGGTTTTATTTTAATATGTAGATTTGGATTCGGATTCTTTCATAGCTTAAATTTTCCAACGTATTTTAGGAAATTGAAGGAAATACAGTAGACCAAGATTTTAAGACTTTATATCTAAATATTACGGTTCATAGTACTGTATAGGTCAACTTTTGGGTTCTCCACTGGTAGAACTGGGCCGAGACCGGTGCGCGTTTTCTCACTGAGTCTGCGCGTGCCCGAGGCCTGTAGTAGGAGGAGGTTCAGAATAACGGAGCCGAGATCATCATCACCATCCCGGAGGTGAGGCCCAGCGAGCACACGCCTCATTCGAAACATAAAGATGAGCTCATGAGTCTGATCGCAGTCGTGTGCTGTGGTCGATTCGGGGATTTGAGATCACGTCCAGATCCAGAGGTTCGGCCGCGTGATTCCAGCGGTAACGGTAGCGGCATGAGCGCGTGAGCTGAAGCGTATGCATCCGAACAGGACGCGCATTCTCGGAGCCGAGACTGATCAGAAGCTCACGGGTTCACCGACCATCTTTCGCTACATGTGACCGATCCGAACCACCCGAATCCATCGGCAGCTTCACCAGCGGGCTGTGAATTAGCACGGTGAGAAAACACATTTTCACACGAGCAGCAGACGGGTAATAAAGAGACTTGCGTGCTGATGTCATTGTAGCCGTTTCGACTAAATCTGGATTTGTGTTCTGATCCGGTTCGGGTCGGGTGTGTAGCGTTAACGGATCCGACAAGGACTTAACGTTAAATCCAAATCTCATTAATAACCCGCATCAGCAAGAGTGCGGTCACTTTACGTGCAGGACAGATTATGGGAAATGGTTTAAATATCAAATCCACAATTAATAAACCAATCACTAAAATGCATCGATTTTAAATGAATTAAAGACCGATCAGATGTATGATGTGACCGTTAAACGGAATTAATGACCTGAGTGCGCGTTAGCTTAGCATGCTAGCACAGCAGCGCCCGACCGAAACATTTCAACCTTTTATTATACAGCAAGAGTTTTATGACGTTCTCGTGTATTCCTGAATTTGTATTGTGGTCGTTACACATGCTACTCGGTTGAGGAGATTGGCAATGCTGAGGAAGCGGCTGTTAAAACTGGATGTAGCGTTAGCATTTTAGCCGTGTTAGCGCTTTATTCAGTCTCCCGTTTGAAAAAAATGCCTTTTATTGATAGGATCTTTGTATAGTTCATTATAAAACACATAAAAGTCACGTAAACAAAAATGGCTTTGTTTGGGTGTGTTAAACTGTATCGGGACCTGTTAGCATGCGATCAAACCGTATGTTTATGTTATGCGATTGAATGTAAGGTTCCTTTTTTAAACGACAGTTATTGTTATGGCTATTATGCCTATATCCTCTTTTTAAGGCAGGCCATAATCCAGGACAAATGCAACAATACTTCTGGCTTATCTCTAATGAAATGCTGTATTTCGTATCTTGGTCACAGTTCCCTAAAGTTGCTCCTCGTCACATGCCTCAGGCAATACATTTTAATTTCAACCAGAGTTGGTCATTGTTTGTTTTTCGTGATTTACTGATATCAAAGTCTAACTTGGGTGTCAGTGTGTGCCAGCACATTAATATTTGAGCTCGGTTGGTAAAGCAGCGGCCAGCCGTGTGGTTTATATCTCCATTTGTTATTTCTATTCAACATCTGCCAACTTCATGTCTTGTGATCATTGGCTTCATATAATGTGCGTCGGGTCGAGATTGAATTTGCTCTGCTTTTATTTCCCACAGCCAGGACAGTACAGAATGGCTCCTCACCTGGACGCGGCCCGCAAACTGGCCTGGATCTTGCTGAAGTCACTGCTGCGTTTCACCTTCATGTTTGTCAATAACTGTGTCGCGATCCCGTCCTACTGCCTCTACCTGATAGTACTGCAGCCGTTGAGACTTCTGGATGCCCCCACGTTTTGGTTCATCGAGGGGGTCATGTTCAGATGGTTGCTGGCCATGGTGGCTTCATGGGGCTGGTGTGCAGGTTACACCGGTAAGACCGGATTTTATGTTTATCAACAAAATCGTTTTATTCAAAGTTGAACTTTAATTAACAAAGCTGAGGAGTATTATGCAGTTGTCAGGGCCTGGTGTAAAGAGGATGTCTAATAACAGCGCCGCGAAATTCGAGTTTGAGGTGTGAAACGTCTTTGATTTGTGGTTGAGCGGAGCCTTGGACTGGGTTAGTTTTTCAGCCAGAATCTCATCCAGTGGCACCAAATTTGACTTCTGAGTGCACTTCTATTGACCGTTCGTGAGTCTTTATTGACTTGTACAGCCTAGCGTCTCCTGTTTTTGTATTGATTTTGTGTTTACAGACAAGGTTGAATAAGATGATTTGGTTCCTTTTTTGCTTTTATGAAGTGTACTGTTACCAGCATGAAACAAGGCCGGGAGAGCATTGGCCCCCAGATTTTCTTGTGCTCCTCCAAAGATATCCAGCTGACCATATAAATGAAATGCTAACTAATGCATGTTTGTATTATATATTAAATAATTATTAGTCAATTAATCAAAGGAAAATGCATGCAATGAACAATGATTATAAAACTGCCCAACCAGAATATATGATTGACCCTCAGTCGAGTCTGCCTATTGCCTGGTGAGAACGTCACGGCAGATTTTTGTTTACTTATCTCTTCATGAATCAGCATCGCCATTCATCAGAGAATGGATTGAGGGGGTGGTGGCCCATTTTGCTTAATGTGTCGCATTCTAAAGTTTAAAAACTTTTTTTAACATGTAACTAGATGTGATGTTCACAAAAATGTGTTGACCATGAGGTAGATGCACAAGGGCTGGACCACACGGGTGGTCATTTTTATAAAAGAAAGTGACCAGCTTCAACAATTTGGGAAACATACTTTTTGTTGACTTGATAAAGTGGTTGAACAACTTCCCTTTCACAATTACGGTTACACATTTTGACTACTGTTAATTCTGCATCACGTTTTGTTACACGTTGTTCTTCACCTATCAAGAGTTGATTTCTGTTAAGAGTAGGGATGCACGATAAATTATCGGTATCGGAAGATAAAAGGTCATTTTTAATGTTATCGGTAGCGGGCGATAATACAATTTGGCCGATAAATTTGAAAGAACTTCCTCTGGTCGAACCATTTCAGCTGCACGAGCACGTTGCTAACAGTTCTGTCATGATCATTCACTTACTGCTATTAGCAAAACATTTTATGTGTGTGGGCCAATATATCGGTTATCGGCTTCCAATGTTCAAGAATTATTGTTATCAGCAAAAATTTACGTATCGTTGCATCCCTACTAAAGAGTACAGATTATGTTTGTATCCAGAAGACCTTTTTTATTTGCACCTGTATTTTCTGTAGTTTTAAGTTACACTTAGTAAGCAGTGAGCTAATCGTTCACAAATTGAGATAAGCAATGTTTGGAATGCAACATGTTAGACTATTCAATTGTTAATGATGCTTGTCGAATACCTGCTCATGTTTGGTTGCGCTGCGACATTGTCACATAGACATTATCTAAAGTTTAGAGGTCGGCTTTGAATGTTACGTCAAAAGCAGGAAGGGTAAAATGGCATTATAAATCATTTTATTGGTCTGTCAAGGTCAGAGCAGTTTAATTGATGTGCAATCGGCTGCTGTCAGGTTCATACCTCTGATATGCCTTTAAAGAACATTGCTTCAATTCATTATCATCTGTCATAATTGATGCCAGATAAACGTCAGAGATAACGTTGCAGTGAGTTGACATGTGGTGATAAAGGATAACATCTGGACATAGCAGCGCAGGTCACATGATAAGTGAAGAATGCAGTGCTTGGAACAAAGATCGCCACGATGCCATGATCACATAAAAGTTGTGTGGCCACAACATGCAACAGAAATTCTGTACGACACGTACACATTTTTATGTTTAGCCGCTGTCTGGCATCTCTGGGCTGGAAAGATATGTGGATGCTTCACCTGTTTGGTGGAGCTGTTTTTATCGCTGAGGAGTTAATTAGTAAAGCGTCAGCGACAGAATCATTGTCTTGTCTTTATGCTTCAACCAGCAAGACCTTTCTGGATTTGGATTTCTGGGAAGGCGATATACAAACTCACGCTCCACTTGTCTAATGCACATTGCTATGACTTCATCCATACATATATTTTCTTTTTAAATCTTTAATAAAAGATATTGACTTCTGCTGTAATGCTGTCTCTTTGCTGATGTATCTGAGTTTGCGTGGAAAAAAAACGGAACCTCACCCTTCCAACCACCCTCAAAGCCTTTGCCAAGCCCTCTCTTCACCCTGTACTTTCCAATCGTCTCCCAGATAGCACAGGTTCGTCTATAAGACGTCTGCTAAAGATGTTTAGGTCTGAAACACATGTGCGATTGTAAAATATTTGATAAACTTCTTAAAAAGAGATGTTTTACAAACATCTAGACAGCAGATGTCTCCGAGACGTATCGTAGATGAAAGAATCAAATAAATGTCATGCAGGTGAAAAGGAGACATCAAATAGGTGTCTGCCAGATGTATGTGTGCTTTCAGTACTCCTTACACATGTTTATGTCCAAATTGTAATTTTCCTATGATAAAGTTACAATAAATGAATTACCCTTGGAGGTATTGGATGTGTTAATATTGCTGTAGTACTGGTTATTCGGATTGGTGTGGACTGCAGCTTTGCATTTTCTTTGCATGACTTTTTACCACATGGTCTCCATGACCAAGCTTCTGTATTACATGCAAAATCATGCAGATTTGCATTGAAAAGATGTTTTGCTGATATGATCACTGTACATCCAGTCTTGTTTTAAGCAGTTTTAGTAAATAAACTGCACAGCGCCGTGCTGTTCTTGTTGATCTGAGTTTTGCACTAACTGGCTGCAAATGAGATTATGAGAGACATGATGTGGCTCATCGGCTTGATCTTTCGATCCGGTCTGCTTTGATGTGCTGATCTGTCCGAGGTCCAACTTTCATCTTCTAAAAAACACTTGGCTGTTGTTGTCGTAAGGGGTAACAACATGTTGTTGTGTTCGTTTTTTCACCTCGAAAGCAAGTGTAATGAAAAAATATTTTTCAAAATTGTGATTGCATGAGCCATAAACTTTTGTTTTGAGAATTTGGATTATTCTCGATACATCTTAATTTTATCGAAACACAAATAATAAGGATCTTGCTTGGAAGAAAGTGAGTGAGGAGGTCGGACAATAAGACAAGTTATCAAAAACGATCTTTACACAATTTGAGCAATATATATATACGAGACTGGGGCCGCCTATGACGTGAAGTTGCGTCTGTAGTGAAGCGAATTTGACGTGCGAATGAAGCGAGTAAACTCAAAATGTTCAAGTGTCTGACTACAGGCGATACCGTGATACATTCGCTCAAGTTGCGTTTGGTCTGAACACACAGTTAAGAATAATTTTCTTAAGAATGGATTCACATCCGAGGTTGTGGTAAACTTTTTCATTGGACAGGCTTGTAAAAATCTGTCATCATAAATTTTTACCCGTCACTATAGTGCATAGTAATATTACGTGCCAACTGCTAATTAGCATGATTGCGATCTCATCACGAGGTACACACGTTCTTTGAATTTACTGCATAATACCCAATAAAGTCGTTTACATATTTAATGTTTCTGTTGTCAGACACAAAATACTAATTACAGACAAATGTTCATTTTTCAAGTCAGTAACGACATGTGACCAGAGGGTCTTATTGAATGGCAGATGCACGCTTTGCAGGCTCCGATCCAAAAACAACGCCACAAACAACGTAAGAGATCGCTGTGTTGTTATAAGTGTGAAAATATTTTTTTAAACTATGGTGAAACAAATTAGACGGTGGTGTCTAATTTCATAGTCGTCTTATACATGCCCCTGGCTCCACACTGCGAGTCTCCCATGATCCCGCATGGGCTTTTCTGAATGGACAAGGTGTTTGTGAGTAATAAATGGGAAACGTACGCGTCCTTTCGATCACGTTCTAATGAAAACAAATGATTGGATGCTACAACTCGACAAAAAGAGGAATTACAAACTGCCGTCAAAATGACGTACAGCCTTCAGATTTTTCCGTCACTAGTTCTAAAATCTGTCAATGATTGAGAATTTTCCGGTTACCGCAATCTCTGATTCACATATTATCTCTTTCACATTTTTCACTTTTTCTTTGTTTTGTTCAATGGAGAAAAACTAAAATAATATAAGTCCAAAACATAAAATAAACAGGCAAGAACATAACTTAAATAATTAACAAATTAAGACAAAACAAAAACACAGAAACCAGCAGGAGTTTATTCACGTCAGAAAGTCCTTTCATCAAATAAAAATAGCAGGCCTACATCCATCCAAAGCTCGGCTAGTTTTTGTTAAATAAAGTTTGTGTTTGGGTACAGTCTGGAGCCTGTTTACAGTTAGACCCGCAGAAAAAAACACCCTTACGGATGTCCCGGGAATGCAGAGATAACGCCTCAGGAAGCGCGTTTTTCATCTGCTTTCCTCCAGCCAGGATTAATATCCAAAGAGGAAATAAATGTCGCTTGGCTAAACCGATATAAATCTGATCTGCTATACCCACGCAATATACAAAAATCAGTTTTTATTTATTTATATTTCGCATTTGTATTTTACGTCATGTCTAAAAGAAGGCAGGGAAACCACAGGCCGACGGTTCTCACTAAATCCTTTGCTGCATCAGAGCCAATTAGCGCATTTCAAAATTTAATTATTGGCAAATCGGCTTTTAAAATAACCAATGTCGATAATCGAAAAAATGGTTAATATCGACATCGATAATCGGCAAAAAAAGTCCTGACAAATATGCCCTAAACAATCAGATGATTTACACTTGTCCAGATTCGTCAACTTTTTGAAGGGCATTTACACCTGGTCGCACACGTCTGCACGCTCCGTGAGTTAACAGCATACAGAAAACTAAAATCATGTATGATATAATGTATTATTGAATTATTAGGGGCTAAGCTCCGAAGGGGCAATGGCATTTATTGTTCTTGTCAGTATAATTATTCAGCTTCTTTTTCTTAACCATGGGTGTCTATGGTAGCCCTATGAAATGTACACAGGAAACGATTGGCTACTCCGCCATTTTGAATTTGGTTATAAATTGCGATATATTTTGAACTGTGTGATATATCGCCACCAAATTTGACATGCGTCACCAACTTGTAGTCCCAAAGTACCCTTGAATTTTCAAAACAGCGCCACCAGAGATATTATTCTGTTATATTTTTTCATAACCCTTGAACGCTACTGGGTGAAGCAAAACTAATAAGTGGTGCACCTGATATATTTTAAATTCTTGGGTTCAAGAGGTCGCTGGTTCGAAACCTTGCGTTGTATAATTTTACATTTTAATGTGCAAGTATGTGCACAAATAATGCAAGTATGTAAACAAACGAAATGTTACATCATTTTAGTAACAAAATAAAACAAAGTGAAATGTTTGTAGTGCAACTTAAAGTGGTTTATAATACATGTAAATATATACAATATGCTACTTTTTCTCTGTCTCATTTCATGTAGTGGGTACGCTGGGGGAAGTGTGTGGGCATGATGTGGGTACGCCGGTGGAAGTGTGGGCATGCTGTGGGTACACTGGTTGAAGTGTGTTGGCATATGGGCGAAGTGTGGGCTGCGTTTGGTGGGTACACTGGGTAAAACGGCTAAAGTGTTGGCTTGGCCCCGGTTGTGCTGCTTGTAGCTCTTGTTGTTATTATTATTATTATTATTAACAAAAATATATCAATATTATTTACCTTTTAAATCGTTTATCCGAAATTTTTACTATCGTTCAACGGTTAATCGGTCAAAATGAACATCCCTAGTCTGTGCACTGTGCATATTTCCTTTGATTTTATAAATGCATACATAACATGTTTATATTTAGAAAAAATGTGCATGCATTAGGGATATGACCATAAGCAGAAATTTGGAACAGCAATTGCTTAAATTAATGGAGGGTTTAATAAATTTCTTAAAAAAAAAAACCACACACACACAAAACTACAAAGAAAGTACAATGACATTTGCGTATATTAAACACAGACCTTACAAAACGAATAACCACTGGACACACCATGCAAAAAAATATGAAACGAAACGAATATAAAAAACCTTAACGTCAGACAGGTTGCCTATAACAAAACGAATAATCACGACACTCATTAAGCAAAAAATAAATAAGAAACGGAAATTATAAAAGTGGCCTGTGTCAATAAAACGACTAGCCTAATCACTGCACACACTGTGCAAATAAATAAGAAAGAGACTATGAAACCAAAAACGTTTATGTTAAAGAAATGGCTTTTTAAAATTAGAACAAAAATGAAATAAAAACTTAACCAGCTCTTAATGACACTGCTTACACAAAAGCCTACACCATCGTCTTGTCAGTCGGCTCTCTTATCTCCTCACAAGATTAATTAAATCTGACTCCTGTTGCTGATCTTTGCTGCTACACTTGTTCCGCCTATTAATATTATATTGACATGTATTTACTTTTAAAATGTATATATTTTTTAAATATGTATGTGTTTATAAATAAACAAATTATATGAACAGTACACAGACATATATCATTTAAACACTTTTATTCTGGATGCGATTAAATTGAATTGTCAGCTTTTTGATACTATAGATGTTACCTGTGTTTGTCTTTAAAGGTATAGTTCACCATTTCAAAATAAGGCCATAATTAGTCAACCCACAATGCCCTTTCTGTGTACACACATTTCTGTCACTTGAGTTTTGCAGATTGTGTGACCGCACTTTAGCACGTCCACTTTGAAATCTTAGTCGCCCTGCTTGATGTCCTGTTGTCTGTAAGCAAATACAATTTGTTTATTCAAGGTCTAGGGGTTCCTTTTTAGCAAACACGGGTCCACCGTAACTGGTCATGTCAGGTGACCTCAACCGTTTGTGATCCTTGTCTCTGGTAACAGCAGAGGCAGTTATCCGTGCCATGACTCGCAATGACCTCTCCGAAAGTGTCGTTGAGTTTCCGTATCTTCACAGGGTTCTTTAAAAACAGTTTTAAGTGCAAAGTATAGAAGAGTAGTGGAACGAGGATCTTTGACCTGCTATCCAGCAATCTTGAAGTCTTGAAGTTCTAGTATTGCTTGATAAAATAGCTAAAATAGATAAATGTTTTTTATGATATGAATGTCTGAGTAATGTGTGTTTCTTTTGGCTGTAGTAACAGAATGGGGAGATGATGTGAGGCCAATGTCTGAAGAAGAAGCCATGGTGATAGTCAACCATCAAGCCACGGGTGATGTGTGCACTTTGATGATGTGCTTGCAGGACAAGGGCACGGTAAGCGCTCCTCTAGTTGGGCTGGGATTGGTTTGGGAGCATGCTCCGCTCTGATGCTAAGTTATGAGGTAAATGTTATTTTTTTTGTCAAATTTCCGGTTTATAATCAGGTGTTGAATGCTTTCCTATCCAGGTTGTACGAAAGATGATGTGGTTGATGGACCATGTTTTTAAATATACCAATTTTGGAGTTGTGTCCCTGATTCACGGAGATTTCTTCATTAGACAGGTTAGTTGTCACTTGTATCCTTCACTTTTAGTGAAGACCTAGACAAGTCGTGTCTACGTGCAAAAGAAATTTATTTTAACCTTATGTTGACACACACTTTTTTAATGAATCACCTACAGGGTAAAGCATATCGAGAAAAACAGCTGGTTTACCTGAAGGAACACCTGGAAAAGTATTACTACAGCAGAGACAGGAAGTGGATCGTACTGTTTCCTGAGGGCGGCTTCCTGAGAAAGAGGCGAGAAACAAGTCAGGCATTCGCCAAAAAGAATGACTTGCCACACCTTACTCACGTTACACTGCCACGGTTGGGTGCCACACAGGTCATTTTGAAGATCCTGGGACCCCAGCAGGAGAATGGCATTCTGGGTACAGAGGGAAGTCCACAGAGTCAAAGTAAGAAGTCACAGCAATGCCTTGTATGTTTTGTTTTGTTTAAGCTCAAGCAGCTTTATCTGGCTTTGTTTCCCAGGCTTCTCTGCTTGCAAAAAAAACTAATTTGGTTTGACAATTGTAGTGCTTTACTCGTACGAAACCATAGTCATTATATAAGTATTCAATGTGTTTACACACAAAATTCATGATATGTACTGTACATATTTGCTTTGTATGTATAAACACATACACATGTGTACGTATATATTTAGTAGGGCTGTGCTAAATGATGCAAAATTATATTTATTTTTCTATCTGCATCAACCTAAAACTTACAGACTATTGACCACTTCGCAAGATGTAAGTACTGGTCCAGAACCGACTTCCAGTTTCCGTTTTTTATATCTCACATTTATAATTGAAACTAAGATGTTTGTTTAACATTTTCGATTTGGTTAAAAATGTTCCAATGTATTTTCTTCCACCATTTGGTAGTGTTAAAAAACTGGAACATGAAGTTCTTTTGGATCAGCGTTGTTTACGTCATCCAAAGTGGTCTGTGTGTAACTTTTTAAAAATAAATCAGTTATTGCAAAATATTACGTTATCCACATTTGCGGTATTTCGAAATATATTGGGCAGCCCTAATATTTAGCAACAATTTACATGTATGTATATTTACGTAAATTTCAAATATATATACATTTATTGATTTTTATATTTTTCTTAAGTAAATATATGTACGTGTATGTTTTTTTAAATACTAAATAAATATGCACAGTACAGACATATATTTTGTGTAAACAAATATTAATCTGGATGCATCTATTAATCATTTAACAGCCCTAGTTCACATTAACTTGCATTGCAACACATTTAGACAGTCATCAGCATGTGGATATTCACAATTTAATACACAATAGCTTTCTGACTGTAAATAAAGATGGGACTTCCTTTCATCGACGAATAGCCACATTGAAAAATGTTGATACTTCCTTGTATAATTGATCCATTGTACCGATGTGTGTTGTACTTCCCACACAACTTTGATTTCTACATTAAACTTCCTGTCTGGGTGGATCTCTTCTGTTACGTTTGGAGCACAGACCTTCTGCTTAATGGGGCTTATATGTAGTTGTCAACTTATGAAGCCTGAATTCTGGCAGGCTAAAATAACCTAATACCGGTTAAACAAGATAATGACATCAAGTTATTAGTTATATCTCTCATTAAATATGCGGAGACGGGCATTGTAATCTCAGAATACATTTAAAGTCATGCGTACACAAAAAAATGGGACAAATTAACTTAACTCTTCATGTATATAGAAAAGATCATTTAAAATTAAAATTCTTCAGCTTCAGCATTTTGGTTTTAAGTTACAACAAAGCTGGTATGAAATTGCAAGTGGTTTATACAATTTTAGTGACCGAGCATATGAAAGCAAAATTGTTCATTAAACTGAGACTGTATTGTGGAACAATGTTTATTGACAATAAATCATAGGGACATTGATTTGTCTCCCTTCAGGTAACAAACCTAAAGGAATTCAGTGGGTAATAGATGTGACTATAGCCTACCCTAATGCAAGACCAATCGATATTCAGACATGGATTTTTGGTTATAGAGATCCAACAGTCACACATGTGCACTACAGGTAAGAATCATTTCCTCAAATCATAAAGCAGTCGTGTTGTATTGGTAGCCTACTCTTATATATTTCTGACTACTTGTTTTGTTACAATGTCAATCTTTTATTGGATGTATTCATTCACGGCAAAACACCTATAAATACAGGAGTCGTATATTTGAAAAAATGTACCTCGGGTACATTTTAGCTTTTCATTTGAGAGAAGCTGCTGTCAAACTTTGCGGCAAGCCATCAAAATAAAAGTCTGTAGTCAAAATAAAAGTCTGTAGTCAAAATAAAAGTCCAGTTAACAACATGACAAAACTGCTACTAAAATTTACAAAACTAGTTATTATATGAAAGTAGACTTAATACAGTCAACGAAAAAACATAAGATGTAAGATACTGGTTAATATTAACAAAGTTGTACATTATGCTCTATTTGAATGGAGTTTTTCTAGATCTAGATTTTTTATTATAGTTTGAATAAATGCTGTAGTATAGTAAAGTGTTTTGTCATCTGGGCAAATTTAATTTCTTTTTAGTAGTAAAAAAAGGAAAACGCAGATTTTATTGGGCCTTAGTTTTTAAATTAACTGCAGGAAGGCAATGAGTTGCATGTCTGAATAATCCAACGATTTACACTGAACAAAATAATTTAATGAAACATATAAACAGCAGCACAGTCTTTATTTAAGAAATGTTCTATTTTAAGTCAAATATGAGTTAATGTTGTTAATAAAAGAAATATTGGATGACAAAAATCACCTTTAAAGATTTGTCTTGTTGTATTTTTATCTTAAATGTCAAATGGATCCAATTCATGTTCACACAAATTTAATTTAATGCAGTAAAAATAACTAAGATTGTATAGTGCGATTATTATTATATATGCAATTGACCAATATCGAAATCGGACGATTGTTGTTTGTTAAAATCGGTATCATCCAAAAAATCCTATTGGTGTATCCCTAGATACTATATGTCTGTGTACTATGCATATTAATTTTGTATTTATAAACGCATACACACACATGTATATGTATAAAAATGTATTAATGGTTATATTAAATTGTAATAACTTAGTGCTGTTACAGATATATGTATATATTAATACTAAGTTCTCCTATGATGTACTTTCAACAAGCCCAAAGATGAGGAATAGTACAGTTCAAGGAACTAATTTTGTGGTACTCTTGAAAAGAGATGTCTGCATCACATTTTCCAGTGTTTTTAATTGATGATCTTTTTGAATTCGCTGACTTTTTATCCTGTGGCCTCATGGAATAGAAAAGTGTTGTTTTGCTTACTGAAAAATCATGGAAGCAGTAGACCATCCTGGTATTTCCTTCATACTGTCTTGAATACCAATAGTGAATTTGTGGAAAAAATTTTTAAATCAAAATTTTAGTCTATAATGGGTTTGTTTGCCCCCATGTGTTTCCAAACTTGCATGACCGACTTTCATTGAACATGAGGAGAAATTTCCAAGGATATTGACTTGCAGTGACTGTGAATGGTGACCGAAACTGTCAGTCATTAACAATACTCCCTTTTGTGTTTTGATTGGTGAGGGATTGAACCCAGAACATTCCTTCAAGCATTCCTGTGAATTTATTGGCAGGTGGGAGGGTGGTCACACAGGGTCAACAAACTGACGTTATTTTCCATGCTTTTGTTCTGCTTTATGCTGATTCAGTGGGAGTCCAGACGGCAGAGCTGTGATTTATGAGCTCTTATACTCTCATCAGCTCACTGGCTGCAGTTTTATCTCCACCGCTGCCTTACAACAGCCTCACAGAGAAACAAAAGTGTCGAGTTAATGATGGTTGGCAATGTAAGCTAATAATACACTGATCTTCATTTGATGTGTTTTGTTGGTGCCAGGTTAATGGTTGACCAACATGAAAGAAGGTTCCTTGTGTCCGTCGATTATATTGCAGAATCATTTTTGCACAAACATCCAGGGATTATTAAACGAAAGCTGTTTTATAGGAATACTTTCCCCCAAAATGAAAATTCTGTCATCGTTAACTGCACCTAAATTTTTTTGTTCTGCTAAACACAATCCCCCATTGACTCCCATGGGATTTATTTTCCATATTATGGCTGTAAATGTGGGATGAGTTTTGTTTGGTTACTGGCATTTTTCCAAATTTCTTTCTTTGTGTTCTGCAGAACATACACATATAGACAGGTTTGGAACAACTTGAGGGTAAGTAAATGACAACAGAATTTTCATTTTGGGATGAACCGTTCCTTTAAGCAGCTAAAAATGGCAGGCGCTCTTCTAAAAATGCCAACTTTAATTGTGATTTGTTCGACTGTCAAGATGCTAGTATGTCTGAGCTGACCTGTTTCCCCTCATCCGCCATGGATAAAGGCATAAAAAGGCCAGATAATATTTTTAGAAGATGCTACTGTAATCTTTCCATAGTTCTGATGCACTTCAAGGTCATGATCACCTTGACAACACTTAAGTCGTAGCTCATTTTGACGATGCTGATTGGTCATTTTGAACAGTGACTCTCACCTAAGTGCTGAACGGCTACCATTTCTCTTTTCACACTTCGTTTTTTACTTTGGCTGGTGGGGAAAGCTGGTGATTCAAGGAGATGTATACTTCATCACTAGCTTGATTGACTTTGAAATGGCCTAAACGAGGAACCGTCTGCCTGTGCTTGTATAGTCTGGATTGATTCAAGGTCACTTGTTCACTTGAGAGCAGAGGTTGGGTTAACCGAAAATTCTCTGTTATTGGTGGATTTTTTTATACTAGTGACAGAAAAATCTGAAGGCTGTCCATCATTTTGACGGATTACAATGAGGACAGTTTGTTATTCCCCTTGTTGTCTAGTTGGTAGTATCCAATCATTTGCTTTCATCAGAGATAAAGATAAAATAAGACCCTCTCAAACATGTGCGCACAAGCCAGAGCTTTGTTGTTTATAGACTTTTTTCCTTCAGAGAGCAACAGCGACTAGCGTCATTTTGGATAAACCTCACTTTCTGTGAGTGGAAAAGTGTGTCCCTGTGTCTTCTCCGTTCATGACCTAACAGCAGCTTAATGTTACTTGTAAGTGAATAAATGAATGATTACAGAAGAGCTTGTACAAGCACCTGTCACTGTTGATGGACATATGAACATTTGTCTGTAATTAGTAATTATGTCTGACAACAAAACCATTAAATTTGTAAACGACGTCCGCTTTATTGGGTATTAAAATACAGTAAATTCACAGAACACATGTACGTCGCAATGATGTGACAAACATGCTCATTTATTTGGCATGTAATATCACCTTACACCATAGTGACGGGTAAAAATTAATTATGATGGATTTTTTACGAGCCTGTCAGTCAAAATGAAGGAGAATGAAAAGTGCAACCTCTGCTTCAGAGCTGAGATAGCTTGGTGCTTTTACTCAGACATGTTCATGGCAGATTAAACACAATGAGCTCATACATGTTTAAACAATTTGTTTGCTTTTTATATTTAGTTTGGGGCACCTTGGTTTGTATAGGAACATGGTTTTGTGTTGACTCCTCTTAGTAATGTTTGGGTTGGGTCGATCTTTCAGGTAAACAGTGTCGACCCATTGTACAAAGATTGTGGCGTTTATAGCGCAGTTGTGCGACATGCTGTTGTAAACTTTTTGGTTTCGGCTTATAGGAGATAACATGAGGGTGTGACAAGTTCATCAATGAGTGGCTACATGAGTGTAAAGCTATTTTACACTTTTGGTTGAATTATGGAGTGTCACGTTTGTGCCTGTAGTTAGTCAATCTGCTCTCTGCATCTATGAACTCTGTATGAATTTTTAATTATATTGCATTTCATATTGCAACCTGGTGATAAACTCATGGGGGTCAATCCTACTGTTCGTGCCATTTGAGTCCCCAAGACATATTATTACATATTAGGGTATATTTTATTTTAAAATGGGATTACAAACATTTTGTAAAGCTTATCTTGTATAATTAACCCATCTTCACCATAGAACACAATGAAATGTTCTTACAATTAAATTACATTTAAAGTAATTACTCTTAATTTAAGTGAAAGTAGGCTGAATGGTCGTGTCCACAGTCACGTACTGTATGCTGAACTTCATTTACAAATGGGCAATTCCAGCATTATGGATGTGACATTTTGCGTTATAGACGTGACATAAAAACATTTTGTTGCCAATATACTGAACCATCTGTTTATATTTCACTAAAACCTTGTAAAAAAAAAATATATATAAGAAAAAATGATCAGTCAATGCACAGGTTTTCTATTTAAAAAAGGGAAATAAACAGGCGTTATGGATGTGACATTTTTTGGAGATGACAAACTTTGTTAGATTTCTGTGAATTAAAATGCACAAACCTGAAGCAAGAATACCCAACAAACGGAGAAGGGATGCCTCTTCATAGAACATATAGTTACTGTGTTTTACTTTTCATATGCCTATCTATGATTAATATGTACCGTTGTGGATGTGGCAATCCTGAACGAGGATTGCCACAGCCTGACTAGGAAAAAACATGCACTAAAAATAAAATAAATACTACACACTTTTACTGAACACTATCCCTCAGCCTTTGTTATGAATATATTTTATATTGTTAAAATCTTTAAATAAATTTGTGTCCCTGAGATAATTGTCCCCCCTGCTACTGTGATTGTGGTCTCTCTAACAAAGCCCGCTGGTTGCTCCTCTAGTCACATAATTCTCAGGAAGTAGCATACAATTTGATCATCTACAAGACACAGAGTAAGTATCACTCTTTTATCTACGTTGTCTTCTTTTTCAGAATAGTTCACTGATGTGAGAATGTTCTGTAACAGGGTGGACATTTGGCCGTTCTCGCATAGTAAAAATAAAACTCCGGTAAAAATGATTACACCATAATATTCTCATCTAAACCAGTATATTTTTCTTATAGTTTAACAAGCCCTAGTTTAACTGAAATGATAAATCGTGGAAAGCTTAACAGGTTTAATGGAAAGTTACTGCTTTGAAATGGCACTGAATAGTACTAATGACCTAGGGTATTAATTCATATACAATATATTATGTGTATTTTATATCGAGTCGCTCAAATTATAATCATCATCATCAGAAAAAGGAAAAGAGTGGCAGTAAGGCGAGCTGGTGGTGTGACAGAGATGTGTAATTGGGGATCATGCTTTATTTCAATGAAGATGTGAAGGAGTCTTGAGGGAGCAAGTTGCAATGTAAGCATATTTACATTACGTGAGAGCTTCAAAAACTCCTGAAGTTTCGCACATATCGGCTAGGTCTTTGGTTCTGTATAATGGGACCCAAAAGTGTTTTGACGTTCATTACTCACTGACCTGCGATATAAAGCAACTTGCAAAACACACCTCATAATGTTGAAGTTGCGAAAACTGGTAGGGCGTGACAGCGTGTGTGGGGATAATCTTTATGGTGTTAAATGATCCTCTCATAGTGTGAACACGTGATCCAGCCTATAGATCTGTGCCTGGCGTGGATCTCAGGTGACTTGCGTTCCCCCGGTGCGTATCTCATGCTATTGTCTGGAATTTGTCCCCTAGGGCCTTATTACTCCACACTTATTGATTTGTGTGGTAGATGAAATAGGGGTGAGGATAAACAAGTCAAAAGAGAGATAAGATGTATAGATGAATGTAAGAGTAAATGTGTGTTTCTGTGTTTCAATCAGAGATAGGAAAGTTACATTTGATACTGGACAGTGACAAGAATCAGTACCATATTAAACCAGCGTTATGTTTATGTGTTAATTATTTATAAGTAATAAATGGACATGAAATATTAAGGATGATTTATACTGTGTTCACTCACTGCTTATTGTAAAGCACTCATCAGTCACATATTAGTTTCTTGCACCAAAAGATGTCACTCAGATTTGTTATATTCTGTTAATCTGAAGAAAAGTGTATAAACTTTATAACGTGCTCCGGTCTCCCCATATCGGTAGCGATACAGAATTATTAGTGTTCTGTATAACTGAATGCATAACTGTATACGTGAAAGCTTACACCCATCGAGTTCATTATACGGGATCATTTTGTCAGATATGTCCTGTCAGTACTGTTTGTTTGTTTGAAAGAGATGTTTCAGGTTTGCACAGGCAGCGTTTCAGGGTGTTTTTAAACTGCTAGCGACAGTATGTAAGTGTAAATCAGCACAAATGCTAAACCTGTCAGTGTGTTCAGCACTCAGCAAGGTAAATAGCTGAGCTCTTCACTTCATCATGCTATCTGTGAGAGATCCGAGGAAGATTGATGAAGACTCTTCTTTTGTGCTTGCATTTTTATTCTGTGGGTCTTCATTGCGTTTTGGGGGGGTTTTGGATGTTGCAAGTTGGATTTGGACATGCTGACCCCTCATGAGCACCATAATGTGTCGGAGGAGAGCACACATTCTAACTTTTTTCTCCATATTGGGGGGAGACGACAAAATATGCAGGAGCAATATGAAAACATTCTTTAAATGAATCGTTCACTTTAAAATGTAAATTTTCATATTTTACTCCGCCACTTGTCATACAACATCATGTTTCTTTCTTGGTTCCAAGGTTCCTATCCTTGGAAAGAAAATCCATATAATTAATGTCCACAATTCATTTGCTTCGCAGCTTTAAAAGACTCTACACGACACCAGCCCCTGAATAAGGGTGTTGTCTAGCGACACGATTAGTCATTTTCCAAGAAAACATATATACTTTGTAAATATTATCATGACATTTTCATTTTAAAGTGAACTATTCCTTTAAGTCTGCCTTTTTGATAGTAGCCATAGAATGCACTTATCGAACCGGTCTGTTGTCAGATTGTATAGCTAATTCAAAATTAAAACATAATTTTGTTGTATACAATTCAGTCTTTTCTTCAATAAATAGTAAGAAAGCTATAAGATCTAAGATATGGGGTTTGCGATACAAATATCACAATATTTTGATTAATTTAGATTTTTCCAATTACACTCAACTATTTATAAAATTGACAACATTCATGGTTTTAAACAAATTTTCTGTATGTACAATAAAATGACTAAATAGGCCTGACACTGATTAATAAAACAATTTTAACAAAGAATTCCCGCTGTATGAATGGGATAATTTCAGTCAAAATTTTTAATGTCAACTCGCACAGAATGCATTTATTATCAATATATTGAATCATATGTTTATATTTTAATGATACCTTTTTTGTCCAATGATAGACATCAGGAAAATATCACTCTATGGATGAGTTTTCTGTTTTAAAGGAGGGAAAAAAAAGATGCACATATTTGAGAGACTACATACTTTGTGGTATTTCTGAGAATTCAAATGTACAAACCAGAAGCAATTATACCCATCAAATGGAAAAGCAATGGCTCTTCATAGAACATAAAACAGTTTTTATATTATAATTTGCTGTCCCCACTTATGAGGAAAATAGGCCGTTATGGATGTGACAATTCACTAACCTGACTATAAAAAAACAATGTTTTAAAAACAATAAGAGTGACTTCACCATATTGACCCAATCTGACATATCAGTCCGGAGAAAAACTTTTGGTAAAAACTTAATTGATTTTCATCTTACGGTTGACATTTGCACGAAAAATTAAGAGGAATGTAGTTAATCCCTTAAAGAGAGAAGTTTAAAGCAGTAAATCTTTCAAAACACATTGACAGGGTCACATGCACAGCTCAACCAATAGGATATTGCCACAGGGCTACAATACAGGGCTGTATTTCACATCATCTGGAGCCACAAATGTATGTTTTACTTTCAATGTTTATTAATCATCAGTAATGCATTAACCATAATTAAATGTATGTTTTAGGACATACGCTATAAAGGATGTGCCAGTAGAAACTAATGCTCTGACAGATTGGCTGTATCAGCGATTTGTGGAAAAGGAGAAACTTCTGGATCACTTCTACAAGACAGGTAGCTCGATTAAACCAAAGTGACTGAATCTGTTAGCTGTAAATATTCCTCCTGCGCTCAAACTCACTTTCCATCCGTTATCTTGCAGGAACTTTCCCCCCACTAGAGGGCCAAAAGGAGACGGTCTCCCGAAATATGATCCCAGACAACGCCTGGCTGGTTTTTGTCCAAACGTTCGCCTTCGCCTCAGGCTACCTGTGGTACAGCATTCTACATCACGTCTACTGCTGCTTCTTCTAACAGCTCTGTGGAGACCCCAACGTGCTGGACAGAGGAGGAAAAGCCAGAGACCACGAGTCCAGATTGCCGTTCTCCTCTGCCGGACGCTTGAATGTACCTGCAGAACGTCTCGAGCTGCTGTTTTCGATCACGGCCTACCCCATCTTTACTACGGAAGGACACATCCACCCGATCCCATCTGCCCATGCAGACATGCTTTTATCCTTTAGATTTGCATAGAACCAGTACAACATGTTTACACATGCGCGCTCACATGCAGAGAGAAAATGATGCACATCTCATTGTTTACTCATAAACATGGGGTTTCGTTTTTACTACAATCAAAATTAGGCTCAGGAAAAAGTCAGAGATAGATCTCTCACGTCTTTCATTTCCACGTCTCGCCACGTGAGCTCCCCCCACCCCTTCTGAGACGAACACCAAGCGGGATGACAGATTTTTGTTCCAGAGACTTCGGTCCTGTTTGGAAGAGCCTCCTCTGGCTTTCTTTGCACTATGAATCCTCGTCCCCTCTTCGGTGTGAGCCGATCCCCTATCATTTCTCCCTCGTGGCTCTTTTGTCTCGTGTCAACTGGACGCTGTTATCTGCGTGTATTGTCAGTATTGAGAGATGGTAGAGCGTTTGTAATATTGTTTACAAGGACCGGGCACCTGGTTTGGACGGGAAGGACGTTTTCGATGAGGAACCTGGTTCTCGTTTTAATGTGCATAAAACATTACGGGGCCATGATAAGAGCGTGTCATTTCGTGACTTTACACAATCGACGCCATACAGACACATCTACGTGCATCACACGACTGCCACACAACAGACATCCGATAGGAAAAACGCAGCCCCTCATCTCCATAGTTTTACAGATATTTAAGCCATATGCTTATATCGTCGGCTTGAAGGGGGCTGACATTCTACTGACTGAACTTCATTGTCCTAAAAAAAGATTTTAATTTTGTTCACTTTTTATTTTTGTTTGTTTTGGTCGCATTTCTGTAAACGTGACAGCGTAACCTGCCTGTGTGATTGTGTGACTGCCCTTTTCCTTCCTGTGTTTTAGATGCACATACTGTCTGGTTGCTTCATGTTCTATCAGAGTGTTGGCAAATCTGTTTAACAGTCGAGTTTATTTTATTTAGTTGAGTTCTTTATCCTCGTTGTTTGTTTAATCTTGTACAGAATGGAGTCCATGCTGTAACGTTGTTGAGTTGAAGCATTTTTACTAATGTTTAAGAATGAAGACTGAGCCGGATGCCGTTCGCTCTCTTCTCGAGCGATGGCGTGGCCCTTTTTTATGTTCATCAGAAGGAACGTCGTTTCTGCTGCCGGACAGAAGGAGCGGAGATGTAGATTACCTTTTATTTTGTGTTAAGGCACAAAATGTTTTAGACTAGCTTTTGACTATCTTGAGGGAAATGGATCCGAGCTCGTGGAGCGAAAAGGAAACGTTTTCCGCAACCTTGAGACAAAATTGCTAAAAGCATCATGTTTTCCATGCGTGAAATCGGAACTGTTTTTGTGCGTTTACGGGGAGAACGCCACAACCGAGTCGTCTCTGTGCGCTCCTCGTATCGAAAGAGAATATGGTTGGTCCAGCAATAATGTACTAAACAAAAAATGCCCATGTTGTGGCGATTTAAAGGAACGATGCTTAGATGTACAAATTAGATATTTTTAGTTGAAAACGTTGCACCGTTTTGTCACTTCCCCCTCGACCTAAGCCATGTCACCTTTGAAAGTGATCTCTGTGTCCATAGCTTGCCAGACTGAAATGTGAATGACGCCACGAGACTTAAGCGAAAGCCAAGTTAGATGCAGACTGCATTGGGAGCAAGATACGTCACCTTGAACCTCACCGCCAGGAGCTCCCTTCAGACGTGAGAGACATTGGGTTCCTCGCCCCCTCCACGCTGTCTGTATGATGGAGACGTAACATTGTTTTGTTAAGTATGGTTTTATGTTGAAAAAAAGTGAGATGTCTATATATTAGCGATTTAACCAAATTACGATAGAATGGTCCATACATTTCATTTTGTACTCCTGTTTCTCTTCCTAGCTACCCAGACATTTTACAACACAAATTAATTGTGCTGGAATAAAAATCACGAGCAGCAGTGACCCATAGTCTCTTCTCTAAGTGTTATTGATCCGAAGCATTAGTGCTGTTGCGTTTGTTCATCTCTGTTGGTGTTCGTAGACGGCGCATCATTCGCTTCAGCTTTTTACAGAAAGAGCTGTTGACTTTATTCGTCAGCGCTGTTGAAAAATACATTTTTTATTGGATTCATGAGAAGTGTGTTTTTAAAAATGTGACTAAAATGTTTGGGTAAAGGTGAATGTTCAACCCTGTTACCAGATCTGGTCTATTGTATTTATAGAAACTTTAGATTGATAACAATTCAAAGTAATGTTTTCATATTATGTGTCAAATGTATACTGTACTATTAGGGTTTAAAACCATTTAGACTTGTTATTTGGTTTGGTAACAGGGTTTTGACACTCAAAAGAAATGCTAAATGAAATGTTACAGAATGTAACATTTATTCTGACCTTCTGAGGTGGACAAATAACATTTCCTTAAGCACCTTTTCTCCAACTAAAATGATGATTTAACAAAATGTTCTTAAAGACTTAACTGTGTTTTAAAAACCCTGTCAATGCAGTGCAAATATCTGGCAGGAGGGAGTCACCTGAAACAATACTGAACTGAAGTTTTTTTAGTTTTATGTCTAGGTGTAAAAATATAAACTGCAAACTTGACATACCACACAGGTATTAGCAAAATATTGATAAAAACTCATCCACTCTTTGAACAATAGGGCTTAGTATTTTTGCATGCGTCTTTTTGTCTCCACAAAGCTCATCCATGAAGGGATGGTATGGTTATAAACCTGTCAAGTTTTCTGGCCGTCTCACCGACTGGGACCTCCAAAGCCACAAAGCAGAACATGGGGCCTAGATGCATACGCTGCGAGCCAACCACATGGTCCCGAGAGTCCCGGGGCACATAATAAAAGCTGAGCCACAGAACCCCCCGAGCCCCTCAGTATGGTACAAGGTGACTACTACGGCCTCTGTATGCTATTAAGTTGTCTAATGTTGGCCTAACATAACATAACTTTTCTCGATTTGTTCAGCCAAATTTCATTTTTACATGTTTGTGTTCGTCTGTCTAGACTTATGGTTATTGGTTGTATAAATGGGTCCTGTAGGAACGCAGTAAACCAGAACAAATCTCTGGGATAACAGGCACACTTGGCCAATAAAGCTTCTAACTTTTTTACATTGAATAAGAAGTCTGCCTGTACAAATGGTGCAGCAGCTGAAGTTGGTGATCCGACTTTGCTCAAATATAAAAAAAATAACTTTGTTTTATACTAGCATTAGTGTATATAGAACTAAACTACCATAGTACAAAAAATACTTTATCATTTTGTTGTACACAACAGAAGATATTTTGAAGAATGTAGGAGAGCAAACAATTATTGGGCACTTTTGACTAACATTGTAATTTTCCTCACTATTGTAGTCAATAGGGTCCGAAAACTGTTTGGTTACAAGCATTCGTCCAAATATCTTTCTCCATGTTCAACTGAACAAAGAAATGTAAACGGATTTCAGTAAATCATGACAGACATTTCATTTTTGTGTGAACTATCCCTTTAATGTGTTGTAGTCCAGCTCTATGATGCTGTCAGCAAATACGTAATGCCTGGTTTGTATCTTGCCAAATGTTGTTCTTGTTATGAGCAAGATTTAGAAACTTCCCTAAATTGCAAATAAAGCGCATTTACACGTCGACTGTATACAAAGAAAGGTTTCTGACCATTCACAAGATATAAGCTTCATTTAAACTTTGACCCAGCCACACCCGATCACAACTGTTAACTCTCTGCTGACACCACGTGGACCAGCATGCAATGCGCAGCGTGTGAGTTTTAAAACCAAAGACGTTCCAAAAAAACTAATGGTGTGTTTGCGTTTGAGGGTGTTTATTAATGTGTCCATTTCTATTTGACAGATCCTTAAAAAACAAGAACAAAAATTTGTGTTAAAATGGATATACTCAGAAAATGTGTTAAATAAGCACAGTCAATAAAAAAGCAACGCAAAGTGCCGTTTTGAAATCAGAAAATCCAGTTTGCATAAATACGCGACTTAAATGTGTTCTTGAACTTAGTGAACTGTACCTTTAAGGCACGCTGCCGCTGTTCCCGGCCATTCTCGCGGTTCTTCGATGCTTGGCAACGTGCATGCGTGTGTGGCTACGTCGACCAATGAAATCACCGCCAGCTGCAGAGCTCAACCAATCAGAATCCAAACTTTCTGTGCACGTTTGAAATACGCTAGTTTGTTTCTCACCTGATTTAACACAAAACAAACAAGGAACTGCGGCGCATTCAAAAGCAAAACACGCATAAACAAAATCACAAACTTCACGAAAGTTCAACGGTGAGGAGATTATTGTCTTTGAAATGCATTGATCGATCTTTCTGTGTTTGTAATAAGCGAACGTGTGTAATAATTGAGTTGTGTTTGCGTAAGATGCCATCGAGGACTGAAGACTATGAGGTGATGATCACTATAGGATGCGGATCTTATGGGAAATGCCAGAAAATCAAGAGGAAGTCCGATGGAAAGGTCAAAACAGTTCTGCTGTTTAAACTTTGCTAAGCAGTGCACGTGGCACGGTTGATATATATTTTATAATATTAGGTCATTGTCACAACAAAGTGTGCACTTTGACATGGGGGTCTTGGAAAATAAATATAAATGATAATGGTTGATGTTTATTTTCAACCTGCTATGATAATTTCATATCTAAATGTAATTAAGATATTATTACCTATTAAAGTTGAGCTTAAATAAATTGTAAAATGAAGGTGAATAAATGATGATAGATTTTTCTTTCTTTTTGTGTGAACCACCAATGACACAGCTTGCAGCCAGTAAAATTGTCCCATGTGATCTTTCTAGATTCTAGTGTGGAAGGTGTTGGACTATGGCACCATGGCAGAGGCGGAGAAACAGATGCTGGTGTCAGAGGTCAATCTGCTCCGTGAGCTCAAGCACCCAAATATTGTCCGATACTATGACCGAATAATAGACCGGACAAACGCAACGTTATATATAGTAATGGAATACTGCGAGGGTGGAGACCTCGCCAGCCTCATCAACAGAAACATTAAAGAGAGGTACACCAAGATATAATCTGTATAACTTGTAATAATTAATGCCACGGTCATGGGTTCCAATCCCAGAGCATGTACATAATGATCTGCAAAATACATAGTTGTGTTTTCTCTCCTACGGTTTTTTTAGACGTTACCTGGAGGAAGAATTCATTCTGCGAGTTTTGTCCCAACTGTCCCTGGCATTAAAAGAGTGTCACGGTAGAAACAACGGTAGCAGCACAGTTCTGCATCGTGACCTGAAACCCGCAAACATCTTCTTGGATGTCAAACAGAACGTGAAGCTTGGTGATTTTGGTTTAGCTCGGATACTCAACCATGACACCAGTTTTGCTAAAACATTTGTAGGGACTCCATACTACATGTCACCGGTGAGGATTCCTTCATCTCTTGCTATTGTCACTTATAAGCAGTTTATTAAGTTCATCACAGATATATTATGAACTGTTTTAAACAGGTTTTCCACACACTGTGTTCTCTAGAAAAAGTAAAAAAGACAATTAACAGTAACTGGACAAAGTATTACCACAGGGCGTCTGTTTAGGAGATTTTTGGTTCACAGTAAAAGGATATGTGCTCAAGGGTCATGTTCACATGGAATGATGTTGTTATTATAGTCATACATTGTATGTTCTATTCAACCCAACCCCCTTCAGGAACGCTCATGCAGTGCTGGAATAAGTCCCAAACTTCCAAACTAAATCTCTTAAAGCTTTAACATAAATCGATGTTCATGTGTTGACATGCATAGGAAATAAAAAATGGATGTGCCACAATTTCTTCATAATTGTTTCTGCAAAAACTTGTACAAAAACATAATTCATATTGTTCTCTTTTATCCACAGGAACAGGTCAATCGCATGTCCTACAATGAAAAATCAGATATATGGTCTTTGGGATGTTTACTTTATGAACTATGTGCTTTATCGTGAGTATATATTAGTGTATGTTTATACAATGTTGTGCATTGATGACTTCCAAAACTCAGAAATGGGATTTTGAGTTCCGAGTCTGTTTCACAGTCCCCCGTTCACAGCATACAACCAAACTGAGCTGGCGGGAAAAATCAGAGAAGGAAAGTTTCGCAGAATCCCGTACAGATACTCTGAGGATCTGAACACACTTCTGACGAAAATGCTCAATTTAAAGGTAAATTCACTTTTGGTTTCTGGTGTCTAAAGGAAAGAAAATGTAGTAACTTGTGTCTGAAGGCTAAACTTTATGGCCAGATGATCTACAGGTCGTAGTCCTACAATTCAGCAAAGAATGTACATTTTTATGACCAAGCAATCGTTGCTGTTTTCAGGACTACCTGAGGCCTTCGGTGGAATCCATCCTTCAGAACAGCTTGATCTCTGCTCACGTGGCTCTGGAGCGGAGAAGACTCCAGGAGAAGCAGCGGCGCAGGTCGGCAGACGCGGAGCAGCCCGGACAGACAGAGGTGGAGCTGCGGCTGAAGGAGCAGGTCCTGCGTGAGCGTGAGCAAACACTCAAAGAGAGAGAGCTGCGACTGGAGCGTGAGTGACTGCGTTTTTATCTTAGCATTACGAGCCTTTTCACAAATAAGGCTAACTCATTCAGCAGACCCTTTCTAGATACTAAACGCTATGCACTTTTATTAGAATGCATGTGCTGCGTATCGAACCCCTGACCTTTCCGTTGTTAGCACAATGCTTTATTGATTGGGCTACAAGAACTTACTATCACATAGGCCAGGAACGTCTTTTGAAACTATCACTTTTTGGCAAAATCTCTTTTTTTCAGAGAGGGAACAGGAGCTTTGTGTCAGAGAGCAGCAAACGAATGAAAAGCTGGCCAGGTAAATATATACCCTCATTTATTGAGCTGGTCATGTCCCACATAAATGACAGAATGTGTTTTCAATGCAGTTTCTATAAAAACATAGTTCAAGTACAATATTTGTATTTACTTTGTACTACTTTGCTTTAATTTTGTCTTAACAGAGCCGAGAGCTTGTTGAGAGCCTGTAACCTGATGCGCCAGCAGAGGGCGCCATCTGTAATCGTTGCTAGTGATACAGGTAAACAATGACTTTGTATTAAAAAAGTTCACCCAACATTGAAAATTCTCTCAGACAATTTCAGGAACTCCTTTTATCCGCTGAACACAACATTTTTTGTCAAGATGTGCTGACATTGGATGTCCGTATGATACCCAACACATTGGATCACATGTATCATAAAAGATATTTAAATGACTCCAGCAGGTTAATAAATGTCTTCTGAAGTGAAACAATAGGTGTTTATGAAAAAATGCTTAATATTTTTGCCTTGTTAAACGTTACTCAAACCAATACGAGTGTTCAAGTTAAATCTGGCGTGACAACATGTCAATAACCTAAAATCTCATTGATTCTCGGTGTCTCGTGGCTCTGTCATATGCTATTTGTTGTTTTGCTCTCTTTAACGGTCTCAAGTTCTTCAATTATTTATCTCTGCGAAGCTACCAAACAATATCTGTTACAGCTGGTTAGTGCAGTGTGCAAAGAATTACAAGTAAAAAACATGACTCTGCTGAAATGTAATAACCTTATTTGGGTGTTGCAACAAATACCGTAATGAATACAGACGGCAAATGCTTTAACGTTATTATTATTTTCGGTCCATTTCAGTTTGAATGATATTTGTTGTTATTCTGTCTATCAACAGAAAATGAAGAGAACTTGTCCCCGGGAAAGAAACGGGTCCACTTTGCAGGTGATGGTAAAGAGAACAGCCAACCTGTCAAAACTCAAGAACATTCTCAGGTGAAGAGGCATCAGTGGGCTAACATGCCAGCCCAGGCTCTTGGTGAAGAGGACCGGCTCCACCCAACAAAGCCCAGAGAAATGCAGGGCATTCGCTAACCTCACATACATCAAATATGAGCAAAATACTACTGATAGTAAAGAGGCTTTTTAGCAATGTACATTAGCACATAATATTACGCATTTTATTTATTTTGTACAGTACAGTGCATAGTTCAGTGTCTTAACTATTATTTAATGTGTTTTTTGATGGACAATTGTATATGATGCCCTGTTTTTTTATCTAAATAAAAACAATACGTTGTCTCGTTGGAGTAAAAAGGTTTTGTCATTTCGATTAATTTATCAAAATAGTAAATAGTAAAAAAATAATCTCGAGTCAACGGACTGTCTAGTTCTTAGTTTTTAGATAGGGTGGTGATTTTCACTCGGTCCCTAGCGCTCAACCAATCGTGGGCGGCTATGGGCGTGGACAGACGCTGAAACGGGTTTCGTGTGGAAAGTTCGCCGGTCCGAGTGCAAAGTTTCAGCCGTCTGCAGAGGAGCAGCAGCGTCGGGGTAATAAAACCGGTCCTGTCCCAGTCGCGCTACACACGAGGATCAACCCAGCGGTCGGAACGAGTCCAGCGATGGGATTTTAACCCGAAGTGTGCCGTGTATATATAACGCTTTGTTGGTTTGTGTTCGGATCACGCAGAAATCATGGCCTGCGCGCCGAACCGGGTCCGCCTGCTCTGTATGCTATCGCTCACATTCGGCTTTTTCATCGTGGAAGTTGTGGTCAGCCGGCTCACGTCGTCCCTTGCGATGCTGTCGGACTCTTTTCATATGCTGTCGGACGTGATCGCGCTGGTCGTGGCGCTCGTAGCGGTGCGCTTCGCCGAAAAGACCGAGTCAACCAACAAGAACACGTTCGGCTGGATCCGGGCCGAGGTGATGGGCGCGCTGGTAAACGCCGTCTTCCTCACCGCGCTCTGTTTCACCATCATCTTGGAGGCCATCGAGCGCTTTACCGGGCCACAAGAGATCGAGAAGCCCGTGGTGGTGATCGGGGTGGGCGCCGCGGGGCTGCTGGTCAACCTTCTCGGGCTCTGTCTCTTTCATGGACACGGCGGAGGCGGCGGACATGGCCATTCCCACGGTGGACACAGCCACGGGGGACACAAAAAACACAAACATGGAAAAGCCCGCAGGTCGGAGAAACTGGAAGACTGTCATTCCGCCGGAGAAGAGACCAATAATCTGGTCGGGAATCACAATTGCAGCCCAAACGGCGCTAATCCGGAGCGGATGACAACCGGTAAGATCGGGTTTTGTTCTTAGTGAAAACACAAATCAACCGATTCATGTGACAAATGTCGGTAGCGTCGAGTACATGATGTGTTATCAAGGGAGCGTATGCCGAGCGGAACCCTTAAAGCTCGTACACACCGGCGCGATAATCGCACGCGTTTTTCCGAGACGTTTTTCACTGGGGATGAACGTGCAAATTAACTCCTTGACATAGATGGCGCTTAATGCATAACAGAAGTAACCGGGTACACAGGGTGGATACTCGTCTGTCACACAGAAGAAGAATTAATCTTGCTTCCTCTTCGTCAATGTGTGCTTTAGCGCCACCAAGTCGTGTTTTACTGTAGCTTCAGCAGCCCCAGGCACGTGAACAAATGCAGCAATCTTATTGGTCGGCTAGTTTTCAAAGCGGCGCGTCAAACCAAAAAATCGAGCGGTGTTTAAAAAAGATGACGCTTTTTCGCCTTTCGTTTAGCGCGTCGGTGTGTACACTCAGATTGACGCCTTTTGTTTAGTCACGAGGAATTTAACGTCGACGATAAATGCGCGCGATTTTCGTCCCAGTGTGAAACTCATTTGTTTTGAGGGGTGTCATTCATTTTATGCTAACACGCCTCTGAAATGAATCCACCATTTACAAGCCGTCAGATACATGTGTCATAATCTTGGCTTTCCTACTGTTTACACCGATTGGCTGTCGCCCGGCGTTTTTCGCTTGTTATTTGCATAAAGTTGAGAAGAGCCCAACCCTGCGTTCCAATCTGCGTATTATCCGTCCTAATAGTATTCGAAAGTAGAATTAGTATGTCCAAATTGTAGTATGTTAAAAATCATATTCCAAAGATTCCCGAATGGTCTACTACTTCCGGTAGAAATTCGAAGTTCAGAATGATGCAAACCCTGACGGCAACAATAGCCACTTCCGCTTCCTGTTAGTATGTCCCAGTTTGTGCAATCTTTTTTGCCATACACTCAAAAGTGCCTACTATTCCAACACAAAAACAGTACCTACTGTTAGGGCTAGTATAAGTCGGAGAATTGGAACTTTTTGACGCTCTCGCCCGATCCCAACGTCTTTTCCGCCCCGCTGTCGGCCCCATAATGCAACATGTGAGCTCTCATACAAAGGAATTTAAATCTCTGCTCCGTGCCAGTGGAAAGTCACCATTACGAGACTGAGCCACCGTAACCACAAATTTTGTTTATATGTTATTCTGTCGTAACCAAAGATTTACTACGGTCTCCACACAATGTCGATAGTTTAACCATGGTATTTGCAGCAAAGCTATACAAAACATGGTTAATACACTCACCATATTAAAACCACGGTTAATTTTCCTAAAGGTAGGGCTGTTCCCACCAAGAAACCCTGTTTTAAACGCAAGAAATTATACTGGTCCATTCTACAAGCATATTGATTAAGATACAAAGGAACAGTGTTGTGATCCCTTTCTGATCAACTTTTCTAATCTCCCAGTGAAATAAAAATGTCAATTCTTGTTTTTTCATGAAATATTACAGCGTTTATACTTAATAGCTTGTCAATGCCGGTCATTTTCTTTTTAAAATTCATCTACCCTCATAATCTTAACATTAAAATGCAACAGTCTGCTGATTTTAATAATACTAGTGTATTATCGTTTTCGTTGGTTATCTTTATCATAGGTATCGTTTCCAGTCACACCAAGAACATTAACTATGTACCTAACAGATAATAACATTGTTTATTCTAAGATGCTACACTGCAGCATCTTAATGTGCGAAGCTTTTTAACTTGAAAGGATTTTGACATTAGACGAATGTAGTTACAGTAAATAAATGACATGCAGAAAAGTGCTGAAATAAAATGAACCTTCATTTTGTATTACATGGTTAGTAATAGCGTTTAATTTAGCATCAAAACATACTTGAAAATGTTAAGGCCTGTTTATAGTCGAGCCTGGCTCCGCTTCGCGAGCCCCCGCTGTCTGCGCGCGCAACTCCCCAAACGGACAAGACATTTATACTTGACGCGTTCTCCGTTGAGATATTCTTTGAAACGACAGGGGGCGCACAAACGAAATCGTCCTGTAAATCCGCAGGAAGTAGAAGAAAAGTAGGAATTTTACCGGAATTACGTCAGATCATCAAGGATATTTAGGATAAATTTAGGACTATTAAAAAAAGGGTGAAAAAGGAGATGGAATGTTCGCCCACTGCATGCCACAAAATGTGGAGATGTAGAATACATCGCTCTTGTGAAGCAGATGTGTGTGATGGACGGGGAAATGCATTTCAAACTATTGTTTGTTGATTTAATACATTTTTACATCAAAAACTTTTTGTTCACTCTTTCATTTCTGTGCATAATGCAGACACATTTCTACATATTGTTGGTTAGGGACTGCTAAATGTACATTGCCATAGATTAACCTATTGGATGTCTTTGTTTTATAAAATGAGAAGATATAAGAACAGTTCAAAAGAGCAATGTTTATAAATATTGTCTTATTCTGAATACAATATAAAACAGACACACTGATGATTAAAGATGTCTGTACAGGCGTACATGTTCAGCCAAAATCTCTTCATCGCTTACATGTTGACTGCGGCGCCGCGCGAACTGTTCGCTCGAGTCACAAAAAATGTTGTGCACGCCGCCACGCGAAATGAGTTCGCGCGGACACAAAGCGAACTTCCGCTAACTCCGCAATGACGTCATATTTGGCGCGCGCACCCAGGCGAACTAGCGACTGCGTCGAGTATAACCAGCCCTTTACACTCCACATGTGGTATTAGGTTAACTGTGGACAGTTAAACGCGGCAGAGGACTAAATTAATTAGCGAAATAATTCAGACATCACAATAAAAACTAAATGATGATTTATCTGAGATGTCCATCAGGTTTCTCACTACTCGTTCTTGGTGTAAATGGGGCTAAAAATAAATCCCGTCCTATTTTTTGCCAAAGGTGTTTGACACTTAATTTAAAGTTTGTCTCTCATTGGATGTGTTATAAACATTTTTATATCGGTTTCCAAATTAATGTAGATATAGTATAGTACGTTACCGAAAAAAATCCAAATTCTAATTGATTTCCCTACAAATACCATTATGAACCATTAAAACCACTACAAATTCCTTATTGTAGTTTCTTTTGGGTCTTATTTGTCGGATTTAATGGTGTTGCCGTTAAACTGTGTTTTCGGCAGGGTGTGATGATACTTTTTTACAAAATTAAATTGATCCCATAATTAATGATCTTATTACAGAAGTCACAATAGCTGTGGAAATGAAGTATGTAGGCGGAAAGTATCATGGTGCATTTTTGTATAGGGATCAGATTAACCAGTATAGTCTCCGGTCAGCTGGCAGACCACAAAACATTTGTTTATTGTGTTAGTATGAGCAACAGTTTACAATCTGAGCTTTTGCATAATTAATCAAATGTTTCTTATTTCCATGCATTCAATACAATGTGATCGCAATCCATTGCCAGTAATGTACGAATACTTTCTGTGATTGTATCTGCTTTTATTTGATAGCAGTCGGGCTAATTAGATTTGTTTAAAGAGCAACAGCAGATTATTACAAATACTTGTCAAAACAGCTGCTGCGCTTATCTGGAGGAATTTCAGATGAAGCCGTGGATGACGTGAGATGAACAGATGGGTTACATCACCCCCAGGCATCAGTGAATGATCAACTCACCAGGCATAGAGGTCTTATATTAATTAACACAATCTCAGGTTCAGTGGTAAATGTGAAAATTAGTTTTTTTGGAAAAATACAGATTAAGTTGCACGAGTCTGGGGCTAAATTTGTTGTAGTTACACAACTGCAGGAGTTTGTTAAACAAATAGTTCATCTTTCAACAAAAAATGAAAATAAGAAGCAAAGTGGTCCGTGAACAGAATAGATTCTAAATCTTGTAAAGCGGTTTGATATGTTTCTTAATGTTAAAAAAATCGCAGCACTATTACCATGTTTTAAAATACTACAGTATTTGTGCGTTGACGACAGTGAAAAGTACTGTAGCATACTTAAATATTTACTGAAGTAGAGATCCAAAACATAGTATCTAAACATTTTACTGCAGCTTACTATAGTAAAGTGTAATATTGTTTCTTGTGGGTTCTTTTAAAAGATAAAACAGATCGTTGATAGTTGTTGAAGCTGAATGGTCAGGGGTTTTTCATGATAAAGCCAGCTATGACGTCTTCATCAAGATATAATCTGTATCACTGCACAACACCCATTGCTGATAGCAAACGGTCTGTTACTGATCTGTGTCAGTCATTTTACAAAGACAATAACTGCATTTACGGCTTTGCCTTATAGTGAATATAGTCAGAGTTGAAAATGCTTCAGATAGATTGATAGCACTCCCTCTCATCACTTATTGCTTTAAATTGACAAACTTGTTATTTATTTCAATTAGTGATATAACTATATTTGGGGCGGATTCTGTTAGATTTTTTCATTATCGGCATCAGCCTATGCATTTGTGTAATCTTCCAATAATTCTTTCTGCCGTCATAAAGCATTAGCATTTTGTTCATAAATACGGCACTTTGATGTAAAACTAGCATTTGACACAGGTGTGATGTGGATGAGATGCAAATATTGTTTCGCAAGTTAAAATTCGTATGTTTAGCTGTCGACGATTAATGTAACGTAATGTCATGTGTGCACCTTTTCACCTGTTTAGGTCTGTTTTGATTTTATTTGTTTAATTGATTTTATTTTATTTACTTTTGAATTTATTTTCTAATAGACTAATTCATTTTCTAATATGATCTATTTTTAATACCGCCTTTAGCATCAGCCATTAAAAACCCGTATCGGTCAACCAAAAATTCCAATGATACTTAAGAGTTGTATCGTGAATGATGCATCACATATCTATTTCCGTCTGTTTTTCAGAGGTATGTCATAGCCACAGCCCGGATTTGCAGATCAACGGCATCGGTCCGTATGAAGAGCTCAGCCAGGACACCGCCTCCCAGCTCAACATGCGTGGCGTTTTCCTGCACGTCCTGGGCGACGCTCTGGGCTCGGTGATCGTGGTGGTCAACTCCCTCATCTTCACCTTCGTGTGGAAGCCGTGCGAGCCCGGCATGCCCTGCGAGAACCCTTGTGCCGGTTCACAATGTATGGACCACTTGCTCGCCGAGAACACCAGCAGTCAGGCAACCAATCATACGAACGTAGCAGGGCCCTGCTGGGTGCTTTATCTAGACCCCACCCTTTGCGTCATCATGGTCTGCATCCTCATGTACACCACGTACCCACTGCTGAAGGAATCCGCGCTCATCCTGCTGCAGACCGTGCCCAAGCAAATCGACATGCATCGGCTAAACGAGGGTCTGTGCAAACTGGAGGGCATCCTGGCGGTGCATGAGTTGCACATCTGGCAGCTGGCAGGCAGCCGCATTATTGCCACCGCCCACATCAAATGCCAGGACCCCACCACCTACATGGACGTAGCCAAGCGCATCAAGGACTTTTTCCACAACGAGGGCATCCACGCCACCACCATTCAGCCGGAATTCGTCACCATGAACTCGGGGTCTCGCGCCTCACTCTGCGAGCTATCCTGCAGGACGCAGTGCGCCCCAAAGCTGTGCTGCGGCACCGCGGATAGCTCGAAGCAGCTCGGTGAAGCATCGGAGCAAAGGAATGCCACCGAGTCCAAAACCCCAACGGCGACCTCTGTTTCTGCCACAACCTCTCTGGAGATTATCAGTGAGTCCGTGGAGAACACAATCAGGCCTGAAGCTGAGGCGATGATCACCAGAGATATGGAGTCATCTTTGTGAGACAGTTTATTGTCTTGGTTAGGGGTGCCGTGATAGACTTGTTTCTTCTGTGCTGTGAGAAGACCTGAGCCCAAACACACTCGTTCGTGATCACACACACACCTCACAAACATACCGACACTGTCAATAGGCTGGAGGAAGGCCTTCTGCATGTGTGTTTACCCCACCGTCTGATTGGTGTATCCATGCAAACGCTTTTCTGTATACACAGCGTCAGACACTCACTTCTTTCCTGTGGATGTGGATGTAACAACATGCAATTTTAAAGTCCATCTCTCGGACCAAGTAGAAATGCCTGGACCAGTATTTACCACATTCTATTGTTTCTTTTCTTAGTCGTCATAAATAATCAGCCTTTCCATTTTGTGTGAGATGTAATAATTTATGTATTTAAGTTATTGGTAATTCGATTTTTTTTTTATTAATATTAATAGGTGAATTTTATTTTGCCTCTCTCAGAACGAATGATCTATTCTTTAACCCAAGAGTATTTTTACATGTGATGTTTTTAAAGATTGCTGTTAAATCTTTCACTCTTTTAGATGATCTGTTTTAATAGACATCAGAAAACGTGTCAACAGTGTTTCGCCATACCTATAATTCAAACTGCTGTGTTTTAGCACTGAACCTAGTCAGAGTAGGAGCTAGACAACCCTCTTTTGTTGTTTTTATATGAACTGATGCCTTTTGTGTTCTGTTGTTCTGTCAATCTAAACAAAAGGTGAAAATGCTGTCAAACATTTCTATACTGCAGGGGGTTAAAGAGGTTTCGTTCACGCTGTTGTTAGAGTACAGGGACCTCCTCGATTTGTGGCGAATGCTCACGTGGCGACTTTGCATGACCAAATATTATTGTTCTAATAATGAAAGCTTTGATGGAGAAACCAAGCAACTTTTGTAAACCTTGAGACAAGGGAGTTTGTTTTTTAAATAGGGAATGGGCGTTACTTTATGGTGTCGCACAATCTTCTCAGTGGCCTTTATTGGAAAAACTGCGGAATTTGAACTGTTCACTACACTATTTATATCTGCAAACTTCAGCATTTGGTAATATATGGGAGAAAATATGCAATTTATGAAACACATGGAAATGTTCTTTATAATTTTAGTTGTGTAGTCACTTTCTTAGAAATCTCTAGATGAAATGTAAGCTTACACTATATATGAGTGTTTGTACCACTGGGGACTTCAAATGTACTATGCCAGCTGAAATGTTTTTGATATATTCCTGTCAAATGTGTCTTTGTGAATTAAACATGCTTGTTTGGTACTATTCAACTCACACGTATTGTCCCTTTTTGAAGCAATATCGTTTAAAAATGCAGTTATCAAAGATTAACAGCCTTTAGAAATAAGTAGAATGATTTAATGAGTACAGCATCTGCATAGAACTGTTAAATTAGGCCATGTGAACTTTAGCATATTAAAGCTAGTCAATGGCCCAGTACTGATCCCTGGGGGACACCAGACTTAACAAAGCAATTAACAAAATGACAATGATTATACAGGTACAATTGTTTTTGGAAAAAAGATGAAATTATAACTTGGGATGACAATAATGGTGAGTTGCTGAAAAGTCGTTTTTTGGCAAAAGTTATTTGATATAGAAGCAAAACTTTTGCTTTTTGTAGTTTGTTCTAACGCTTACCAAATTTATATCCTAAAATGTAGTTTCTGCATTCAGTTGTAAAATTATTAGTTTTTATATATAATATTGTGATAAATATTTACTTTCAGCAAAGCAGAAAATCTTTCTTATCCTAGTTTTTGCAACACCCCTCTGGGGAACCTCTGACACTTACTGTCAAATCCTGTATGACTCATTAACTCTCTGAAGGCTCCTCTCCGTAAATGAAGCAACAGTTTCACTCAAAACACTTCAGCCTGGATTGCTTATTCTTTTTAATGTTAAGGCTATTTTTTTACTGTTGTCTTCCCCAAAAACCTTTACTGGTATAAGGTTCATTTACCAGATGGCTTAAAAACATTCCACAGAAGATGACTCGAAACTATTTTAAAAGCTAGGCCATAGTGACATGTTCACAATATTGCTTTAGAAACATTTTCTGTTTTGAATTCTTTACCGGTTGATCTTTAAAGCGGCTATAAGATGGAAAGGTAAGTAGTTTGCAATAAAATAAGCGAATGAAGCTTAAGAAGACACCAGTAAGAAATGTCTGTTTGTAAAATCTTGTTCTGTTGTAAGGAAATGTGTAAGTAAAAGACAGGGAACATTAAGCCACTTGCTACAGAGTCATGGTGGAAAGCAAATAGAGAAACCGGTCTTACTACTGCTAGATCAAAGCCATATGCAGACCGATACATAATCCCTAACAGCAACATTAAAGCCCTGTCACATGACATATCTGTGCTGGTAATGACCAATCACCTCCATCCCTGCTCATATAGTCATCTAACTTTCTTCTCAATTCAGAAGTATAAATCATGTAAATCTCTTTTTCAGACTAATAGCCTAACAAGAAGACACTTTTTAAAAAATGATGTTTGTGTCCATGTAAGCGTTCTGTGTATCTAAAACCAGGACGGGTAAATAAGTACCTTTAAAGAAAATCTTTCCTGTGCTGCTGAGGAATAGTTTGGTAAAGAGAATGAGGGGTGTGGTCTCTTGTACAGCAGAAGTCCAGATCAAAAGAGAGATTAGACTTCACCGCCTCACGAAAACCTCAGTCACCTGCAGACTTTGATCACACGCTGAGGTCAACAAGTACAATATATTGTAAAGCAGATGCCGAACGTGTCGTAACATCAGTTTTCACTTGTTTGGTAAATTCCTGCGATTCCTAAGCACTAAATGTACAATGACTTGAGTAGCCAAGACAGAAATCCCCACACCCAGGTTTGTAATTTAGGAATTCAACTGTTCACAGAAAGATATGTCATATATGTGTTACATACAGTATATGGAAACAGCTAATTTTGTTGTACTTTAAAACATAAAGATGCAAAAAATATATAAGACCATTTCAAAAACTGAATTTACTATTTATAGGTATGTGTAGAGGTAAAATTATCATTTTTGTTTCATTCCGTGAACTACTCACAATATTTCCACCAAATTTCACTTAAAATGTTTGTTTGGATTTGCAGAAAATGAAAACTGGAGAAACAGATCTCAAATACTGCAAACAATGCAGGTTAAGATTCACTTTTAAGCAACACAACAGTCATGTTTGTACATGTATTTAAGAAAAGATCCCAATTTTTTTTTTATGTCATTGTTAGGATTTATATGACAGTTTGCATATGTCTAGTCATGATGTCGTTGCTGTTAGATAACTTTTGACACTGGAATGGACAAAATAGATTTAGAAATGCTGATAAAACAAATATTAGGAATGGTGGTTTTAATTTTTCTGAGGCTGGGTGTTGTTGCACATACATGTCCGACATGATCTGTGAAATCCATATTTTCATATGATAAGATCCATGCAGGTATCACAGGAAAAACGTCTAGCTACAGAACCTCACCCAAACCTCATACATTTCTCTCACAGCTGGTACAAAAGAAAGAGATTAAGACAACAGAGAAAAACTGTAAATAAACCCAAGCACAGCGGGGACCAACTGCTGGTCGGCCTGGTGTGTACCTCTTCATAACAGAACAGACTGTGAAATATTCCTATTGGCCTTTTTTTGTGCAGTTTAGAGAATAAGCAAGATTGTTTTAATATAAACAGTTGCTAGCAGCTAATACGTGACATCTCAGTAAAACTTGTTGCAATTTTGAGCAGCAGCTTAGAAAAAGTGTACATTGCCAGAGTGTGAGATAAAACTATTAAAAAACACTCCCAACCTGCTGACTTGAAACATGAAACATCAGCAAAAACAAGACTGAGGTTGCCAGCATCAGCATGCCATTGCACTGGCCATAAACACATGAATCTCAATGCTTAGTCCACAAAATGATTATCTGAGAGGGCTTAAAAGAAAAGCTTTTGTCTACTAGGTGAGTCAGACTTGGTGAGTCAGAATCTGTGCGTCCTTTAATAGGAAGATGGAATAAAAGAGATTCATCACAGTGACACACAGCACCCGTGGTCCTCATACAATGACTCTAGATTCTACATTAGAGATTTTCCACCTCTGCCTGATCTCTTCCAAACCTCAGACATTTCATTTACAACCTCTGCACTTCATTGTAAGCGAATTTGGTGAAAAGCTGTCCAGGCCCAGTTCCTGTTGACACGTGATCATTTTCACAATGTGTGAATTCCTCTATCACTGAACATTATCAAGATCAAGCGCTCCATCCAGGATCATATAGTTTAGCTTAGACGATACGTTTCCTTGAGCAAAGGCCAGTGAAGAAAAGCTTGTGTCAGCAAATGTCCATCCAAGATGAGATGATCCGCATTCACACTTCCTTCTTATGGACAGACTTCCTGTGATATGATTATTTTTATTGTAAGAACATACTGTTTAATTGTAATTAAGAAGCACAATTGAAGAGACACCAGTTGCTAACGTTCTTTGGTGACTTTAGTACATTAAGATCTCAACATCACAGTCAAGTATTGCAACACCATCCCAATGTGTTGTGAATAATAGTGACAGTGAGTGTGCATGTGACATGACACTTCCTGTCTGTGTTCCCTCTTTCATGGTCCAGATCCTCCTTTTAGGGAAATTCCTCTACTGCTAAAAAAATGTTGTTGGGACGTGCCTTTAAGAAATGTACACCACAGATTTGTGTTTTTTTGTTTACTGCAAGATGTGTGTCTGTCTATTTGGGTTCAAAACACGTTCATTTACTTTTTCTCAAGCACATCTTTAGTAGAGTCACTGGCTGTGTCCGAAATCGCCCACTTTATCCCCATTCACTAGTCCCTACATGAGTTCGCTAATATAGTCCACTTTAGGAGAAAACTAGTGTCTAAATTCGGACACTCGGTGCACTGGAGATGCTGCAGGCGCCATCTTGTGCCGAGACGCGGGAATTCATTCAGCGCGAGCGTCACGATAGATGGCTAGCAGCTAGCCGCGAGTGTACATCGGTGGTAAACTCGTTATTATGATGCATCGTCGGATTTAATGAGTGCACTCAATAATGTCCACTATGAATTCGGACAACACTTAAAATGGATGTCCCCTCAAATAGTGCACTATATTAGAGTATGGGGCTATTTCGGACACAAGCACTATGTGGAGATTTAGACTCGTTGTTGAGCACGAGCAGTAAGTCTCCACCTACTGGTCAAGAGACAGAACTACACCACATTGAGATCCAGTGTAAACCAGTTAAATCTGTCCCATTCATTCACCCTCATGACTTTGTAAACCTGTATCTGACTCTTTGTCGGAACACAAAAGAAGGTATTTTGAGAAATGTCTCTGTGGTTTTGCGTTCATAGAATAAAAGTCAATGGTTGTTAGTGTTGTTTGGTTGTCAGTGTCTTCAAAATATCGTCTTTGTTGAGAAGAAACGTATACAGGTTTGACATGACATGAGGATGATTAAATGATTATACAATTTTCACCTGTGGTTTGACCTATATGCCTATACATTTTTTTTAAATGAAAGTAAAAATATTGAAGTGTGTATATAACCATGTGATATAAATCACAAAATGTATTCCCTTATTTTATCATCATTTGAAATTTCAGACTATGAATACAACAACACTTTCAATATTCACTTTCTCACATTCTCTTAACCACGCCTTTAAAGGGACAGTTCCCATAAAAATGAAAATTCTGTCATCATTGACTCACACTCAAGTTGTCTTGTATAAGGGTTGTTGTTCTGCTGAACAGAAAGATATTTGGAAGAATGTTTGTACCCAAACAGTTCTGGGGCACCATTGACTACCGTCGTAGGAAAAAAACTAGTATGTTCACAACAGAACCTCAGAACTGTTTGGTTACAAACATTTTTTCAAATATCTTCCTTTGTGTTCAACAGAACAAAGAAATTAATACAGGGTTGGAACAACTTGAGGGTGATTTTTTTTACCAAAAACACTGACGGTATGAAAGAGATCATAAAATTATTGACTTTACAGCTAAATAGTATGATCGAACTTCATATGTGTGATCATTCTGTGTGCATTTGACTCATTGAGACCCAACAGAGTGACAGACGTCACCTATGTCACAGTTTTACAGAGACATCTGCTCAGATTAACTCCTTCCATCTGCTGTTCTCTAGACCACTGCAGAGCTGCTAGCTCATGATACAAACCCGTCCACGCCAATCCGTCTTATCTGTACAGAAAACATTACATCAGTCCTTTACATAGCGACATATCCTAATAAATACTGGATCACTGAAAATAAATGACAAATAGTCTATGCTATATTATTTATTGTTTATATATGCAAAAACTATATTGAAGTATATACACACTGTTAGAAATCTGTTTTATTCATCGATTAATTACTCGTCATTGTCATTCCAAACTAGTATGACTTTCTTTCTTATGCAGAACACAAAGGAAGATATTTTGAAGAATGAACCTTATGGACTTCCGTTATACGAACACAAAAAACACATTTCTCAAAATATCTTCTTTTGTGTTTCACAGAAAAGTCATATATAGTTTTCAAACAACATGAGTGTGAATAAATGATGACAGAATTTTTATTTTGGGGTGAACTATCCATTCAAAACAAAACAGAAGCACATATGTAACATTCTCAAATCACATACTGAATATAACTGAGAGAAAGCAGGAAACGTTGGGCCTTTCAACAGATATCTCCTGTTTATCACATGACATTGTGGCCCACACATCCTCATAATCTCTTTATGGATCACATGACCTCCCCCTCCTCCCTGGCTTTAGAGCTGATGATGCAAGTAGCTGAAGAGGCTTGGGAAGCATCGCTATAGCAACCGCAAACAGAGGGGCACTTCAGAGCAAAGCTCCGGGAGAAATGTGACCTGGACCAGTACCTGCAAGCTCTACAAGACAGGATCACATCTTCTGCTAAGGTAGGACATAAACAAATGGGAAATAACGAGAAGACATGAGAAATGAGGAAAGAGAGCGGAGAGGAAGAGTGGGTGTTTGAGATTTTGAGGCTAATGAATTCAAAACATTTTGAAAATGATTGGGGATTATTTCTGGTGGTGTCTAGAGACGCTGAGGATAGAATTAACAAGGTTTATTGTTGCAGCACTGAAGCCAAAATATCACACATTATAAAATATCAGAAATTCACTTATCAAAAACATTGTTTTGTGGAAAATCTGTGCAAATTTATTGGAAATCTGTTTGTAATTGTCATGATTTTTATTTCTACATAAAATCATCATACATAATGTAAAGAAGGTTAATATTGACATTGTAAGGTCATGTTAAAGATTTAAATCATAGTGAAATTAATGATTGAAATCAAACTTTAATGTCATCTCAAAATTGAACTTGAGACTTTAACCTTGATTTCACAGACTGGGTCACACATATAACTCTATATAGTGTAGTTGAATGGAAGAGTTTGATGAGATATATTTCAGGACACTTTTGGTAGTTATTTTAGAGAACCGTAGAGGATGAAATTTATGAGATTATAGTATTTTTTTAAGTGAAAAAGAAAAATTAACATTTTGTCATAATTTATTCATTCTCATGCCCAACAAAACCTGTATATGATTCTTTCTCCAGAGGAACACAAAAGAAGATACTTTTAGAAATGCAGTGGAAGTCAATGGGGCTCAATGTTGTTTGGTTACCAACATTCTTCAAGATATCTTCTTTTGTGTTCTGCAGAAGAAATAAAGGTTTGGAACGAAACGAGGATGTGTAAATTATGAAAGAATTATTGTGTTTGGGTGAACAGTCACAGTCCTCGAGGTGCATTCACGGTTACATTCTCACCACCACAGGACACTGAAGGCAAATGGTGTTTATTTAGCAGCTCTAAGTAATACCTTAAGCAGACTCTGTGGTAAAATGAGCCGAGAGCTCAACGCTGTGATGTCTGTCAGCTGTCAACAGCATCTGTTCAGGTTTAGGCTTTGCTACATTTAACCCCGACATCAGATAACAGACATAATGTTGAAGATCTAAAAGCTAAAACTGAAGCGTGTCTATTTTTCCCCCTTTCCTCACAGTCAAACTGTCAATTCTAAAGTCCCCGAGTGAGACGTAACAACACAAAAAGCTCCCAAGAAACAATACAAATCCCAGAAATCCAGCCCCAGATAGCACATACATCTGGGAGACGTCTGTATGATGTCTGCATTTACAACTGCAAGTCATTTTGTTGATTGTTTGCTCATCAGCAATATGTCTCTGAGGAGATGATGAGAAGATGTCTGTAAGTTGTTTGTGACTTGGAATGAACAGTTAAACTGACCGTTCTAAGACGTCCATCAGACGTGTTTACACAGCAGATGTTTTCCAGATCTTTAGCAGGCATCTTACAGACGTACCTGTGCTATCTGGGGCATCTGTTCAAGATCCATCTTCCATTGCTTTTTGTACAGGTAAAAGTGAGCAGCTGAAGGAGACAGGCCCATCATCGAGCATGTCTTGGTTCAGCTGGAGCGAGCCGTACTATCGGAGCCCGCGGCGCGAGCCGTCTGAAGTGATAACGGACACCCTGATGCTGGAGCTGAGCTGGCAGATGAAAGAGGCCGAACAACTGCAGCGGGAGCGCGACAATGATTATCGGAGGCTGAAAAGTGGCGTGGACTACAGCTGGCTCATCAGCGTCCCCCCCAGTTCATTCGACATCAGCCAAGGAGAGAGACTGGGCCTTGAAGAGCTGTGTGGTAAAGTGCCGCCATCATACTGTGGATCTGTAATTCAAAGGTGAGGAAGATGGTCAGACCGACCTGTTTGTTGGGCCGGTGGTTGTTCGTGGTGTGCGGACTGGGCCGTCTTTGTGCTTTCTAGGTTTTCCCTTGGTGAACTCGTAAGCAGCTCTCAGTGTGGCTTCAGATGAAGTGTAACACGCTGAAGTGATAATTGTAAATCGCACACAAGTCTCAAGAGATCCACACCTGATTCAGGCAAACCCAAACTAATGCTGTTGCCCGTAGTTAGGTGTGTAGCAACAGCTTAGCAACCAGTACAAATGTCATGATCCGTGCCTTGAAGGTGCTCTAAGTGATTATTAATTAAAATAGTACCTACAATGGTCCCATTATCTACAAGAGTGACAAAGGTTTCCTACAGACACCAATAAAAACTTCTCTCACTTTTTTACGTCTTACTTTACATTAAGTTACTTTATTTTTATCTTACGAGTGTTACTTTACATTAAGTTACTTTATTTTTATAGTACGAGTGATACTTTACATTAAGTTTCTTTTTGTTTGTGTGCGAGTATTACTTCACATTAAGTTGCTTTATCTTTATCGTACAAGTGTTACTTTACATTAAGTTACTTTATGTTTGTGTACGAGTATTACCTCACATTAAGTTGTTTTATCTTTATCGTACAAGTTTTACTTTACATTAAGTTGCTTTATGTTTATCGTACGAGTGTTACTTTACATTTAGTTGCTTTATCTTTATCGTACGAGTGTTACTTTACATTAAGTTGCTTTATCTTTATCATACGAGTGTAACTTTACATTAAGTTACTTTATGTTTGTGTACAAGTGTTACTTTACATTAATTTACTATATTTTTATCGTTTGAGAGTAATTTTACGTCTCTTGGTTGTGTAATCATTACTTTATGTCCTCTGTACGATTGTTACTTTACGTCTCTTTGTCATGTGACATGTTTTTGTCTGTTTGTTGTACAATAGTTACATTATGTCTGTTTGTCATAGGAGTGTATCGATACCTTTAAGTTTATTTGTTGTGTGAGCATTTCATGTTACATTTTTTGTACTTTATGTTTATCGTACAAATGTAACTTTGCATTAAGTTACTTTACGTTTATTGTTCGAGTACAACTTTATGTCTCTTTGTTGTGTAATCATAACTTTATGTCTTCTGTTACATTTAGTTACATTATGTCGGTTTGTCACACAAGCATTCATTTACATCTGTCCGCTTATCACATGAGCTTTAGTTTACGTCTCTTTGTCGTGTGAGCAACACTTAATGTCTGTTTGTAGGACAATAGTTAATTTGCTATAGTTAAAAAGTCTGTTTGACATATGGGTATCTCCAACACCTGTTTGTTGTACAAGTGTCTTTTTACACCTATTTGATGTAGGAGCCTGGTTGTTATATAATTGTTGCTTTAGCTTATTTGTTGTGTGAGCATTAATTTACATGTTTTTGTTGTATGAGTGTCACTTTATGTTATGTGTTATATGTGTGTTTCTCTTGTACGAGCATTACTTTACATCAGATTGTTGTACAAGTGTTATTTTACGTCTCTCTGTCATGTGAACATTACTTTACGTCTGTTTGTTGTACACTAGTTATTTTTGTCTGTTTGTTGTACAATAGTTATTTTTTGTCTTTCATACGAGCATTACTGTACACCTGTTTGTGGTGCAAGTGTTTTTCCCGCCTGTTTGTAGTACAAGCATAGCTTTACGTCTACTTGTTGTATGAGTGTTATGTGACACCTCATTGTCGTGTGACTCGTGAAGTCTTTCTGGTACAATTGTTACTTTTTGTCTGTTTTTCATTACAAGCATATTTTTGTCGTGTGGGCAATTCTTTACATCTGTTTGTATAAGTATATATTTAACTTTTTAAAATATATATTTTTGCCTTTATTTGTACAGAACAGTTAAAGGAAGTGACAGGAAGCAAAGTGGGTGGGATCGGGAAAGGACCACAAGATGGGAATCAAACCTGGTTCGCCCAAAATGCAACCGCAACACATGTCGGAAAGAGGAAAGATTAGGAAAATACTGATTCATTGGTTTAGTTGGAAAGATAAAGACTTTGCATGGAAATCTATTTTAAGACCCTCTAAAAGCTTCTTAGTCTTCATATTGAGAGCACCCGAGATCTGAGTAGTCGCTGATGAATCATGTGTTTGTGTTTGATCTCACTGGGACACATGATATATCTGAAAAAAATCATCCTTTTCACAATATTTCCTAGGGAATCATCATTTGAACTGTTTTATGTCAAAGCACAAAGTTAAATTTTTTATGACAAAGCAGAATTTTCTTTCCATTCTCAGGTTTCGACAGGTGCTGATGGAGAATGAGCCTGAGGTGCAGGAGGTCTCCGGATTCTTCCGCACCGTGCTGGTGGAAACCCTCGAGCGTGTTCAGGAGGAGCAGGAGGCTCAACGTCTATCCCAACAGTGGAACAACAGACGCTCCATCAGTCTGTCTCTTCTCAGTTTCAGGTCACGTGTGCGGATCAACCCGTTCAGCAGCACCCTGGGACTGAAGAACAGTAACAGCTCAGAGGAGGAAGGTGCTGATGTTAAGACTGTGTGTGGTGATGTTGAGAAGGGCGTGGCTCAGACAACAGAGAAGGCCCAGCGGGTGTGGAGCATGCCAGAGTTAAGACACAAGGGCATCAACGGTAAAGCTTGAGTGACCTGTGAGGGAGTCTGGTCAAAAGCTGCCTGGCATTAACTGTGACGTATATTTATTTAAGTGCAAAAAAGGTGTTGCTCTCATAGGTCTTACAAACCAAGTGAAAAACATCTAAAGGGCATACAAATGTTGTAGTCACACCCTTAAGTATAGCGCAGGCCATTATATGGATTAGACATAGGTTTTTCTGAACACTACAACTACATATACAAATGTAGCAAAAAACAGGAATGATTTGAGAAAATAAAGCACTCAAACCCTACATACAAAATCTTTCATAAAAATTTTATGAGGTCCAGGAAAAAATTATAAAGTGACAACTAGCAGTGTAAAGACAGTTGTTATCCCCCGACCATGCAAGAAGTATCGTAACTTGACTTTCGTGAGTAAAACTGATTTAATCAATCTGTTGCTCTTGCAATTTTTTCCTAATGTTTCTATTGACATCTGCAGTATAAAGGTTTTTAAAAATACAGAATATTTTAAAATTGTTGTTGATTAAAAAAAACTTTTGTAACATTTTTCTTTGTTGGCATTAAAATGTTTTTTTTTCTCTGAGTCTTGCTTGTGTACATGTGTTTTGTGGACTTGAATTGTTGGGGATGCGAGAGATAACTATTTATATGATTTTGATTATATTTTGTGTCATATGAAATACAGTCAATATCTGTAACAGATGCATTTCATGCTAAACACTGTTTAATTTCTTCTCTCGTACAATAAAGATATGTCGATATTTGCCTCTAGATATTGTTGCTTTGAATCTGATATCATTATAATTCAACATTTTATAACATAATTGTAATTATGGTAACAGTTACAAATATTTTAGCTTGAGTGTTTAGTTTAAGAGCTTAAGCTCCATCAATAACCACTCCAATATTAAATCAATTTGTAAAAAAAGCTAGATTTATAATAATAAACTTCCAATAAGTCTATTAGGCAATACTGGTTATTTGTTTCAACACATCTTGTAGAATGATTATGTATGTTACTGTGGTATCAAGATGTAGTTCCGAAATAAAGACGCACAGACTTTTCACAGTATAGTCACTGTATTATAAAGATGGATCATAAAAGGGCTGTTCTCAACTATTTGCTTGTAGCAACTATGAATTCTGCCTAGATAAAATGATCATTGAAACAAACAGAAAAACAATGTAACTCAATTACACTATGAGATTTGAATTGTAAGGGGAAGATGTGTAACTGAGAAACAGCAACTTCATCTGTCAAACAGCGATTCTGGACATTAAATGAATAAATCAACCAAAAATGAAAATGTCACTTTGTTAAAAGGATTGATAAAAAAAAGTTAAGCTGATAGGTGACACCATTCTTCTGAATACAATGAATGTGAATGACAGCCTCTTGTCCCCATTCAGCTTCATTGTATGGAAAAGTTGAGTGTGAACTTTCGTTTGTGTTTCATGGCAGAAAGCAAATAACAGGTGTGGAACAACACGAAAGTGTGTAAATGACGGCACATAGTTCTGTGAACTAGTTTTTTTTCTACATTACTCACTAATTCTTAATCAGATTTAATTATGACTTACTTGAGGATTGTATTAAAAATAAAAATACCATTTTTTGTACAACTTTAGTAACACACAACACTCGAGCTACAGTCTTTTTGTGTATATTGAATCAGAAATAAACATACTTTGATGTACACAAAAAAAAGGGGTTATGTCAACCATGTACATAAAGAGTTTCTGTTAAAGAACTGTCAATGTACAATATCAGCACAAACAATATTTGTAGTTGAAGATGGTCTCTCCCTGAGGGGTGTTCAGGCTAGTAATGGAAAACTGAAGTACTTCTGCATCAGAAGGTGGAGTTTAAGAACTCTAGCAGTTCAGCTCTGTTTTTGTCCCTCTGTTTAAAAAAAGAAAGAAAATAATGATGTATGAATGCATGTACAAGACGATTCTGTATCACTGGATTTGATCCGGTGTGTTTATTTCATGCATTGACACCTGCATAGCGAAGAACCCACCTGCTTGTCCTTCTTCGACTTTTTTACTTTCATTTTAATCTTCTTCCCTGAAATCATACTGTACTTGCCTTTTTTCTTCTTTTCCTTAAGATACTGGGAGGAAAAAGGAAATGATTTTTAATGGCATCGCTACTCAATGTCAAAATCCACAATTACAGGTAAAAATTAAAAAGGTGAACACAACACACATAATAATAGACGGTACCTTTGAAATCTGAACCGGGCCACAGGTGTCATCCTGGTCTTTGTGCGCCTTTACTTTCTTACGCTTGCGTGTCTTTTCTTTCTTTACTTTCTGTTAGTAGGAACGGTCAAATTCAAAGGCATGTATAGTGAGTAAATATAATAAACTGGTGCTTCTTAATATAATGCTCATTTATTGCATCAGTCAGTACGGAGAGTTTTAGTTTGTTGGTGTTTAGTATTGTCAGAAATATTGATATTTCGATACGTATCGATACTGAAAAATCTGAAACGGTTCCAATACCCATGTCCCACTTATCGATAACAGCTGCGCATTCCTGTGCTCTCTCTTTTTTCCGAGTTGACACACACGGCACGTGAACACGGTGACAACAGAGCCCCGCCTCCTCTCACAGACTTGCCTCATTTGCGGTGTCATGAGATATCGAGTTCCCCCTCTAATTCGGCCCCTTTAGGACCCCAACTGGAACAAGAATTCTCATTTTTGTGAATGTTCGGTAAGTGCTAGGGCTAGCATTTTTTCACAAGCGCAAGCTAACCATGTAGTTCTGTGCTATCCTAGTTGATACGTAAGCTAACAAAAACAGTAAGAACGAGATTTGTTTGATTTCACTACCTATAGCAGGGATGTCCAAAGTCAGTCCTGCAGGGCCTGTGTCCTGCAAAGTTTCGCTTCAACTCTAATCAAACACACCTGAACAGCCAATCAAGGTCTCACAAAACATACTAGAAACTTCAAAACAGGTTTGTTAAACCAAGTTGGAGCTAAACTCTGCAGGACTGTGGCCCTCCAGGACCGACATTGGACACCCCTGACCTATAGCCTCATATACATACTAGCATAACAAGCACTTAATGTAAAAGACGTTAATGGTCATTTTCTAGTTAAGTTCTAGTGACATGTATCATAAAGTCATCATAAAGTTATTTTGAAAGAAATGCAATCAGGCGCTAAAAGAGTACCCAAACAGACATTCTTTCAGCCAATCGAATCACTCGGGGTAATGACGCCTCTCACTATATCCTCTGTGTTTCGAGTCTGCCACATCACGCAACCGTGTTTTTTGCAAGTTTAACAATCATAGATAGTTTAAACGGTTAGAGTAAGGTTCGGGTAAAGGTTTCGTAACACCAATGATTTAGTGAGAGCCACCTCATGACACCGGTAGTTAAAAAGTGTTAATGTTAGAAAAGATAGCCATTGCAGTAGCTCAGTAACACATCTGGCACTTACTGCACGCTTGTTTACATTTACCATAGCACTCTATGTATGTGCACTGATCAATAATTTCATCCACTAGTTTCATTTGCCCTGGTTCAACGTTGTTTATGTAAGAAAGATGGACAGTACAGAGTCTCCACAACAGTTCTCATGTTTGCATTTCTGTGTTTACCATGACGCACTATGTGTAAGCGCTGATGAATGCTTTTATCCACTAATCTTATTCGCTGCAGTTAAATGTTGTTAAAGTCAGAAAGATGGCCAGTGCGAGTCTCTGCAACAGTTCTTGCGTTTAAAGTTTGCGTTTCTGTCTATATGTATTCTGATCAATGATTATTTGTGAATAAAAGCCAAATATGTATTTTTTATAATATAAATGTTGGCTATTAATGAATGAGCAATACATTTGTTTAAGTATTTATTAAACTCTTGAATCTCTCAACTATTTATGTAAACTGTGGTCCATTTATACTGACAAATACACCTTTGATTTTAAATAGTAAATGTATTTGTAAAATTTACATTAGATTAACAATTATTAAATAATGTAAATATATACTTCATTGACTAGTCTTGTTCAATTTAACTTTAAATAAAAGTAAAAAATGTAAGTCCTTATTGTAATGGCAGATATTTCCTCGTGGTATCGAATATCAATATTTTTTTTAGGTATTGAATCGATGTTAGAAATTTCAATATTGTGACAACCTCCAAATAACATTGGTATAATCTTCTTCAATGTTGTTTACCTTTTTTCCATTCTTCTCTTTTCTTTTCTTTGAAGATTTTCTTCGTTTTGTACAAGAATCTAGCCATGAAGCCAAAAATAAAAAGGACATGCGTTTAGGCTGGTGCATCATAAATCATAATACAATTTTTAACATTATTTCCTCTTTGCTGTTAAAACCCTTTAACATCCTCATTAAGAAAAAAACTATGGAAAATTGTTGTCTTTGTTTTTTATTTCTTTGGTGCAATTTTATCTGTACACTTGACTAATAAACATGAAACTTGCTTTATTTATTTCATATCAAGCAGTGAATTTTAGCTTACTTTGCCTAACACAAAATGACAAACAAAGCGATTTGTGGTACATGTCTTACATCGATGAATAAATAACTCGACACATACTTGAACTTGTAATATTCGTTCCTGTAACTTGTTATACATATATAATATGTAAGAGTAACTTACCTGAGCTACTGGAGCTGGACTTACTGCCTGATGAAGCACTGCTGGATGAAGACTGTGAAGAAGATGACGATGATGAAGACGAGGAAGAACTGGATGATGATGAGGATGACGACCTGCTTCGGCTCCTGTGACGTTTCAGATTTTCTCTTCCTGTTAATGTACACATTTGATCAACTGTAAATAAATAAAATCGATCCTGCATACTTGGTTTTGTTTTTTATCTTCCTAGCACACAGCAGGTGTTCACCTCCGCTTTCAGATCCTCGTCTGCTTTTGCCACTTGACTCACTTCTTTCTGGATCGTCAACTTTGGCAGACTGAATGAGAAACAGAAAACTACATGATGATCAAAACTGATGTGTCGATATGCCATGACATTATATTCTGCACAATATATGTATCTGTAATAATGACCATCGCCACAAATCATGTACACTGACGAAATTACTAAATGCATTGTGGACAAATAACTAAACGTGATTAAACGTTAGTCTAACACAGTTTTAATAAAACAGAGCTGAGCCCAGAACTTTACCATGTTTTTGAACAGCACTCAGATTTCCCCGATGTGAAAACAGCAACAACAGCATAAAAACTCATGCAATAATCCCTTCTGTGTATAATCTGTTGTGAGAATGAGCTCGTGTAAATATAAATAAGATTTTCTTTTCATTTCTGGGCATCAATAGCTGCGCTTCAGTTAGATAAACATTACTGCGCGGCCATCTTACTTTTGACGTCATCCAGACGTAAACTGGTACATCCGGGTACTTCGCCTGACGCCGAAACGCTTACGTCGCCGCCATATTGGAGCAGGCAAACCAACATTGTAGGACGCGGGACCTTCGTTTTGCGGTTAAAATTAGCTACAATGAAGTTTGTTTCAGTGACATTGAATCTCAATAGTTAGACTTGGAAAAGTCTATAAGGAATTGTGAAATTCACGCCTCAATGAGCCAAAATTGAATTCACTTTTTTTGTTCTTTGATATTCATCATTCATGCTTATAAATAATGAATATCAAACAATGATATTGTTTCTTGAAACGTCTCATAATTTGTGTTTTGGTAAAAATGATAATATTGTGAAGTTAAATTAAAAGCTGTTTCTTCAAAACTTACAACAATCATTATAAATTTAGCAAGTTTCAGTAAATTATTTTTATTGTAATAAATTTAACAACAATTTGATGTATTTTGCATGATAGGATTTATGCATAAATTGCACGTGCATATGTGATTATGATATTGTAAATTGTAAATTCAGTAGCACTGCCTCAAAGCAAAGTTCAAGAAGATTTGAACCTGGAGGCACTTCTGTTAGAAGCTTGAAGGTTGTCCCTCGATCGCCATGGGTTTGCCCACAATCCAAAAACAACAGATTAGGTCATTTTATTTCAATAGATCTTCTGACTGTGGACCGAGATGCTGGGAAAGACTCCAGACCCCTGTGACCCTAAGAGGTCAATTGACAAGTTTCTGCTTTATGACATTAGTTTCTACTTTGAAAAACGTCAGTCTTGTTTGTAGAGAAAACTGTCAAAATGATTTTCTGCATCCAGGTTACAGTGTGTGTTATTAGTTTTGAGAGGTTGTTATCTAGGAACAATGAACCTGCCAATGTTGCAACTGGCCAATCAGAGTGAAACATTCCATCGAACAGTTTAATAGTAAACATGTGGAGAAGGGCAAATACAGTCAATAATTTTACATACCGTGTAGTTATGTGATGGAAAACGTAAAGGAATTTTTGGAAATATTGGTCAATAGGAAGATGTGTTAAGAAAACAATTTAATTTGTGAATTAATTTTGAATTTTACAAAAATGTACAACTGAAATAAAAGTATAGTATTATTATTTTTATTATTAAATATAAATATCAGTTGGCTGTAATGTTCACTGCCTGAAACAAAACAAAACGACAAGACAATCATGGAGACAACAACTATTGATAATCTCCAATCCATTTTACTATTTTTTTCAATGCAGTAATATTCACCTATTTTAATGTAACATGTCTTACGCTGTGTAAAGTTCTCTGTTATCCTGACGCTATTTTTAAATAAAACTAGAGCCTGTAGTCATCCGTCATATGTTTTACACACACCTCCTCTCGGTTAATTTCTGTAGTGACCCTCACTAGTCACAAGATGGCGCTGATGACATGACATCAAATGCGGTTAATGGTAATTCGTTTGACAATCATAAAGATTTGAATAATAATCATCAGTGATCAATAATACACATTTAAATGTTAATTTATAATTCAATGAAAGTGATTCATTAACGCAAAGAAATGCAGGCCTACATGCAATTTTGTCACAGCGTGCAAGCCTTTAAGATAGTTCTGTGTTTTTATCATTTTATGTTTAATTATTGAAATGAAAATGGGGGTCAAGTCAACAATTTTAGGAAGGACAGAGTTTGATACGTCACTTTAAGATAAACTCAACTTATTTCAAGTTAGGTGGCTAAAAAAAGCCCATAGATACACTATGAGAGCAACTACTAATGAGAGTCAATCATCTATTAATATTCTTCTGATTTCAAGTGAATATGCAAATGAGAAAATAAAACAAATAGAAAAACAATTGATTTCAAAATAAATTGATGCTATACAACGAATCATATAAATGACAGTAAAGGTTTATTCCATTCACAGACCTTTCAAATACATTCAAGTGAGATTTAGACGTGAAGCAAATGAGAGCACACACACATTACAAAAGTTAAATCAGTAAAAGTCAGCTTGCAGTGAGATCAATGGATTTATATGAATGTTTTCTTAATCGTTAGAAAAACATAACATTCCAAAGTCTCATCACATGCAAGTGGTGACTAACCAATCACGTCTGCCTATACTTCTGCTGTGACTTCAAGCAATGAAATGAAAGACATCTTCATACAGGAATCCTGACAGATTTCACAAATGTATTTGCATGAATTATTATATAATATTAAAGTATTATCAATTGTGAAAATGTGAAAATGTGTAGAAATATAAAAGTTTACATTTAAGTTTGATGGTCTTTCAGTATACAATTGTAGAAAAGCTTCATTTACTATACATTATAGGGTTTTTACTGATCACAAAAACAAGCATCTATAATTGTTGCAATGGTTAGATGTGGTTGGATTTAAATGTGAATTTGCACAAACATTCCTTTTGTTAACAAAAGCTTAATATAAACAAAGGTAAAAATACAAACAGTGATGACAAAAATTGTGTCTGTAAAAAAGCTACTTAGATAAGAACAACTCGGCAAGAATTCTCAAGTTGGCTCAGATTTTTGGCACTATAGAGTGAGTGACTTTTTTGATCGTCTTTACAAGATCATGTTCATGTGCTCCATAACATCACATTTAATATGTTTTTTATGGAGTTTTACTTATAATTAATTGTAAATATTTTTTCTGTAATAATACCAGTTTACATTTTATTATTATGTTGTAAGGTTTTCGAAACTTTTGTGGACCATATGTGAGCTATCCTATCAACAATTTGCATTTAGAAAAAAAAACGAATTTAATAGAACTGGACATCTGCCCATATATCACTGTGTTAAAGATTTCTCTAAAGGCTAAGATACACTACAAGAACTTTGCTCAGATTTTGCTGAGATGTTCAGTCTGAACTTGTTGCAGAAAGTGTTTGCCAGCTGCAAATTTGAACAGTTGGTGTTTCTATCTAAAACTTTCAAAAAGTCTGCAGGTGTATGATGTCTAGTTTAAAAATAAATCTGTTCAGATTTTAAAAGTGTTGTAGTGTATTCCAGCCATAAGTGGTGTAAATGCTGATGGTTGAGAAGCCCTGAGGTGCACAATGGTCTGGTTTGAAGCCTAAGCTTCGGTTTTGTTCTTGGAATATTCGGCATGAGCCAAGTGCTCTTCGTTCTCCTCTTCTTCCTCAGGAACCTGCATGTCAAACACAACCAAAATCACCAACCGACTTTTTTTAGCATTAAATAAAGTTCATGATTCATTCATATCTGTCATATCTGTGTTGTCGACGTACCTCCCAGTAGATGGAGTCATCAAAGCAGTTTTGGTCGGGTGGTTGTCCCCAAAATGGAATCTTCATGATCAGACCTTGAACAAGTTTGACAATTGATTAACTTTGTGTCTTTGTCATTTATTAAGATCATAGTACAGAAATATTTCACCAAGAATCAAGTTATTCTAGATGCTATAAAAAAAATGTTATTGACTTCTCTTTAATTTTGGAAAAATGCAAGGACACGGCTTTCTTTCACATTTTTCTTCTTGTGTTCAACGGAAAAAAGTTATACAGGTTTAAAATATCTTAATATTTGACTAAAATGTTGAGATTTTTTGGGGTGAACTAGCACTTTTCATTGTAATTGAATTCTCATTAAAAATGTTATGCAAATGTAGCCACCTGTGATTAGTCCGCCCACCAAAGCAAAGCCTAGAGATGATGCTAAACCAGCTGCCTGATGAGCTGCTGAAACTCTGCAATAAACAAGCACAAATATATATATTTTTGCTGTACTACGGAAAATGCCAATAACTAAAGCACAACGAATATAAAATAAAAATATTTTTTCAAATAAAATAGACACAGTAAAAAAGTACAGTCAGCTGCTTACGCACCCCTCCTTCCTTTGAAGTGCTGCCGCCACGATGCCAGCGAGTCCGCCCAGGATGCCTGGCATGCCGTGCAGGTTATGCACGCCACAGGTGTCTTGGATTCCCAGTTTGGAGGCGAGAATAGGCTGAGAAAACCAAAGAAAGTATAGGGATTCATGTGTCATGTCTTATGTCATTAGCAATGATTTAAAATTCATACAGTGAGGAACTTGAAGCCGAGGGTTGAGATAATGCCTGCCACGACTCCGATCAGCATGGCTCCGAATGGCTGGATGTTCATGTCTGCGCAGGTTCCCACGGCAACACCCCCTGCCAGGGTGGCATTCTGAATATGGACCTGTGCAAAAAACACAATAGGTTGAGTCATATGACCCCAAAATCTGAGATGTGATAAATCACATCAATGAGAATCTGGTGGTCTCACCATGTCGAGTTTGCCCTTCTTCTCAACCAGACTGGAAGTTGCGTAAGCGGCGAGAGCGCAGGCGGCCAGAGAGAAATAGGTGTTGATAACAGCTGTGATTTGAGCGTCGCCGGGGTCAGCGATAGCAGAATTGAAGCTTGGCCAGAACATCCACAGGAACACCGTGCCTACATACACAAGAAGTGTCAGTGTGAGAACCTTCAGACTGAATGTAAACTTCTGAGTGATAGAATGAAGCAACTTTCATACCGATCATTGCAAACAAGTCTGAGTGGTAGACCGATCCATTATTATCATGACCATCACGAAGACCTGGGCGATAAAGCACACGGGCGACAGCCAAACCAAAGTAAGCACCAAACGCATGAATGGTCATGGAGGCGCCAACATCGGACGCCTGTTGAAGGAGGAAAATGGGTTTATTCTCTATATGAAAAATGTATATTATAGTTGTTTTGCTTAACGGAACAGAAAAAAGAATCTTGAAGAAATGTTTATATGCCATAAAGTCTCATCTTAATAATGTATAATGTTATTTTTACACAGAGCCGATCCTTCCTATAAACACCCGGAGGCCCCCTTGAGGACTGAATTAAAAACACTATTTTAAACAAGATATCATTTAATTCAAATTCATTATTTCAGATTCAACTTAAGAGTCCAACTCGTTTTTTAACAAGTTGACCATGTTAATCACGAGAAGCCATCACGTGAACAGTGTTATGGAGTCAGAAAGCATGAAATCGCATGTTACCCCATCTTTAAGTATAAAATGAACCCCCAGTTTAATGTTAAAAGTTTTTTGTAAATTTGTGTAAAAAAAGTGTAAATTGTTATTGTAATTGTTTACAGTTAAGTTACTCTCACGAGTTTGCTTTGGGCCCCAGACGTCTAGGATCGCAACTGTTTTTACAGGTCAGAAGGACTCTTACAAGGACTGAACCTCATATGGGAGACTATTTCAATCCTGAGTTTTTTTCTGTAGAAATTCTGTTGACACTGGACTGGAATGAGGCTACCACAATACATGCAATACAACACATCATGATTATATAATTATTCTAGCATGTAAGATGAATCATTCTAGTTGCAAACCAGAAACCCTTTTGGCACTGTGAGAAAAAGAAGAAGAAGAATGTTCAGGACACTTTTGTTATTGGAATACTGGGTGTGTTCATGAAGTTTATCCTGCCAAACATTAAGAAGGAGATAGAAAATTGCTTTTTCCTCCATCTGTGGTCAAGCTTCCTTTTATAACAAAGTGATCCCACAGGAGTCGGCCTTGACAGGAACTCAGATAGCAAAAATGATCTTGAGGATCTGCTGCCAATCATATAGATCTCATAACTTATATAACTTTGCACTTAAAAAAAATATGAAGGTAAAATAGGAAAGTTTGACACTACATGGGGGTGTCCCTTTCACAGACTTTCATTCACAGAACTGTAAATGATCAGCTTATCCGTAAACTTCATCACCAGCTGTTCAACATTCAGACAGGAGGTAAATAATTCTACAAACCCCAATGACTTCCACAACCAGATGCTCATTGAGGCAGAAGATGGTGATCTCCAGCAGGGTCATGATGAGAAGCTGGACAGGGCTGGTTTTCCCCAGAATGGCTCCAAATGAGATCAGAACGGTTGCTGTGCTGAAGTCAGCATTTATCATGCTGTAGAGAAGGAATGAAATCAAATCTTATGAATCAAAATTATCATTGCTTGAGCAAAATTTGATTAAATTATCTGACACATTTCCATTTGACTGATGGGTCTATCATTCTCTGTCTAACACCCCTTCCGAAGAAAAAGCAAATATGTGTTTACCGATCGATTGAGACTTTTATTTTTCCATCATGCATGTGCCAGACGTTCTGGAGTAGAAGACCCCACTGCAGACCGAAGGCGGCCAGCAGCAGGTTGATGCCCACACTGGTGAAACCATATCTCTTCAGAAAGGTCATCAAGAAACCAAAGCCAATGAAGATCATCACGTGTACATCCTGAAACACTGGAATAAATAGATAAAAGCCTGTTTGAGGAATGTTTCTCAACACTGAAATCCTGAAGTCGACCAACTTTCTGTCCATCTGTAACTACAGCAGATGAGCAATTTAGAAAGAACACATTTACAGGTATAAAGGTTTTTTAAATCCTCGTGAAGATTCATTGTGATTATGACAAATCATAGTCAATCATTATAAAAAATTAAAGTGAATTAATAAAGACAATGTTTGTAATTCCCCTGTGAATCACTATGATAAATTATAGTGAATAATTATGACAAATCATAGTGAATCGTAATGAAGTTTTATAATAAATCATTATTAAGAATCATAATGAATCATTTTAAAAATCACAGTGAATCATTGTAGAGAATCTTAGTAAATCCCTGTGAAGATTCAAAGTGAATCACTTTAAATTACCATATTGAACTATTATTATAAATCATGTTGAATTAATATAGAGAATCTTGTAAATCCATGAGACGATACACAGTGAGTCATTATGAAGAATAATGATTCTGCATGAAGATTCATCCTGAAATATTATGAAAAATCATAGTAAATCAATCAGATTTTTTTTTATTCTTTGTAAAGATTCATCTATATGAGGAATAAGACAACAATCGTTTCCTTTTTAGATGGTGAAAGCTCATGGCGACCTATCCATCAAGCTCCAAAACAACTAAAAACACTGTAAACCCAGTCCATGTGGTTCTGGTACTAAAGTCAAATAAAATATTTTCTTCATATTCAAGCTCAGGTTTCAATTTTGTTGAATTAAAGCATAGAAAGATGTAGTAAACATCTTTAAATAGCACTTCATTTCTGCTCATCATACAAAAAGACTATTGTAGAGTAATTCCGGGAAAAATTGCCGAAACAATTAAATTACCCTTTTCTTTCTACATCTGTGTAAAGGTCAAAAACACCATTAGTTCAACACATGCTATTTAATTCACTCCACATGACTCTAGTCAGCATTTAAACATATTCAGGTCAAGATTTCACACATTCAATTAAACGAATTCCATGAAATTCACAGTGTGAAGACACAAAACAAGCGCTGCTGGCCTCTGACATCTTTCCTCCTGGTAAGGAAGCCATTTTGTAAGACTGTCCAACGCAGGAAACTCTACAGTCAACATCTCTGCACATCGAGAAAAGATATGACCCAATATACCTGATTCATCACACCACACAATACAAAGCATATCAACCGGCCTGTGGATAATAATCAGACATATTAATGATTGTCAGGAAGTTTAGAAAAGGTCTCGGTCTCAGTCCCAGGAGAGACCAGGGGAACTATAAAAAGCGGAGCGCCGAAGGTGTGGTACAAGCCAATGAATAGACGAACATTACGGCTTCCGTGGAATGCTTCTGGAAACCCTCCACCCATTCAATTATCCAAATGAAATCTAAACTCTCCAGCGGATAAACCCAAATATCATCAATCATTGTGCTAATGTGTGACATGTGGTCAAGCCATCAAGATAACAGACGACCCTGTGAGGAACCAGCTGACCTCAACACCGAAGCACTGTGATCAGGTAAAAACCGAGTGGAAATTTAATTTGCCTGCTGTTTGTATGATGTCTTCATTTTATAACATCCTCCGTGTTGGCGGCAAGCCACAAATATGATACAGTAACAAAAGAGACTAAACAGGAAAACTTCAAATAAATACAGTAAGATTCAAAATCTCAGTCAGTGTTATCTTCTTACACAAGCCATCTTCAAACAAACTAAACAAATCTGATCTGTTATTTCATAATGCTTTCTGTTATCACTGGCCTTTTTATCAAGTTTCACAGAAAGAGACGTTTAAATGTACAGAAAGTGTTCTTTCGTGAAATTAACCACTCCAACATGATTTGCACCTGTTTTTCCGGTTTAGTTAGCTGACCAAAGAAGTCTCGCTAGCATGCAACAGCTAACCTTCATGAAAATATTGTTTCGTAGTCTGTTTGAAAGCTGTCAAGCCTTCAAAACCTTGACACAGTTGAAGGTCAAAGGTTATCAACCCTTCCTCTGATCTTTCCATCGATCTTGAGTGATACATGTTTACAGTGACGGGGTCGGCGAGGTACATAACTTTCTAGCAATTTTGAAAGAGTTTGACAGTGTCGGCGGAGCAAATACGCACAATCCATTTTCTAGACTGTTGGCATATACAACAAACAGAATAAATTTGTCGGTGAACGTTTTCACATGGCTCATGTGCAACAGATTTGCAGATAAAATCTCAAAGGCGCATTCTTTTCTTTTTTTTCTAATGGGTGGAAAGTTTCCTCTTGATGTGAATGACCTTATTACATTCTGTCACTGCTCATTAAGCACATCGTGACAATTCGGCAATGTGTCTTATCTTTGTTGTCAAGATCCAAATGGCCTTTATTTTTATTTCTTTGAACACTTTTCACTTATTTCTGGAATGCTTTGCATGTGACCTTAGCACAGAGTGACAGTTGGCCTTCATTTTCCTGAAAGATTGACACATGTGCTTTTGATTTTCATTTCTGTGTCATCCTTTCATGGCTTCAACCTTTGAGGTCAAGATCACTGGGGGGCACAAAAATCTTTATTAACAACAGCAGGAAACAAAATGAGCCGTAGCATATTATGTGGCTGTCTTTAATGTTGATCTTAAGAAATCTTGTTTTATTTTTTTAAATCTTGTCTTATTTACCGAAATGTTTTTTGAGGACTCACAGTCTGATTGCACAAGAATTCGTAACTTTTGTATGAGGAGGCTTATTCTTACGAATTCGTACAATGTGAATTGTAAAAAAACACGATTATTAGAAAAAAGCAACAATGAAGCCCCGCCCCTAACCCCACCCATAAACCTAACTGGAGCGAGACAATATCATGCTAAAACAGTTTTAGCCAAACAAAGTGGTAAATCAAAAGAGTTATTGTTCAGGGAAAATACATTGTGTTGAATAATAAAAAGAGTGCATTGCACAATTTGAATTGATATTTCTCGCCAAAATGAAAATTGTGTCTCTTGTCATTTCAAACCAGTATGACTTTTTTTCTTCCTCCGGAGAACACGAAAAATAAGATATTTTTAAGAAAGTTGGTAACCGAACAGCACCGGCACCCATTTACACCCATTGGACACAAAACCAATGCAACTGAATGGGGGCCAGTTAACAACATTCTTCAAAATATCTTCTTTTGAATTCTGCAGAAAAAAGGACAGTGATACATGTTTGAAATGACAAGAGGCACTTTAACTGCTATTCGTTGTTTTTAATTTACTGGATAAATTGGACCCGCCCGGTTTCTCTACTAGATATTGTGACACCCACTAAGACCAACCTTACTCTAATATAACAAACAGATATTGATTATTGCCCTCAGCAAATAGTCACCAACTAATGTATTTCTTACGTTCAAACTAAAATGCACAATCGAACAATTATGTGAATTTGAAGAGTCGATTTGAAACTTTGCAGGCACCCTGAGACTTATCTTACATGTTCATGCTCTCCACACCCCACACATGGCTTTATTCCAAACCGTGTCCAAGCGGTCATGAGTGGGACATAAAGATAAAAACATGCATTTAAATACAAATGCATGTTATCTCTGTTAGGTCTCTGAAGAGCAGTAAAAACAGCTTTCTAACAATTAGTTAGGAAAGTCAAACAATTCAGAATTTCAACTAAAGGTGAAGAAATGCTTATAAACTTCATAACCTAAAATTAAAAATTAAACATTTCCGATTCAACCAACAGAAAATTGTGTTAAGAATATAGCATAGTATTGAACCAGTGAAGTTCTATAAATCAATTTTAAAGGGATAGCTGAGACAACAACTCCAAAAATGTTTCATCCTATTGGCCTCATGTCACTCGTTCGTCTGTGGAACAAAGTCAATGGACTTCAATGTGTTTTAATTAAGAACATTCTTCAAAATATCTTCTTTTGTGTTCCGCAGGTGAAAGAAAGTCATACAGGTTTTACATGACATGAGGATGATAAAATGATGAAAGTATCTTCATTTCATGTGTTCGGTGGCTGATCTTCGTCAAAGGGGGCTGATCTTCGTCAACCGATCTTTGTTTTTCGCCTGTGTGTGGCTTTGGCTCCTCTGTGCAGGGAGTATTTTTAGAGATGTGCGTGCTGAATGAACATTAGTGGAATACTGCTGCCAAATGAACCTCACATTCAGCAAACACAGATGCGTGAGTAAGACACGTGTAGGATGAAACTCGATTACAAAAATGCAATTTTTACACAATGATCTGAAAAGCAGTAACATCAAACAATCCATCAAAACAAAACTAGCAGTCACAAATCTAAGACCTTAAGACTTATGACAGAATGAATGTATTCTGGTCCCAGCAGCACCAGTAGAAGATTAAGCATCATATAGTTAATACTAAGAGATACTTACTAGGGTAGAGCGTCATTGGATTTTCAGGATGAGTTGTATTCCCTTCCGCATGATGGCCATCTCCGTGTCCATGGGCATCACCGGTGTCATACTCCACAAACAGAGCGTACAGGACTATGGTCACCGCTTCCAGTATCAGGGCCACGATTGGGAATTTGAGCCTCATGTTGGTGGCGTACGCTGGCATCCTATAACACTTTATCTGCTCGGCCACACTTCTTCTTTGGGGCTCTATCACTTGATTCTATCTGTGGCTTGTGGGGGCAGTGCAGAAAGTTGCATGTGGTTTTGAATTGGCTGCAGGTTTCAGAAAGACCAATGGCAAGAGAGACACCCCCTAAACACACGCACACATGCACACACACACATACAAAGGGAAACATAAATAGAAGCACATACGGCATAAAGGTCTTCTCAGACAAACTGCACATTTGTATACAGTGTACTTATACTAAAAATGTCTATTGTTATTTTCATTACATGGTATTTTAATGCATATTCATGTTCATATATTACAAAATTGCAGTTTTTAATAATGTTGGAATATCTTTAACTAAACTAATCGCCGGTTGATTTGGTTTTGTATTGCTGTAGATCGGGGTATCTCAGTTCCTCTTCAGTTCCTCTTCTGTTTTTCTCCCTTGGGACTCATCATTTGGGTTGAACACACCCTTCAGTTGAAGAGTTTTACAGCGTATAACAAACAGGTGCTGCTCTGAATGCGTATTTTGTACTGAATGAAGGGTAAAAGAAACTTTCAGTATTTTGACAGCAAGAAATCTTGTAATTAAATTTTCAAAACCTGAGTTTGTTGTTTATTAAACATTATGGAGTGGTTTCCCGGAGCAGTATTAAAAACCTAGCCTACTTAAAAAAAAAAAATTAAGATATGCCAGTGCAAGTTGTTTTCAATCAGACACCTCTAACATCTAAATGAGTCTGGGACTAGGTTTAAACCCTGTCTGGGAAACCAACATTAACCCACACATAATTCAGTTATATAAAGCGGACAAAGCAGCTTCACAAAAAATTATGCAGTGGCTGCTGTAGTAAAGAAAATTAAATGAAAATAAATAGATAACTATATAACTAAATGACATAATCTGTGTTATAATATTGCAGTTTTGTATGAGGTGCCCAGTTCACATGAATTCATGAAGTCTCATTTATACGGTTGTGTCAGACACATTAGGCTTGGAGGTGGGGTTAGGGGTGGAATAGTGGCAGGGCTTCATTGTTGTTTGGCCAGCTTGTAAAATCATTACAAATGCATGTGAAACTGCTTTCATCACTTCAGTTCTTTTTCTGTGTAATGACCGGTCAAGCGTCCGGCAGATTTACTTTGACCAGTGAATCCTTCAACAAAAACAATGAGGACACACCTATCCTGTAGCATCTAAGTTTGACTTTCTATATAATATATACTGTATGTTTTGTTCATATTATTATGTATATTCTATAAATATTTATTCATAAAATATATATTATTTTTAAAAAAGATCATGTTTTATTTATTTATTCTTATTGCTTGTTTTTGGCACCAAAGGGAAGATTGCATTGTTTTGATTGAGTTATTTTAGTTTAGATTTTGGTTTTATTCATATTTTGAATTAGCTTTTTTAGCTTTTTTGTTTTTGTGTTAATTTCACTTAAAGTTTAAGGAATTTTAGTATATGCTTTTATCATTTTATAATTGATTTGTTTATTTTTAATGTTGTTATATAAGATAAATTGTATTTTTGTTTATGATTAAAATCTTACTTCAGTTTATTTTTGATGCAACATTTCAATTTTTTCTTGAGTTCAGTTTTTCCAATAATTTTTAGGTCAATAATTTATTTGATTTCAATGAAAAGGAACGTACACAGGCCAGGAACATTTTCAAAGTTTTAATTTTAGTAAACCTAAACAACTTTGGAAGATTGCTAATAATTTTGTTGTGTGTGCATGCAACTATGCAATAAAAACAATCTTTTTATTTCATAATATTTCTCTACATTTCAACCTTCTGAAATTTAGAAATTTGGATGATACGTTTTTTATTTAATTTTAAAGACAAAGTTTTGTCTTTCTTTCTTTCTTTCTTTCTTTACTTTCGTCCTTCCTTCTTCTTCTTCAACTTCTTTCTTTCTTTCTCTCTCTCTTTCTTTCTTTCTTTACTTCCTTTCTTTTATTTCTGTCCTTCCTTCTTCTTCTTTCTCTTCTTCTTCTTCTTCTTCTATCTTTCTTTCTTTTTTTTTCATTTCTTTCTAGTTATATTACTGTCCTGCTATGCGCAGTGTAATTTTTTTTTTTGACCTTATGAACCATGACCATTTAACAGACCAATCAAAGCTTCAGTTTGCACGTTGACACAATCTGGCACCACAACAGACCTTCAGGACCTCAACAGTTAATGAAAGAAAAGCATGTTTTTCATCTGATAGCAGCTCTGATCCCAGCGGAGTGCGTCCAGACGTTCTGTGTGTCGTTTATAATCATTAACCAGTAGCCTCATTTAAAGGATCTCTCCAGCGTCCGTGTTTCATATCTCCAGCTCTTCTCATGCGAAGGTCTCTGGGTTTTCTGACCTCACGAGTAAATCACAGCTCCAGCCTCCATTTGTTGACTGCTATACAACCCTCCAGCGCTGGCATCTCACGATTCTCACTTTATTAACCCAACAAGTGTAATCCTCCATACTTTAAAAAAAAAGTTATGCACAATGTGTACTGTTGATGTCCTTATAAATTCTGTCATCATTATAATGTTTCCTCCATTCATCATTTAACTGATAAAAGAACTGCAGATTTGGGGGCGAGTGTTTGAGACATTAGCCAGTACTGCTTCTCCGTGTGGGAAAGGTATGTCTCTATGAGCGGGTCTCCTATATCACAGCATTCTTCTGTCAGTAAACTGGATCACAGCTGATTTAGTGTATCCTTCCTAGAGCAATATCAGCAGAAGAGAGAGACGCTTTCCAGTGTGTCCAAGACATTACTCAGAAAACATGTTTAGTAAACGTGAGGTGTACCATCTCAAACCTTCGGCTCGATGTCGATGAATGTGAGGTCTTGAGGTCTCAATGCTGGAAAACTAGATCTTTATAAACAATGAAAACACTTAACCCCTGACTGCTCTTTCCATACATGATCTTCTGTGAGTTCATTAGAATGAAAACATTGGAAAGTTTCCTTTCTTTACTCGACAAAACACTTGACTCTATAGTCCAGAAGTGTATGTACGTGTTAGGCGCCCTTATAAAATAAGCATTCTTAAAGTACTCTACACTTAAGCAAAGTTTAATTTTTTTAAATATACTTTATGTAGAAAGTAAGCTAAGTACACAGTCAAAGTGCTTTCATTGTTGACAGTATTTCAATACAAGTTGGGAGTAAATTGGATCACATTTTAGCTTCTGAACATACAGTATACTCTTAAGTATCTTTTAAGTGTAGTTTACAATACATTTTATTTGTTTGTTCTTGTTTTTGAATACTGATAATTTACTCGTTTAATTTGAGTTGAACTAATTAATTTAAGTAATTTTTATTTTTTTAAGTTAACCAACGAAAACAAATATATTTTTTCAGTAGTAAAGTTATATTATAGTTTGTGTATGGAACAGACCAAACTAATATCAACATGAATAAACTATAACTTATTAATATGAATACATAACATCAGAGTTATTTGCTGCAAAACATTGTTAAAAAAAGAACACCTTGGACTTTCTGCTAAACAACTTCTCTTGTGTTCTTTGAAAGAAGGTCACACGGGTTTGACTTTGGATTGACATGAGGGTAATCATTTTGGTTGAACTATCCCTCAAAGTTCCTTTAATTCCATGCAGGGCAGATTTAATGAGACGGCACTCAAGGAGAAATCCCTTGAAGGAAAGCCATGGATCAAAAGTCTTACAGTATATAGTCCAGAACCTTAGAATGTGCATGGCAAATTTATCATTGCCTAAAAAAACAAGTGTATTTTGCAGCTCATATGTTCTGCGTTTGCGTGTCTCAGGACGGCAGCTGTCCACAGATTCATCATCGCATGCAACTCACAGCTGCTCGACAGTATCAGAGCATGAACACCGGCCCCGCGCCCCTGCATACTCAAAGAAATATTAGGTTTATCTGGATATATAAGCTACTTTAGATTTTTTTCAAATAGGCCTTTCAGTTTCCATCTGCTCCTTGAATGTTGAAGTCCCCAGTAAAGAAAGTGTTGATTGTAAACACGCACAAGAAACTTCTGCATGCGTTGAGACCAAGGATGGTTTCCAGACATCCAACAGCAACCTATATATTGTACAATACTGTACAAAGAATGCACAATTGATGTGAACTGGAATAGTGCCCATTGAATGATACCGATTTGACTCATATGACCCTTTATATGTCAACTCTATTTAAAACTTAATGGCATAATTCACCCAAAACTGAAAATTCTGTAATAATTCATTTACCTTCATGTCAAACCTGTATGTGACTCTTTCTTCTGTGAAACACAAATGAAGATATTTTGAGAAATGTCCAAGGTTTCAAGAAAAGGGGTCCAAGGTTGTTCAGATACAAACATTCTTCAAAATATCTTCTGTTGTGTTAGGGTGAAAATTTCCCGAAATTGCATTTTTGGCTCAACTTCACCATGTCTCAGAAGAGTGAACGATGAGTTTTCAGGTCAGTGTGAACATCAGGTCTTGTTGTGGCACCTCAGTATGAAGATTCCAGATGCATGTGCCCCTTCTCAAAGGCACCGCACCCTCATTTCCTGTGGTAGGGGGCTGTGGAAAAGTATGCGCTCTGTGATAAGGGGAGCAGGAGGGAAACACAGACAGGCCAGTAATCACAGCGCTGGATGTTGGTAATCAGGAACAATTCAGCATCTTGTTTGTTTTGTCATACGTCTGGCAGGCATTAGGTAATGTTTAACAAAAAATCACTGGAAAGTCATTATCTTGATTTGTTTCCCCATGAGTGATATAAATATTCCATACCATTAATGTTCAATCTGTTATTCATATCCAACAAAACAGGTGTTTGACTGTTTGGTATATGAAAAGAGGGTGATTGCTATAATTGTTTGGCAGGACTCTCTCTTGGAGACTACATACAGCCACAAAAACTAAGAGACCATTTCATCAAAATTATTTTCAGTTCTTCTGAATTGACTATCTCTAGGTATGTGTTTAGGTTAAAATGATCATTTCGGTTTCATTCTGTGAACTACTAACAATTTTTCTGTTTCTGTTTGCATTTATTTGCGTAGAACAGATGTACAAAATTAAATTGCCTAATTCAAACAAACTTTTTTTCAGTGTAATTTTAAGCAATACAACAGTAATATTTGTGCATGTATTTAGGAAAAGTAAAAAAATATTTTATATATTTTGATCAGTTTTCATGTGTCTTTTCATGCTACAAGTCTTTCACATTGGTATGCATATTTGTATTTTATTTATGATATTTATATATAATTACATTTTAAAAACACTAAATATTTAGTTTGGTTAAAAAATGCTAGGGCAGTTTACTGAAACAGGAAGTCTTTTGAACCAGCTTTGTTTATGTCTTCCAAAGTGGTCTATATGGACCCCCTTTAATACAGACCAATAGAAAACATTCTCACCCCGCCTCTGAACAGCAGCATTTTCACGAAAAGCAAAAACATTCCTGCATATATTTTTGTATATTTGTCTGGTGTAAATGTGTGTTGGTGTCTGTTTTGCAATAGCTAACAGCAGTACAGAACATTTTGTGAGCGTCTGACAGCGCATGGTCTGGATTTAGTGCTGCACTGGTCAGTCAGAGTTCTCTGGTATGTGGAACAGACATGTTATTGATGGTGAACAGAGGGGCGTCTGCCTCACTTACACGCAATGCTTCAACCGGGGAGATTAAATCAAGTCGTGGCTTCGAGGTTGTTTCCATGGAGTTTTTTCTATGTAAACAAGAAGCACTATTTAAGAACACATTTAAACAATGTTATTAATACTTCACAGTACAAAACTAGAATTTAAAATCGCTGACAAAATCATTGCTGCTCCATGTTCTGGAAAATATTGTACATTCACTTTGTGTACTAGAAATACACAGATTGCTTTAAGAACTATGTGCACATGTCAGTGTAACATTACAATTAGATGCTGGGATGCATTTTGATTTTTGTGCATTAGATTGCATAGACAGACCGAAGCAAAAGGTCAGGTGCATTTTACAGATGTCCAAGAACAGCCTATCTCCATCTGAATGATATGTTAAGGACCAATCACAGTTCGATTTGTTTTTACACGATCTGTGCTGTGTGTAAACACCACTCTCCAATTTCAAGAGGTGTACTCATCTGTGAATCTTCGCCGAATATGGAGTGCATGTCGTAGATCTGTTCCTGAGCTGCCTATAACAAAATTAATGAACAACATTTATAAATGTATTAATTTCATTCATTCATGCATTTGCATAATGTTGCCGTTTAAAATAATAATGGAGTGAATTCCGAGGGGGGGGTGGTTGTTCGAGTTCCCTTACCTTCATAATGTAGAAGATTTCCATCTTTCACAAAATAGCCTCCAAAGGCTATGCACATCATACATACATAAAGCGGCGTATTCTGGTTTAAAAATATAAAAAGGGTCCCACCCAGTGATTCTGCAGTGATAAAAAGAAGCACGGCCTAAGTCAAACCTAAATATCAAAGCCCAAAATGTATTTATTTACTTTTATTAACCAAAGTGAGCCAATGTGTATCCTGTACAGACAAGAGCAGAAAAAAAACTCTCATGTAAATTAAGTTCTGCCCATTCCCTGTTTATCTGTCAACTTCCTTGTGGAATCATTGCATTATATTGTGTACACCAAAACGTAGTAAAACTATGCACATTAGTTATTCCAGCAGTTCTTGACTATTATTTATTTTTGTCATGCTAGAACTTAGCAACATATCTCTGCGTGAAAAGTACCAGGCACATTTAAATAAAAGTTATTCTTTAGAGTTATTCTTAGAGAGTAAAACATAGATAACATCTCCAAATTCTTTTTCCTCAATTACACAGATAACAAAATTAGAAGCTTGTCTCAGTCTGCAGACAGCATGAAATTTGTGATAAACGTGTAGCTGTAGCTTGAAGTTCTATCCCGTTGGCAAAGAAGTCGCAAAGCATCCCTCAGCGTTACAAGAAAACTGCATTGAAATGTTTTTTCGTAATATCTTCTAGCTTCCGACGTGAAACTGAGAAATGTTTTTGTGTCTTCAGTGTTGGTTTCCTTAAACTAAATGTAATTAAAGAGAGTCAGTCCACCCTTTCCTCCAGCGCTTTAATCAATCTGCCATTATCATCACGACTTTGAACAGCTGAGATGATCGGCTCCAACCTGCCCGACAAAAGAAAGACAAACAGGAAGTTAATATTTAGTCATGCGAATTGCAATGACTGCATAGCAATCTTCAGTTTAGTGTTCTATTGGCATGACAAAAAGTGAGCATTTGTGTTGCACAAACATATAGACCACATCAGAAAACGTGAATATCGCTGATCCAACGCTTGTCCAGAAGAACTTCTTTTACTGATTAACATCATTAAAACACAAGTAGGCCTGTATGATTTCCATTTTTTGTTACCTTAAGTGTTTGCCGAAAGTTTTTTACTAAATTTACATACATTTTTTGCACATAGTTAGGCTATTTAATATAAAATAATATAATTTATTAATAAATGATCTTTATATAATTAAGTTAAAAGGCAAAACAAATCAAGAAACAGAAAATTTAGAACCGGTTCAAAATGTTAAACAAACATCTTTAAGAATAATCCCTTTAAAATTGTCACATGACTTTTTGTAATAAAAATTTTGTTGAATAAAAACAAAAAGTGAAATTTGATGTAAATGTCACGTTCCTACAAATAAATCTTCCCTATTTTATTTTGTGTTTACATCTTGCACCAAAAAACAAAACCAATCAGTGTAAAAAATATAAACTAAATAAAAGCATATCACAAAAGCATAAATAAGAAAAAAATACTTTTATGTCAATAATTGTAATGAACATTAAAGGGTTGACCTATCGTATGCAGTGTTTTTTATTTAAAGAAGATACAACAGTAAGGTTTCAGATTATTATACTGAATTGATTACAAATTAAAATCATATTCTTAGATTCTTATGTATGAATTATTCACATTTGAAGTTTGCAAGACAAAATATAGAAAGGATAGAAAGGATAGAAAGAGCAAGGTGTAATTGTTAGTATTGGATGAAGCCCGTGCAGATTAAACACGTGTGACCAGCATGTGACCTTTTTTCACTAAAGAACACAAAAGAATTACATGTGATCATAATGGCAAACAGATTCTGCTGCATGGATAAAAAAGCATTATTAAGTTATGAAACCTAAGAAATGTCTGTGTCAAATTACAGTTGGATTTAGAAAGACAGCTGTAGAGACCCAAGAGCATCATAATTTATATGAAGTGTACTGTCATGGCACATATCAAAGAGCCCTAGAGAGTCATGTGATGATGATGGAAGCATGTGCCTAAACTGCACCATGTTGTAAAACCAATTAAAAATTGCATGGCCAAGTAAAAGGCTTGCTTTAGTTTTAATACACTTTATCCCAAGCAGTTTACATAGTTTTTAAGGTACATGTTATCCACATGTGTTCTTTGGGAATCAAAGCCGTGACCCCTGATAATGTAAAGGTTTGATAACCACATGAACATAAAACTCCCCTCCACAGAGAGATCTGGAGGTTTTCCACACAGATGTGCAGATTTTGTGTGAGAAAACAGTGTGGAGATGAAAAACATTTGGGCTTGTTTATAAGGACTTGGGTGTGTTTACAAATTATAACATTACAAAATTCTTTTGTTTATAAAATATTTACAAAACTTTCAAGCAACATAATAGAGTACATAACAGTGAAACATTACTTTAAATTATTTGAAAAATGAATTGACAAAAACAAAGGGACACACTAACCAGATGAGTGTCATTTTAATGTACATGTATACATGTATACTCACAAGACTGTATATGAAACTCACAAAACTGTAGTTTTCATTGTCAAATTACAGGAAAACCCATGATATTCAGCTTCCATCTGAAGAATAACTGTGAAAGTGTTTTACTTCATGATAAGAAGCGCAGAATGGCACAGTCAGTGTTATCAAACAAACACATGCATATTCATTTCAGACCGTTTCAGCGGCTATCTGTGTGAAAAAGTTATTGAAGAGCGCAACTCGCAACTTATTTGACCGTGTAGATCCTCTGTTTTTTTTCTAGACCATCTGTTACTGCAGCAGGAATATAGATAGTGTTCATGGTTACATGTTCCATTTATACGTGGACGTGTGTGTGTTTCTGCAATTGTTAAAGGGACCGTTCACCCAAAAACGAAAATTCAACGAACATTTAGTCACCCTCGAGTTGTTCCAAACCCGTTTAAATTTCTTTGTTCTGCTGAACAGGAAGGAGATATTTGGAAGAATTTCAGTGACAAGACAGATCTCATCCCCCCACTAACATCCTTCCAAATATCTTTGTGTTAAGAGAACAAAGAAATGTATACAGGTATGGAACACATGTAGGGTGAGTGATGATGTTCATATTTGGGTGAACTATTCCTTTAAACTCTCTCTGCTTGTCTCATTTAAAGCATAAAAGCTAAATAAAGTAAATAAAGTGGGGTCTATAAGTCAGGAAAAACACAAATTAAACAAATAAACGGTATACATTCTCGTTTTGAAAAACATACAACATTTCCAAAAAAGACTTTCCATAAAAAACATTTCAGCACAAAAATAGTTCTTACAGGATAGAAAGTAAAACCTTTTTTTGTCCAAAACAATTTCAAAGTTAACATTTGGAAGAAAACTCTACAAGCATTTGAAACTTAGTACTTTTTATCGGTTTTAGTAGACTTTAGACACCATTCTGCCCATCATGTCATCAAATTCCAAGCTGTTAAGTGAACTGAACGCTACAAGCTATTTAAAATAAAAAGGGAGAGGCCACTGAATAGGTTTCAAGCCTAACTTCCTGTTTCATAGGAAATAGTCAAAATAAAACAAAGGCACACATTTCAAAGCTTCATGTTTTTTTTTAAACGTGTGTCTTAACATGTCAGCAGTCATCCAGCTGTCAGACGTATAATTCCGGTATGGTACAAAACCTTAAATGGTGAAGAAAGAGTCATGATACAGTTGGTTACGTAAAAATGTATGAATTTAGAAAAATGCAAAACAAAGCATTTGCAGTGATCTCAGATACTTGAAAAATAAAAACTAGGTGGAAGTTAAATTCATTAAATCAATATTTGCTCATAGCCCTAGGTTTGTGGGTAGGTTGTTTCAAGCATCTTCCAACCTCTAAATGAAAAAATGAGTTGCACCGCACTATATCGTCTTGAACTGACATTTAGATTTATAAAAATGTCCCCTTTCTTTCATACTATGCCATTCCAGATGTTGACATGAATATATGAAACCCATCCACACAAAAATGTCAGAGGTGTTTGATTTCATGAGGTGCCTTAAGAACAGACATGCGGATGACAAAGTACCGCGATAACGATTCGACAGCAAACCTGTGTATGATTTTTCAAATAGCTTCTGCATTACTCTGATGTCATCAGCCTTTCAGTTCTTGTGGCACCGCATGAAGTCAAACAAGCTTACTCAGTCAAGTCTCATTTCAGCAGACCTGGAAATTGAAGTGTTTGTTGAGCAAAGGAAAAAATTATTTTATAGAGTACCTAGCATATGGTTTTGTAGGCCCTACTTTGGTTTATGGAGTGTCCAACAACAAGTTTATGTACATACAATGTTTTTAAACACTATAATGTCGTAATAGGCAGTCATTTGTATCTTGACCTACTCTCAAATGATTCGTTCCGCGATTCATCCGTCTACGCCCCGCCTACCCGCTGACCTTGTGTCATGTGATTGGTCAGATGGTGTAGTCTGTTGTTATTGGTCAAACGCGTCCATCATTAGGTGCAAATGGAACCCCACCACCATCATTACAGGATTACGGTTTACATGTGGTTGGATGTCATGTATATTATATGTGTAGCTAGAGATGGCGGCGATTTTACCGTACCAATTTAAGCCCGAGTCTGACGAGGAAGAAGACGCTAATCCACAACAAACTCCACGACTGGAGCAGGATGTTTGTCAGTGGCAAGTGACAACTCTTGTCATAAAAACTCCCAGTGTGACATGCATGTTGTGCTTTTGCTCAATGAAATAAAATATTTTTTTCTACAGTTAGTTCAGAATGCAGCTGCCAGAGTTCTTACTCGGTCAAGAAAATAAGATCACATAACCCCAGTTTTATCATCTCTTCACTGGCTACCCATTAAGTATCGTATTGATTTTTATCGTATAAAATTATTTTAATTACTTACAAAGCCCTGAACGGTTTAGCACCTACTTAACCAAGCTTTTATCACGTTACAACTCATCACGCTCTCTAAGATCTCAAAACTTAGGTCTTTTGACAACACCTAGAGTAACAAAATCCACCAAAGGGGGTGGAGCTTTCTCATACGTAGCACCTAAACTCTGGAATAGCCTTCCTGATACTATTCGAGGGTCAGACACACTCTCCCAATTTAAATCTAGATTAAAGACACATCTTTTCAGCCAAGCTTTCACTTAATGCATAGTTAATGAACAGCAGCTACGCTAATTATTCTCTTTATTCTCTTTCCACCTCTGCCTCGGGATGCCCATCTCGAGGTAGGAAGAAGTTCCACCATGTCCAGACAACCGACAGATGCCCATCCCCAATTTGAGATTACGCCAGATACAGCTGCAGACTGACTGACCATCCCAGCTCCATCTATGGCAATTCCACCACCAGCCAAGAGAAATATGACCATCCCAGCTCAGACCACTACATCCCCAACCAAGAGCAAAGACGGACTATTTGTCTTATTAATGCTGATGTTACAATATTTGGCATTAAATGCTAAACTTAAATCACATGTCACCAGTCTGAGTGCAGCTATGACACATCAGAGGGGATCTGGCCCTCCCGGTTGAGCCCGATTTCTCCAGAGGTTTTTTTCTCCATTAATCAATCATTGGAGTTTGGGTTCCTCGCCACAGCAGGGCAGTGTTGGCCTGCTCACCGGGAGACTGCATTCATTTGTTTAGAAATTAGATATTTATTAGAATGATCTTACTCGTATAAATACCATGCACTGTGCTGTGTTTTAACTTCTGTTTTTCCTGTTTGCCCCTGTAAAGCTGTTTTTAAACAATACACATTGTGAAAAGCGCTATATAAATAAACTTGAATTGGTTTCGTTTGAATAATGAATTGTAACCATTTTTCCCTCAGACGTTCTTCCTTCGGTAGTTGAAATCAGACTGACTTAGTTTCACAATGTAGAACACGGCTCTAGACATGATACACACGCATCACGAATGAGCGACAGTGTTTTGGGGAGGATAAAGAAGTTTTCAGTCTCCGCAAAACGTAGGCGGAGATTATGTATAGTGACGTAGATACACGGGTGTACTAGTCCACATCTAGTTTGTATGATTCAGAGTCGTCTCATTTTTACAAGTAAATAACTGTTATTTATTCACCTTCGGACTTACTTGGCAGACAGCTTCCTTTCAAACACGGCACCATAACAGACTGCATGAAATGTCATTTTCACGATCTCATGCTACCACCTCTTTAAAGACTGACGTGAATGTAATGTGTGATTTTTGGCAGGCCCTCATACACAGTGAAAATCCTGAGGAAATATTGCGTGTCTACAGCCTTACATTCTGCCAAAACAAAATCAGCAGCCAAGCACACAGACAATTGATAGGATCTCTTTAGTCTAGTCATTTTCTTCAAGTACCAGAGGAAAAATTTGACTTAAGCTTTTTAATTGTTTTCACTCACGAAATGACAATATTTTAGCCATCCAACTAATGATTTAGTGCGTGCAGATCTTACCAGTCAAGAGGAAAATCAAGTTTTAACTTAAAACCATTTATTCAACTTGAGAAGCCATCTAGTTGATGACCACAGCATTTACAGAAGAAACATGAAGTACATGCATGTATGGTGAAATGGGCAATTTTACAGTAGTGAGGTTGAAAGCAAAAAACTCAACTGAAGCCTACAAAACTCAGCTAGACAACCAGAAGAGTAACCATTATGACATAACAGCTTCCATATCAGAAGGAAACTAACAAATTCAATGTTTACATCAAGAGAATTGGGCCTATAGATACATGCTGCAGCTTCTCCTCTGTAAAGTTTGCTCTTCTGCGAACTGTTGAAGAGAGACAGGAGTTGGAGACAGGATTCAGATGCATGAACGCACAACCAATATTGATTTTACATTACCTCGTTTAGAGTCGCCTACACTTTGATTTGGTGGAGCCGTGCACTGTTTGAAACAGCTTCCATCAGCAGCACCCTCCATGTGACAAATGGCAACATCACAATGAATAAATACCTACAAGGAGAATAAGTTTAGAATTTTACAACCTTTTTTAAAGGG